>NC_056686.1:93141363-93444393 GCF_018350215.1 Panthera leo
CGCCCTCACCCAACACACAGCTCTGAAGAGGATTTAAAGCCAGTTGTGTCGGATCCAACACCCAAGCTCTGTCTGCTAAGCGATGTGGTTTCCAGGTAGCATAGTCTTTAAAAAATTTTTTTATTTTATTTTATTCATTTATTTATTTTAAATGCTTATTCATTTTTGAGAGACAGAGAGAGCCAGAGCGAGAGCAGGGGAGGGGCAGAGAGAGGAAGACACAGAATCCGAAGCAGGCTCCAGGCTCCGAGCGGTCAGCACAGAGCCCGACGCGGGGCTCGAACTCACAAACCGCGAGATCATGACCTGAGCCGAAGTCAGTCGCTTCACCGACTGAGCCACCCAGGCGCCCCCCTCCCAAATGTTATTTTAAATTGTGGCAAAAAATACAGAGCATAAAGTTTATCATCCTTATCTTAAATGTACGGTACAGCAGTATTTTCACGTCATTGTGTAAAGCTCTCTAGCACTTTTTCATCTTGCCAGACTAAGACTCTGCACCCACTGAGTACCAACTCCCCATTTCCCCTCTCCCAGCCCCCGGCCCCCACCATTCCACTTCCTGTCTCTTGCGAATTTGACTACCCTTGGTACCTCACGTAAGTGGAACCATACAGTCTTTGTCCTTTTGTGCCTGGCTTATTTCACATAGCGTAATGTCTTCAAGGTTCATCCATGTTGTAGCATATGACAGGATTTCCTTATTTTTTTAAGGTTGAGTAACATTCTACGGTGTGTGTGTCGCATTTTTTTCACCTACCCATCTTTCAACGGACCGCTTAGTCCTTTAGTCTTTTAAACTTTTCACTGAGTTCAACAGAGTGGGTCTATTTTTATTAATTCAATCGCTTTGGGAATTAAACCCTTTTTGATTGGCTTCATATTTCGAAGCTGCCTGTCAGATCTTCTCAGGGATTGGGCAGTGACACCACCATAGTATGTGTTTGGAAGGACAGAGACCCTTTTCAAGGATGGTCTGTTCCACTCTCCAAGAAGGCGGATGTTGGGGAGGTTTTCAAATAGTACGAAATGCAAATACATTTTATTTATTTTTTAAAATGTTTTTTTATTTTAGAGGAGAGAGAGACAGACAGAGCATGAGTGGGGGAGGGGCAGAGAGAGAGGGAGACACAGAATCCGAAGCAGCTCCAGGCTCTGAGCTGTCAGCACAGAGCCCGACGCGGGGCTCGAACCCAAGAACTATGAGATCGTGACCTGAGCTGAAGTCGGATGCTTAACCGACTGAGCCACCCAGGCGCCCCTGCAAATACATTTTAGATCTCAGTCCTGGACCCATAAATACATGTATGTATGTAATTGACACAACAGTTCTCTGAAGCGACACTGAACCTCACTCTGTGAGATGTGCTCACATTTTCCAGTCAAGGGCTCCTTGCAGTGCGGTCTGTGAGCCGCTTATCACCAGCCAGGGAGGAAATAGGTGCAGAAATTAAGAGTAAGTTTTGAGTAGGAAAAGATGCTCAACATCTATCAGAGAAATGCAAGCACAAACCACAAAAAGAGATATCACTTCATGCCACGAGGATGGCTATAGAAGTGTTGATGAGGATGTGGAGAAATTACTTGAGAATGTAAAATGGTGTCGCTTCTCAGGAAAAGATATGGTGGTTCTTCAAAAAAAAAAAAAAAAAGGAAAGCACGGAGTTACATGACCCAGCAATTTTGCTTCTAGGTGTAGGTACTCAAGAGAAAAGAAAACGTATGTCCTGCCCAGAAACTTGTATATGAATGTTCATGGCAGCATTGTTCATGACAGCCAAAAGGTGGACACAGCCCAAATGTGCATCGATTGATGAAGGAGCAAAGCAAAAGTGCTGTGTCTACTCCATGGAATATTGTTTGGTCATAAAAGGAATAGTGACACTGATTCGTACTACAACATGGACATACCTTGAAAACATTATGTGAAAAAAAAAAAGCCAATCACAAAAGATCACATACTGTCTGATTCTGTTTATATGTCATGTCCAGAATAAGCAAATCTATAAAGTTAGAAAGTAGATTAGGGCACCTGGGTGTCTCAGTTGGTTAAGCGTCCGACTTCAGCTCAGGTCATGATCTTGCAGTTTGTGAGTTCGAGTCCCACATCGGGCTCTGTGCTGACAGCTCAGAGCCTAGAGCCTGCTTCGGATTCTGTGTCTCCCTCTCCCTCTGCCCCTTCCCCACTTGTACTCTCTGTCTCTCAAAAATAAATAAATAAACATTAAAAAAAAAAGAAAAGAAAGTAGATTAGTGATTGCCTAGAGCTGTGGGAGATATGCTGGAGGGAAATGAGGACTAACTAACTGCTCATGGTAGGAGCTTTCTTTCAGGCTTGCTGCAAATGTCCCCAAATTGGCTGCAGGGATGGTTGCACAACTCTGTGAATACGCTAAAAACCACTGAACTGTGCACTTCAAATGGTGGGTTGAATGCTGTGTAAGTTATATCTCAATGAAGCTACTAAAGAGTAAGTGTTAAAAAACAAACTTTTATAGCAATTTGATATTGCTGTGACATCCAAGAGCATGGTCCCTTTTCTAGTAATTGATTTTTATTTGTTTTATTATATTTTACAAAAGAATCAGTCCGTGACAGATTGGAATTTAAAAAAAAAAACAACAACCAAAAAATGAAAACAGAACAGGTTGTCTATGACAGATCATGCGAAAGGCACTGTTCTGGTCTATTTCATTATTATTTTTTAAAAATTATAGTTTAAAAGCATGAAGTTGCTTTCATTATCTACTAACGGCTTATGACCTATAGTTTGAAAAGCGCTGCCAAGTCCTGCTCCAGGGGCCCATGGCACGCAGGCGGGTAAAGTCCGCTCTGGTCAAGGTTCTTAGCAATCCATCCAAGGTGGGGGGGGCACCTGCAGGCTAAACTCAAGGCCATATCTGTGACCTGACTTCTGGCCACCCCTCCTACCTCATCTATCACGATGTTCCCACACAGACCCTCCTCTCCAGTCACGTCCAACAATGTGCTTTTCAGAGCAAGCCAAACACTCTCAGATCCCAGGGTCTTTGCAGATGCAGCGTCCTCTGTTAGGACGACAACCCTCCGGTGCCACCCACCTGGAAATCACCACGTTGTTCTCCAAGCTGCAGCCCGGACATCATCTGGGGACTGGCTTTCTCTTTGCGCCTCTTTCCCCGAGTCCATAAAAGCAATCATTACACAGCATGGCATCACATGCCCGCCGGTCTGTCTGACCCAGTGGACGGTAAACTTCCTGAGGGTGGGTGTGATGGTTGCTTCATCTTTACATCCTGGCATAACCCAAGGGGCATAACCCAAAGCATGAGTGTGGGAGAGTTCACCCCCACTTATGTGAAAACTGGGGTGCTCCTGTCTCTGACACCAGGGCAAAGAGATGGGCAGAGCCCCCTTCCAGTAAATGCTACCCACCCCCCCATCCTTGGCCTGGGCTCTCTCTTCCCATGTGCTTCTGGGCACATCTCCCAGTACCGTGGGTTTCCGAGGCGATGCTTATCTATCTTTTCTTCCTTACATCCTCTACCTTGGTACCAACTACCTCAGACATCTCTTTCTGTTTCACACTGATCATGGTGTATCTGGGGCTACAGGCTGTACCATTCCCAGGCTTCTTTGATGTGGAAAATTCTTTTTTTTTTGCACTGTGCCTTTCAGAGGCAAAGTGTCAGTTTCTAAACATGTTACTCAAAAAAGGATCCCACCCCCCACCCCCGCCCCCGCCCCATTTGGCCCAAGTTTTTATGTCCAACTGGACCCAGGCTACTATTTATGATACATGGTATTATGTTAATCTTGTTTCTCCCTCCCTCCCTCCTTCTCTCTCTCTCTCTCTCTCTCTCTCTCTCTCTCTCGAGCATGTGACCACTTAGCACTATTAAAGTGTAAAAGGTCAAATTACTCTCGATGAGGTGAGCGGCACACACAAATTGAGGCAGACAAGCAGATTAAAACACATTGTTGTGATGATTTAAAAAGGCAGCGAAAAGCAGGTGGAACTAAGCTCCATTTGGTCCAGGTCTGGCGCAAATCAGAAGTAACCTTCGTTTCATTACCATTAGCCACTTTCAAGCTGAGTTGGGACTGAATGTGTGTCTCTACCACACGAACAAGGCAGCTCGGTGCAGCATTCAGAAGCAGGGGCTCTGGGAATGGAATGTGTGGATTCGTATCCCGGCTCTAGTTGACCCGCTGTGCGGTGCTGGCCAAGTTCCTTAACTTCTCTGTGCTCTTGTTTCCTTTCGGTAAAAGGGGGATAGCAATTGTGTGGATCGCGTAGGACTAATGTGAGAATGAAATGAATTAGCCCAAAAGGGCACATAGTGCACACTAGGGCGGAGGATGGGAGCAAGACAGGAGGGGGGCAGACAGGCTTCGGATGCAAAGCCTGTGCCAGTCCTGCCTTAGCGCTAGACATTTGGAGAAGTAGACACTTGATACCTTGTTTAATTCTTACAATTATCCTGTGAGGTACATTGTGTTACCCTCGTTTGCAGCACAGTTTGCCTTAGAGACATTAGGACGGGAAAAAAAAAAAAAAAGGAGCAAAGAAATTACGGTTTAAAGTAGGGCAAAACAACGAATGATTTCAGGTTCTGTCAACAGTTTCTCTCACTCAAGATCAAAGCAAAAACTAGTAGGAGGTGATGCTTGCTTGCCCATCTAAGGCTGTGAAAATGCTGGCAGGGCTGGTTCCCGAAACACATCCCTGTTCTAGTCGCACAGCCTGACCGCTGAGCCACTCCGTTTAGCCGTTAAACCTCTGAAGAATCCTGGTGAGAAGGGAGTTGTAACGTCCCCAGTTTATGGCTGGGGAAGTGAGCCACCTCAGGCAGCCAGCGAGCAACAGAGAAGTGCCTGGAACCCAGGTCCTTTGGTGACCGTGAGCACTGACCGTTGACCACAGACGGTCCCCTGCCCCACCCTTCGCGGATATAATGGCGTCAACAGTTCAGACCTTTGCACAGGCCGTGGTGGTTTTCCAAGGTGGAACGCTCCCATACTGTCAGTGTCAAGCTCAAGAAAACGCCACAGATGGGCTCCCACACACAGGTCACCCTGCTAGGGTACTTGGGTTGGGACGGGACAGTCAAGTCACCTCTTCACAGTCCCCTTTCCTCCTGGTGGTGGCTTTTTTTTTTTTTTTTAATTTTTTTAATGTTTATTTGAGAGACAGAGACAGAGTGTGAGCGGGGGAGGGACAAAGAGGGGGAGACACAGAATCCGAAGCGGGCTCCAGTCTCCGAGCCTGTCAGCACAGAGCCCGACGTGGGGCTCGAACCCACGAACCGTGAGATCATGACTTCAGCCGAAGTCGGACGCTTAACCGACTGAGCCACGCAGGTGCCCCTGGGTGGCATCTTTTGGTGGCCTTTCCCACCAGTAGTCCTCAGGGGGGAACCATGTAAACGTATCAGAGACACACTCATAATCTTGAGTCTGAAAAGGGGGTATTGAGGTATTGGGGTGCTGATCCCCTTTCCTCTCAATTACATATTTAGTAAGTAAATGGGATTCCATTGACTCTGATTGTAATCCCAAGGATTTCTCATGAGTCACATAAAATCTGAACCCGCCTGTGGAAATTCAAACAACTTTTGCTTATTCCTTACAGATGACTTTGAATCATTTGTAGAAATTGCTCAATTGGGAAGCTTTAAATGAAAATATAAACTTTCTCAGCTTAAGTCTGTGTTTCATCCAGCGACAGTTTCGTTGTTTTGTTACCTCTTTCCCCCCTACCCTTCCTTGAGAGCAGGAAAGATTTTTTCCCCCATTATCACATGCACAGTGTCCAACACAGAACTGGCACATAATAGAAGTTAAACAAATGTTGGCTGGATGGATGAAGGCATAAATGGATGGCTGGAGGGACAGATGACAGATGGATGAACGGCAAGACAGACCCATAGATCTGTGGCCAGCTAGGTGGACAAGGCCACAGCATTGACAGTGCTGAATTGTGATACAGTTGTTAGCTACTTTCTCATGAGGACGTTGGTGGACTGAATGTTTGCTGAGCTAACCCGGCAGAAAATCTTAGCTATTGACTGGTTTTGAAAAAGACACGTAAGTAAGATCAGATAGTTGCTTTTCCCTGCTGCCATTTAGTTGGCTTAATTTTTCAGCAATGATATGCATGTCAAATAGATATGATTAACATCCTTTGAAGGACTCCTGGCCCGGAAGCCACAGAACTGTCCAGACTAGAGTCTGTGCCATGGAGCTTGCACCTTTTCGGCCTCCAGCACACCTCAATACCCTATAAGAGGTGTCCCTGTGCTTCTGCACCAACTCAGAGTTCCCAGACCAAAGAACACAATTTCTGCCCCTCCAGGGACACCCTCCCCATCAGGAGAGGCAGAGAGCTTGCAAGAATGAGCAGACTGGACAGACAGTCCACCGGGAAGGCTGTGGGTAATGCTTCACGTTCCTGTTAATAGTGGACTGGGACAGCAAACTTGTTAGAAGAAGCGCCCTCTGTTCCTGCTGTTGTCCCGCTAACCTCCATTAGACCTGCCAGTCAAGCCTTTGTCTGCTCTGCTCTCCACCCTGAGTCTGACATCCCTCTGGCAGGAGGGCACTGGCCAGCTGCCCTATGGTTACTCCTGCTCTGCCACCGGCCCCACTCCCCGACCTGGCTTCTTGTTACTCAGGTCTATCTCCGGCCCAGATCCTGCTCAGTTCTGCCAAGGCCCAGCGTAGGCTTGGTCAGTTCTAACTGATAGAATGCTCTGCATAGTAGCAGGCTGAAGTGTTCCTGATGATAATTCCATCTCTTGATTCCATTTCCATCCCCTGGGGCAATACTGAAGACTCCCATCTTCTGCATGAGGCTCCTTCAGGGTTTTGAAGACAACTAACGTGTCCCCTTAAGACTTCCCTCAAAGCTGACAGCTCCAGTTCTGGCAACAGTTGCTCCGAGTTTCGCTTTCCAGACCTTCAGCATTCTAGACATTTTCTGGCATGACCAATGTACTCTGGAGAAGTCTTTTAAAAGACTGACCAACTGTCCCAGATTGAAGAAGACTAAGGAGATACGACAGGTAAGTGCGGTGGGGGAGCCTGGATTGGGTTCTGGGCCAGAGAAGGGAGTGTAGTGGGACACTGACTTAATTGACCTAATCGGATCTCTAAATTAGCTGGGGCTGGGGCGGGGAGGAGTGGCGCACAGGAGACATTTGCAAGAGAGCCAAGGCAGAAATGGGAGTGCTGGGGAGGGGTCTGGGCAGGTCAAGACACTGTTTGCCGCTCACACCTTGTTGTTCATCTGCTGGTTTATTTGCTGAGGCAGCACAGTGCCAGGCCTACAGCCCCTGCCTGATCTGCTTCAGCGTCTGTGACTGCTTGGCCTAGAAGGGCATCCTTGGGAAAGAACGCCCTGGGATCTCAAGGCTGCTCATTTTATATTTCATATATGCTGAGCGTTTTCCTTGGAAACCCTTCTTCTCCTGGCCGGTTCTCGGACCTCATTCCTTCTGTGTCTCAGTGCTGGCCGTGAATTATCTGGTTTTCCCAGCAGACGCTTGGATGACTTATATGAAAATCATTTTGGTCATTGGGAAGGAACTTGATTACTGAGTGAGTTATTACTGGTACATCCATATCTACGTGGTCTAAAATTGTGCGAACTTTTTGAGTAACCAGGTCATAGCGCTGTCTCCTTTTAAGCTGGGATCAACCGTAAATCTCCAGAAATTTTCCCATATGGGTTGTTCTCAATCCAGGTCTCCTTGCACAGTGGATTTTTGAACCTTAGCTTTACATTTTTCCCCATAAAATATCATCTTGGGACTTTCCACTCATCGTTCTGGCTAACGTGATTAATTTGGAATGTGGGATCTGACATCTGTCATGTTATCCCCTGCTGACCTTGTGTCACTTACATCTTTGATAAGAACGCATCCAAAGTCCTGTCCAAGTGACAATACAGGCCGGAAGCATGCAATCTTCAGTGGGTCAGCATCAATCAATCGGTTGAACTGAGTGTTAGGCGGGCTAAAACCCCTTATGCTTGTAGTACCATCCAACTCACATCTCTCTCGTTTCTACGCAAAAATATTCTAAGGTGCTGTCAGTTCCGCATCTTCTTGGCCTATCAGAGCCCATAAGACAGCTGCTTGATAACCTGTAACTAGTATAACTTGCTTTATCAGACTGGAACTCACATCAGATTCCCCTCATTTATTTTCCAGGTTAATCTCTGGAATCCCCACGTGCCCAAATCAATTTGTTTCCGGGACTACCATAACAAAGCACCATGAACTTGGTGGCTTCGAACAATAAAAAGGTATCCTCTCACAGTTCAGGAGGCCAGAAGTCTGAAATCAAGGTGTGGGCAGGATTGGTTCCTCCTGGGGGCTCTGTGGGAAGATCTGTTCGAACGCTCCCAGTTTCTGGTGTTTCCCAGCAATCCTTGCCGTTCCTTGGCTTGTAGCTGTCTTACTACAGTTTCTGCCTCTGAGGTCGCCTGGCCTTCTTCCCTGGGTGTCTCTGTGCGTCCCTCTCTCGTCCTAGAAGAATACCAGTTGTGTTAGATTTAGGGCCTACCCTAATCCAGTATGACCTCACGTTAGTTACATCTACATGGACCTTATTTCCAAACAAGTTCACGTTCTGAGGTTTCAGACAGATGTGGGTTCAGGGGATGAGGGAGTGGGGTGGGAAACACCGTTCAACCCAGTGTACCAACTAAACAAAAATCTCTCTCTCCCTGCGGCCTGTGCGCGATTGTGCAGTCAGTGCAGTGCTCGGTGGAGGGAACCTGGCTCTCTCTCTGCCGCTGTCACCTATATTGCTGTTAAAAACAGAAGGCCCCACCCAGCCCCTGCTGCACTAACGATGACAGTCTAGCCCTTAGCACAGGCCATCATGAGTCTTCCCCAGCGTCACGCTTACATAAGAATGTGCCACACTGGGCTCCTCCTCCAAATCCTCTCTGCTGGGGCAGCTGGGCCAGGAAGGTGCGTCAGCCACAGCTATGCTCTATGCTGGAAAACAATCAAGTCAACATTTGACACTTTCCCTCCCTCCCTGGTTAGTCGTCTCCTGGGTGGTGGACAGCTCTGGGCCTTCTGGTCAGGTATGACCATTTCAGCACATTAGAGAACATCCAGTAGCACTTAGCCTCAAACCCAAAGGCATCAGTCCTGATCCTTTTTCTCCCAGGCTCCTTGCACCTGTATAAATTTGTCCAATTGCTTCTGGCCACCAGCTATTCATACCAAGGAACATGGAAGAGAACGGCCTCTGTCAAGCCATACAACCGGGGAAAGCGTTCAATTATATCCTGTTCTCAGGATAATGGTGCTGGCTGCCTACGTTTATACAACTGAAGGGTACCATTCTTGAGATTGTTCTAGGAACAAAGACTTCCTCCAAGGTGATTTGCTGCCTCCACCCTCCTGGCTGGTGACTTTGAAATGGTGGCTTATCGAGGTAGAAGGATCTAAACTTCCACTTTCTAGACACCCCATCACACATCCAGTACATATTTGTGCCATGAATCAACGTAAAGTTTGGAAATCAGAAGTAATTAAACTTACCCGAATGCACATGTTTTTCCTTTTTTGAAAACTAAGAAACATCTCATGTTTCCCTGGCTATTGGCTCCTTTCCCAAATTTCTCAGAATTCATGGACAGCGGCTCTGTAATCTTATCTCCAAGCTCTGATGGGATTCATCCAAAGCCGGCGCTCATGTAATGTGGCCAGATGTTCCCACACCTCTTCTCTGATCTTGGGCTTGATACTCTTCTTCTGGAATTTGCCTTTTATACTTTCTGGTTTGAGCGTTACTATTCTGGAGGGAGAAAAACATTATGCATTAAAAATTATGCCCTTTCCGCTAAGTGTGGGGCCTGGCTCTTCCTTGTCATTTTTCTTGTTCCAAATAATTTTCTAAAACAGTCTTTCTGTGGCCTCAGCCATTGGTTTAAGGCTCAGCTCGTTTTACACATTAGTATTCCTGACACCAGTCTTGCAGGTTTGTGCTTCTTGGCATTTGTATTTGGCCCTCTGCCCCCTCCCACTGTTATACACTCTCTTCGAAACGCTGGACTCGCTCTGTACTCTCCGTTGTTTCTTTAGATGATCCCTCCTCCTCTCCACCTTTCTCCGTGATGTCATCGGTTTATTCCTCACTCCACAAATATTTGCGCAGTACCTGCCATGCGTTAGGCACAGCGCTGGGCACTACTGTTAAACCAGGGAACAAAGCCAGACACGGCGCCTGCTCTTACAGATTCAGGGAAACAGAGAGTATTCAAATAATTGAGCAAATAGTATAAAATTGCAACTGTGATAACCGCGAAGAAAAAGAGGTACATAGGATTTGAGTTTTTTTAAAATCTAGTCTGAGATGCGAAAAGGGATCATTCAGTTAAGATCTAAAAGATGAGGAGGAAGTGTTTATTGAGGTCAAAAAGGGAGAAGAAAACAATCCAATTAAAAAAGGTGCAAACGATCTGAACAGACATAGATATACAAAGTAAGTATACAGATGGTAAATAACATATGAAAAGATGTTCAACATCATAGTCATTAGGAAATTGCAAAGTAAAACAACAGTGACATACCACTACACACCCATTAGAATGGCCAAATCCAAAACACTGATAATGCCAAATGCTGATGAAGATATGGAGCAGCAGGAGCTCTCCTTCACCACTAGTGGGAATGCAAAATGGTACCACCACTTGAGAAGAAAGTTGGGCAGTTTCTTAAAGAACTACAAATACTCTTACCACAGGATCCAACAGTTATTTGGTATTTGCCCAAATGAGCTGAAGACTCTGTCCACACACACACACACACACACACACACACAATATGTTTATAGCAGCTTTATTCATAATTGCTAAAACTTGGAAGCAACCAAGATGCCCTTCAGTAGGTGAATGGATACATAACCTGTGGTATGTCCATACAATGGAATACTATTCAGCACTAAAAAGAAATGAGAGCCAAGCCATGAAAAGACATGGAAGGGGGAAACTTATAAAAGCATATTGCTAAGTGAAAGATGTCGTAGACTCTGGGTCTAAAGTTCTCTCTTGTCTAGCAAAAGAGCGGGACGCAGGATTGAAAGAGAGAGAGGCTAATGTCTGGGAAAAGACAAGAGCCCCGAATAAGGGTCCTTGCCTGGTATTTATTCAGATCAGAAGGCTTACAAACGTGATGGGCATGTACAAAGGGACAAAGAAACTGGGAACATTAACTTGGGGACGTGAGGGAAAAGGGGGTTTTGAAGATATACAGTGTTTGGGGTTTGGGTCAATATAAAACAAAATCCGAGTGCCAGGCAGATGGGTGGATGGCTGTTAATGGCAGATAGGAGGTTCTGGACCTGTTTCCCTTAGCCTAGGGGATGAGACAGGTAGGGGGAATAACCTCAGGGTTGACAAGGCACCTTTTCTTTTGTTAACCCTCTCTGCTCTGGGCTGCTTTGCCTGCAGCAAAGTGGTCCATAGTCCAATTCACCAAGTTACCTAACCTGGCCCTATCCTCCTGTGAAAGCAGCTTTTCTGCCATAGTACTAAATTGGGGGTGCTTTCACCCTGAACACCTTAATCTTGTTTATTTCATATTCCTGTGTACTGGGCACCTTTGCACTGTTCCTAGTTTAGGCCTTTGCCTCTCCCTCTCTATTCTGGGAGCTCTGCACCCCCTCCCTATTTTGGGGTGCCTTTGCACCTCTCTATTCTTGGCAGCTTTGCACCTCCCTATTCTTGGGGTGTCAATCTGGCTTACCCAAACTCAGGTGTAAGCATTTTACGACTTTGTATTTCTTTATGCCTTGTTAACCCATTGGTGTAAACCCAGGGGATTCCTAAGCTTATCCCCCACAGTTCCCCCTTTTTGTTTTGTTTTGTTTGTTTGTTTTTCGTTTTTAGCTTCGTGTTCAAGGACCCTCATGACGAGTTCCTGGTCCTTCTTTTGCTTTTGGATGGCTTGGAGGGTGATTCTGCAAAGACATAAAAAGAGACACAGTAAAGGCATTTTGCTTCCCAAAGTTATCCAGAATTTGAGATGGGTGCTAGCTGTAAGTGAGAAAGGATTTTAGGTCATGCCACATTTCCCAGGAATCAGTCCATTCATTTTTTAAGCAGATCCTCTGCATATTGTAGCTGTTGGTGCAATGTCACATCTAAATCTTCTATATCTTCAGAGAGGTGGGAAGAGAAGACACTGTGAAGGTGTGTCTGGACAGCATCCCAAGCTTGGGAGTGATTATAAGGAATTCCAGTCATGCAGATATGCTGGTAGTTAGGGTCACAGGGCAGTTTAGAGGGGAGGAACAAGGCCTCCTGTTTCTTTCCAAAAGTTTCACTGCAGCCTCAAGAGCTTTGAGGAGGGCCAAAACTTGTCTATCAATAGAAATTTGGGTTATAAATTTTTTGGTAGTGTTGACCATAAATTTATTAAGGACATGGGCTGTCTGGATAGTATGATGCAGGCTGATTTCAGCTACAGTAGCAGAGGCGATAACGCCGACTGCTGCAAGGATGCCCATGATTAACAGGCTAACAAATCTGTTTTGCCTTGCAGCAGAGTACCAGTGCCGAACAAGCTTGGAAAGTGAGCCTAGTCCTGATGGATGCCTATAGGGTTCAGAGCTATTAACAGGAACCCAGGTTGAGATGCGCTAAGTACTAACAAGGAGGAGATGCTTAATTGGGTGATGTTATTATTACTTATGCAGGACATAAACCAACCCTGAGTGGTAGAGATATTATAATTATTTCCTAGTTGTCGGATCTGTAAGGTGGAGGTAGCAAAGAGAACGTAGGGAGAAGGGACGCAAATAGTGGTCCATGTGAATTAGTTATTGTACAGGGAGGTCCCAGTTAGGTTAGCATGTTGCTTTACATGAATCTCACAGTGGCTAATACTAGGAGGGAAGAAGGGAAGACTTAGCTTCCAAAGATTAACAAGCCAAGGTCCTTTTAATTTCCCTTTACATGCAGAAATTATAGGGCCAGACAAACCTCCATCTTTCCAAAAAATATTCTCCCTACTAGGCTGGCCAAAGGATATGGTCTTACTAGAATATTTTGTTTCAAGATGTCCTCAAGGACCCCTGTCAGTAATAGTCCAATTTCCCCAGTGAAGATGATGCTCAGTCTCTCCATAACAGGTTGTCCCAGGAAATTTATTACAGGGGTGGCCTGACTTTTGAGACCAGAGCAAGCTATAACATTAGGAGTGCGAGATATGTTTGTTTTTTGAGGTATATCAAAGCGTGTGGCTGAGAAAAAGGTAAAATTGACTGGCCTTGTAGAGGTTTTGGGTTGATTTTTAGTTGGAGACCAGCAGATAAGTTGCTAAGTTTAGAAACACACATAGGAGGTGCTTGAGTAAGCCACCATTGAGGTCTTGGCATATAAAGCCAATGCTCTTGTTCAGTTTGGAAGGGCGGGTTAAGACTGGCTCCTCCCGTGAACTCTGTCATTACTGCTAATAGGAAAATCCCAGGCTAGGAGTGTTAAGCTATCAAATATAGATGGGTTAAGGAGATGAGCCCAATATGAATATTGAGCTTGGCCTGGACAAATGAAGCCAAGAAGAATCAGGGTTACACATAGAGAATTTTTGTTAATGGCAGACATCATGGCCATCAGATGTGAATTGGGGGTATATGCAATATCATTGTGTTGTAAGAGGATGCCGGCCTGGTTAGACAGGCATTGAAGTCTTCCCCATGTTCTATCAGGGGCAAGGACTTGCGATTGTGGAGTGGCCTCAGGATGAGGAGTCCATGAAGAGGCTTCCATCTTGTAAAAAGGGGGCTGGTAGCCACTCAGAGTCATTCTCTGGAAGTTCTGGTTCATTGGAAGATATCCTGGGGGTCTCCATTATGCCATGGTAAGGCTTCACCAAACGAGAAGGAATACACAGAAGTCCAGAATCTGAAAAGACACAAGCAAATCCTCAACCCCAGGTAGAAAGTTGAGTGGGCCCAGTCTGGTTAGGCACCCCCTTGGGGGTTTTGCATAGCACCATAGGGTGAGAGGGTTTATGTGATTTTGAAGAATGTCACTCAGCTGCAGTTAGTCCTTGAGGATTAAGATTTAAAAAGTGAAGAGTAATCCTAGCACTATCAAGAAGGAGCTGAGGTTGTAATGCAGACAGCCAGGGGTATCTCCCCCTTTTTGTTTTTTTAACATGTTTTTGGGTATAATAGATGCTCATTTTACAATTGCTTGGCCTTGTGGATTACAAGGAATGGGTAATATCAACCAAGGCTTAAGTAAAACAACTTAAAAAGGCGTATTTTCTTGTTGTTTTACCCTTTTTGTTAAAATTATATATTTACTTATTTATTATCATTAACAAAAATATATTATTTTTTCTGTGGTTGTTGTAGGATGCTCTAATTTTATTTTTGCTCAGCGGTAACTTACACATTGATCATTGACATTTGAGGGAGGGGGTTGAAGGGCCAAAGTCAAGGTCTATTCCCCTGTCTTTTTTAGTAATGTCCACATAAATATGTTTTAGCCATGTGGATATCCATTTGAGCATACAGTGGGCTAAGTTTAGTAAAATGGCTCCCATGTATCTTAGTAAAAGCCCTTTCTATATTATCCATCCCTCATATGGCAGAGGCATCCATTCTTTTGCCAAACAGGAACAACATAAATGTGGAGGATTTTGAAGGCTGGCACCAAGAGTATTGGCATTAATTTCCCAGTCTTTGGATCAAAGGACGAGGAAACCCAGGATTTCCCATTTAAATCCTGGGAAGTTTGTGAAAACCTGAGGAAGTTATCATAAAGCACATCCTAAATAGGATTACAGATCATTACAAATCTTGAAACTTTATTTATTTAACCAACGTGGCAATAAAAGATCCTAAAGGTGAATGTATAGCATTATACAGTTGTTAGCAAAACCTAGTTCCTTTAACATTGAGAAGTTTTACCTAAGCAATCAAAGACCTGATAAAGATGAAACCTAAAGCTTTGGTTTTTTTGGCAAAAAGAAAAAAACCTTCGTTTACATTGTGTTATCAAGAGCAGAACAGTCCAAGAAAGCTTTGTTTTTTGAACAGAGAGAAAAGCAGAATTTCAACCTTATATCAGTGCACTTATAAAATTCCATTCATCTCGACCTTAGCAGAATAAAGTCTTACAATTTAAAAGACATGCCTATCTTAATAATATTTTATCTGTGTCCCCTTAAAAGTTTACCACTGTTAATTTCCCCCATGGAACCACTGAAGAAATTTAAAGTTTAAGGGGGTGTTTTTTGCCTTTTGACAGCCTGGGGAGGAGGAGTGCTGTCTGAGGCATTGATGAGTCAGATATGCAGGTCGCAATCCAGGCGGTTCAGAAATCAGAGGTGGGGGGGGGGGAGTAGAGAAGGCCGAAAAGGTGAGGAACCGCCTGGAGGCCTGAAGGCAGACAGAGGCACAGAGGGCAGAGAAAAAAGTTCACATGGTCCTAAAGCCTGTCAGCTCAGATAGATGAGCAGATATCGACTTTTGCTTTGTTTTGTGTTTGTTTTGTTTTGGTTTTGTTTTCCACTAGCGGAATTAGGCAGTCCATGTCCGGACAGAAGACAGGGAGGTTCCCCGAAACAAAAGGAGTTTTGGCAGCTGCTTGGGAATATTCCTTAAAATCTTTGTCCCGAGGTAGACTAGCCAGAGAGAGTTGGCTCTAATCATCATAGTTATTAATCCAGGAAATGAGTGAGGGAGAAGCCCTCACATATAGTCAGAGTAACCAGAGAGTATTGGGAGAAACAGTGAGATAGAGAGAGTTAGAGTCCCCTGTATTAGAGATGGCCTCTGTAAAATACACCGCACTATTTCAGTGCATTGATTTACTGACAATGATTGGAAGCTGGGCTCGCTGCCTTGGTTGGGAATACTGCCCTGCATCAGTTGTTTAAAAGACACCGGAATAGCAGCAGCAAAGTTCTGCACAGCACTAGTCACGTAAGCAGCATGAAACTCTTGGGCACAGACAGCATACTGGGCTGGGGTCCGAATGATGTTCTTAAGAGAACCCAGTCCCAGGCACACATGGAATGAGTGCCACGCATATTTTCTAAAATACCGATTGTAAAAAGGCTGGGATGGACATACAGCCTAACTGATTTTTGCAATTCTTTTAGTATTGGAAAGAGCAGGCCTTCATGGCCACATTGCTCATTTTTTCTGACAACAGGAAACAGCTGGAAATTACTGGCCTTATGGACTTTTTCAATATACTTTTGCATTGGGGTGAGGACTTTATCAGAGTAGGTCAGTGAGGTTTTCAGAGGCTCCATACCGTCCCACCCTTTTGGGGGAGGAGGAGTATCTTCTGGCTGTAAAGGAGCCAGAGGCACAATCTGAGTATAAGGGGAGTGAGGTTTTTCCTCCTTTTTAGATAACTTTACGTCTTCTGTCTTCCTGTCTTCTTCTTCCTATGCATTGTCCAAGCTCAAGGGGGGAAGGGCAGTGCGGACAATGGACCAGGTGAGGATTACTTTGGGGGGACATTAGCCCCTTTAGAATGCCTGGCCTTCATTATTTTTTCTACTCCTTCCCACACTTCAAGATCATAAGTTCCTTGTTCTGGGGACCAAGGGCAATTTTATTGGATAGCCAATAATCTAAGGAGAGCCATATAATTTACAGCAGTCCGTGTTGCCTCTCCTAGGGACTGAAGAATTCAAATATAGCGCTTTTATTCAGGGGGAGGGAGTTTCCCATGATAGATCTCTCAAAAAGTTCCGTAGCAGCGAATCCTAATATAGTTTCGCTTTGTCCCTTACCTGGTCAGGTAGAGACTGTACCTGGTGCATTTTTTTCTTTTATTCTTTCTTGGAGCTCCTTGATCGTTGCGCAGCGTCCTGCAGTCCTTGTGTCGCACTGCCTGGCCACATGGGCTCCTTGTCACGTTGGCCCATAGTCCCCCTTTCTTTCTATCACGTCAGGGTCACCATCTGTCGTAGACTCTGGGTCTAAAGTTCTCTCTTGTCTAGCAAAAGAGCGGGACGCAGGATTGAAAGAGAGAGAGGCTAATGTCTGGGAAAAGACAAGAGCCCCGAATAAGGGTCCTTGCCTGGTATTTATTCAGATCAGAAGGCTTACAAACGTGATGGGCATGTACAAAGGGACAAAGAAACTGGGAACATTAACTTGGGGACGTGAGGGAAAAGGGGGTTTTGAAGATATACAGTGTTTGGGGTTTGGGTCAATATAAAACAAAATCCGAGTGCCAGGCAGATGGGTGGATGGCTGTTAATGGCAGATAGGAGGTTCTGGACCTGTTTCCCTTAGCCTAGGGGATGAGACAGGTAGGGGGAATAACCTCAGGGTTGACAAGGCACCTTTTCTTTTGTTAACCCTCTCTGCTCTGGGCTGCTTTGCCTGCAGCAAAGCGGTCCATAGTCCAATTCACCAAGTTACCTAACCTGGCCCTATCCTCCTGTGAAAGCAGCTTTTCTGCCATAGTACTAAATTGGGGGTGCTTTCACCCTGAACACCTTAATCTTGTTTATTTCATATTCCTGTGTACTGGGCACCTTTGCACCTCTCTATTCTTGGCAGCTTTGCACCTCCCTATTCTTGGGGTGTCAATCTGGTTTACCCAAACTCAGGTGTAAGCATTTTACGACTTTGTATTTCTTTATGCCTTGTTAACTCATTGGTGTAAACTCGGGGGATTATTAAGCTTATCTCCCACAGGAAGATGCCAACCTGAAAAAGTCATATACTATATTCTATGAACCCAACTGTATGACATTCTGGAAAAGGTAAAACTATGGAAACAGCAAAAAATATGTATCAGTGGTTGCTAAGCATTTAGGGAGAAGGAAGGATGAATAGATAGAACATGGGGGATTTTTAGGGCAGTGAAACTATTCTGTATGACACTCTAAGACTGTATATTTGTAATAATACATTTGTCCAAACCTATAGAATGTACAACACAAAGAGTGAACCATAATGTAAAACTATAGACTTTGGTTGGTAATGGTGTGTCAATGTTGATTCATGGCTTGTAACAAATGTACCACATTTGGGATGTTGGTAGTAGAGGCAGCTGTGTGTGTGTGTGTGTGTGTGTGTGTGTGTGTGGTAGGGAGGGAGGGACAGAATATATGGGCATTCTCTGTACTCACTGCTCAGTTTTGCTGTGAGCCTTAAACTTCTCTAAAAAATAAAGTTGGTTATTTTTTTAAAGGCAAGGAGGGGGAGTATTCCAGGAAGAAACTAGCACATACAAAGGCCCTGTGGCACAGGGAAGTTTGAGGATTGTGTGGGCCTGAAGGAAGGCCATCGTGGGTAGAGAGAATGAGACAGGGCTGGTGGACCTGCTGGAGCTGGAGAAACAGGTGATGGCACAACTTTGCAGGGCCTCGTGGGCTATTAAAGCTGTTTTTCTTTATTCTGAAAACACTGGGGAGCCATTGAGTGGTGTGGGTGGAGGTGGGGTAGGGACAGCAAGAACATGATCAGATTTGTATTTCAAAACAATCACTCTGGCTACAGTGTAGAGAGTACAGAACGCATTGGAACTCTGGCAGGGGCAGAGTTGTCATGAGGAGGCCCGTCGGCAAGCTGAAACTTCAGTCCAGCTGAAAAATAAAGGTAGCCCAAGCAAGAATGGGTGATGTGGGGTTGGGAAGAAAGGCCAAAGCAAATTTAAGATGTCATATGGACAGTCCTTGGAAGGGGATGAAACATACGAAGGAGGGGAGAGAGGGGCCAAGCATGCTTCCTTGATTAATCCATGATTGTATAATGGGAATTTTACTCGTGGGGATTTATGTGCCTCTTTAGCCATACTCTCCTTTGAACTTTCTGACTCATGAAAATTTCCCAACTGGTTGAAATCTGCTTTCCTTAAATGAAGTGAACCTCATGAAATATGTCCTATGAGCCCAAGTCCCTGTTGTACCATAAAGGGCTCCCTGATATCACTTCTACATTGTAAACCAGTATTGATACATGTGTTAGAATTAGGTCCAACCACGCATCTCACCCTGTCTCTTCTACTTTCAGAGGATTGAGTTCATAAAGCAAATTAAACATTTTTGGGTCATCCACAGGAAGCGTGGTCACCTACAAATACAGTACTTGCCCCAAACCAGGAGCTCTTCTGAGTGGATCATTAGCTCACTGACTCCCCCCCCCCCCCCCAGCAGCTCAGCGCAGAAGTTACAATTATGATCTTCATTTTACAGTTGGGAAGACTGAGACACAGAGATGTTAAATAATTTGCTGTGTTCGCACAGCCAGGATTTGAACTCTGGCTGTGGGGTCCTTGCTCTTAACCATTACTTGAATTGTCTCTCAAATGAGGTTCTTTCTTTTGAATTTTTCAAACTAGTCCTAGAGAGAGAAATCTTTTTGTCTGTTGGGTCTCAGAAGTGGAGGATGGAACACTGCAGGGGCCTATTCCGTGGGGAAAAGAACAAAGCTGACCTGCAGGGTAATCTGAAATGAGGGATGGGGAGGGACAGAAAGATAAAAAGAGAGAGTTAGGCAAAGATTGGCCAGAAAAAGAGAGATCTAAAATGTCGGCAGGAGGGTGCCTGGGTGGCTCAGTAGGTTAAATGTCCAACTCTTGATTTCCGCTCAGGTCATGATCTCAGGGTCATGAGATAGAGCCCTGAGTTGGGTTCCTCTCGGGGTGTGGGGCCTGCTTGAGATTCTCTCTCCTTCTGCCCCTCCCCTACTTACGTGTGTGTGTTTATGTGTGTATGTGGGTGTGCACTTATGCTCGCTCTCTCTCAAAAATAAATAAATAAATAAATAAATAAATAAATAAAGTCTGCAGGAAACCACTGTGGCCAAAATATGCAAAGCGGCCAACACCATCATCTCTCAAGGACAGTTGGCCCTTTTCCTGATAGTCAGAAGGTGAATGTCAATTTGCTGCAAGGCATGAGGAAAACAAAAGATAGACATCTGTTTCCTGAGACATAGGGCTAAAAGCCAGGTAACTAGGGAGCTGGAGTCGCCTTGAAGAGTTTGGTGAAGACAGACAGGCAGGAGTCATAGCTAGACGTTGTCTGACACGATGGTTCTTAACCAAGAGTGCATAGCTGGCCTCCAGGGGGAATGCTTTAAAAGTCTTGCACCAGCCCTACAGAATCTCTTGGAATGGGGTTGGTCCCAGGCAACCCCAGCTTCTCAGATGATTCTGGCAAGAGACCTCGGTTAAGACCTGTTTATCTGAAGACATAGAGCTGATGCTCATAAGAGTCTCCATGTGAAATATTTACCAAGTGCTTAGGAGATAAAAGGGAAATCCTTGAACATGGAAGTCAACAGCGGGGAGTCGGGGGATGGGGGTGCTGGAATTAATTTGACCCGAAGAAACTTGGGCTATTGGCCTTCAACTTTTCCATCTGATTCCACATGGGTCAACTGTGTTTCATGAGGCAGATATGGCCTGGTACCGTCTTGGCACGGACTGAAGAATAAGACCAGGGAAAGTGGGTCTCCCCACAGGAAAGGCTTGGGTCCCACATTCCTCAACACCTACCTTCACCAGGAGCATGGGAATTGACCACCACACACTCAGGTGTTGAACTGCAGCTTCTGAACCGAGCATGACTATTATTGGAATGATTATAGATGGTCTGAAGAATAAACAGTTAAAATGGTGTTTTGTCAGTTACCATTCTATCAACACTCCCTGCTCAAGTGTAGAATTCTTTTTGTCTAAGACTAAAAACACTCCTCTCAAGACTAGCTCAGGCAAAAATGAAAGGAAAGGACTTTGCAAAGGGAGTTGGCAGTCCTGTCCCACAATAGATGCACTAAAACTATATAAAAAGGGCAGCAAAGGGAAATATGGGATTTGATTTCATGGTTATCTTGAATAGGGAGAGTTGCAGAGAGGGTGTGTTGAAGGGGTGGGTATGCTTAGGGTTGCTTTTGTTTTCAGCATTAGGTTTGGGGGCACTTATTCCATTATTAAAATAACCAGCAAACAGACCAAATAAATGAATAAATAGAAGTGGCCATGTCTGGGGCACCTGGGTGGCTCAGTCGGTTAAACGGCCAACTTCAGCTCGGGTCATGATCTCTCGGTCTGTGAGTTCGAGCCCCGTGACGGGCTCTGTGCTGACAGCTCAGAGCCTGGAGCCTCAGATTCTGTGTCTCCCTCTCTCTGACCCTCCCCTGTTCATGCTCTGTCTCTCCCTGTCTCAAAAATAAATAAAACGTTAAAAAAAATCAAAAAAAGAAGTGGCCATGTCTGTGGGATTATGACCAACCACACTGTGTGCACTTAAGGGGCAATTTTAAAAGAAACAAAAAGCTAGATATACAGGGAAAACTCACCTGCAGATAATCCCACTATCCATAGGGTAACAACCACCGTTAACTCTTTCTTTCCCAGGCCTTTTTGTACATCTCGGTTTTTTATTTATTTATTTTATTTTATTTTATTTTATTTTTTTAATGTTTATTTATTTTCGAGAGAGGCAGGGAGAGATAGAGCGTGAGCAGGGGAGGGGCAGAGAGAGAGAGAGGGAGACACAGAATCCGAAGCAGGCTCCAGGCTCTGAGCTGTCAGCACAGAGCCGGATGTGGGCCTCAAACCCACAAACTTTGAGGTCAGGACCTGACTCCTTTTTTTAAATTAATAGACTTTATTCTTTTTAAGTTTATTTTTTTAGAGAGAGAAAGAACATGAGCAGGGCAAGGGCACAGAGAGAGAGAGAGAGAGAGAATCCCAAGCAGGCTCTGCACTGTCAGCACAGAGCATGATGCGAGGCTTGAACCCATGAACCGTGACATCATGACTGGAACTGAAATCAAGAGTCGGACTCTTTTTTTTAAATTTTTTTTTAATTTATATTTGAGAGAGTGGCAGAGCACGAGTGGGGAAGAGGCAGAGAGAGACAGAGACAGAATCTGAAGTAGGCTCCAGGCTCCAAGCTGTCAGCACAGAGCCCAATGCAGGGCTCAAACCCACGAACTGCAAGATCATGACCTGAGCCCAAGTCCGACACTTAACCAACTGAGCCACCCAGGTGCCCCTACAAGGTTTCTGAATTTTAAAGACTGATATACTTAAGATTAAGCTTAAAGAATGCCAAGAAGCTTTATAACATATATGCTTAATGCATATTCTAAATATATTTGTATTGTTATTTTTTAAGTTTATTTATTTATTTTGAGAGAGAGTGTGCGTGCGTGCGCTGGTGATAATGGGAGAGGGGCAGAGAGAGAGGGAGAGAGAGAGAATCCCAAGCAGGCTTTATGCTGTCAACACAGAGCCTGTGTTGGGGCTGAAACCCATGAAACATGAGGTCATAACCTCAGCTGAAGTCAAGAGTCAAGAGTCGGTCGCTTAACCGACTGAGTCACCCAGGTACCCCTAGACGTTTTTTTTTTTTTTAATGAATGTTTTATTTATTTTTGAGACAGAGAGAGACAGAGCATGAGCAGGGGAGGGACAGAGAGAGAGGGAGACACAGAATCCGAAGCAGGCTCTAGGCTCTGAGCTGTCAGCACAGAGCCCGATTGGGGGCTCGAACTCACGGACTGTGAGATCATGACCTGAGCTGAAGTCGGATGCTTAACCGACTGAGCCACCCAGACGCCCCTCTAGACATTTTTTTTAAGGAGCCTATTTTATTTATTTATTTTTAACGATTTTATTTTTAAGTGATCTCTGCATCCAACATGCAGCTTGAACCCACAACCCTGAGATTAAGAGTCGCACACTCCACCGACTGAGCCAGCCAGGCGCCCCACTTTATTTTTTTTTAAGGCAGTTTTAGGTTTACAGCAAAACTGAGCAGAGTACAGACATCCTCCTCTTTTTACTTAACATCAGGGCATACAAATATTTTCATTTCATTCAAAGCTTCTCAGAAACAAACTTTTTAGTGTCAACAAAATGTTTCCTTATATGGATATAATATGGTTTACTTAGCCTTACCACCACTGGACGTTAGGGTTGTTTCCAATTTTTTGGTGGTATAAGTGGCAATGAACATTTTCATGTATAAATTCCACCCCCACACATATTTAGCATTATTTCTTTGGGACAGATTATTAGAATCATTGAATGAACCAATATGAACTCTTTTTGAGAGAAAGAGAGAGAGAGAGAGAGAGAGAGAGTAGGGGAGGGGGACAGAGGAAGAGAGAGAAAGAATCCCAAGCCGGTTCCACACTCTGTGGAGATCCCACAACCCCGGGATCATGACCTGAACTGAAACCAAGAGTCAGTCGCTCAGCTGACTGAGCCACCCAGGTACCCCCAATATGAACATTTTAAGGCCTATTTTATCAAACCACCAACTTACTTTCCAGAAGTTTTATGCAAATGTACACCTTTACCAGAAGAATTTGAGAGGATCTACTCTTACCAGCTGTGGTAGGCAGAAAAATACCGTCTCCCAACCCTTGTGCCAAGATGTCCCCCTCTAATCCCTGGGGCCTGATTAAGTTATCTTATATGGTCCATATAAGGGGCATTAAGGTGGCTAATCAGCTGATTTTGAGATGGGGCAATTATCCTGGATTATCTAGATGGGCGCAATGTAATCACAAGTGTCCTTAGAAGTGAAGGAAGGAGGCAGAAGGGAACCAGAAAGATGGCTGTGTGAGAATGACTCAGTCCCATGTTGCTATTTGGAGAAGGAAGGGGCCACCAGCCAAGGAATGTGGGAGAGGTCTGGAAGCTGGAAAAGGCAAGGAAATGGATTCTCCCCTAGAGCCTCCAGAAGGAACACGGCCCTGCCAATAAGGTGATCTTAGCCAGCAAGATGTGTGGGACTTCTGACTGCAGAAATGTAAGAGAATACATTAGGTGATTCTAAGCCACTAAATTTGTAGTAATTTGTTACCCCAGCAATAGAAAACTGCATTGGGTATCTTCATTTCATTTCATTTCATTTCATTATTTCATTTCATTTCATTTCATTTCATTTCATTTCATTTCATTTCATTTCATTCCAGTGGTTATTTAATGCCATTTTAATTCATATGTGTTTGATTTTCTGGGCAGAGCACGCCTATTGTTCTGTCTACCTAGAAAAGACTCTTCTGGGAAGCGCACCTTCTCCTCCTTATAAACACATGATCCAAAATCAAGCTTGATCCTCAGGCAGGCCAAGCCATTCGGAGCCTTTCTTTGTCATTAAAAAATTTTAGGATTAGAGAATATAAGCCCCGTCCTTCTATATTGGTGTAGAGAGATGTGAGTCACAGCAGCTGCCAGGGCCTCGTTTCTGCGGTTGGCACAAAACCTGTCGGAGAGAATGACGCTGCCCTGCAGAGGAAAGCAGGGCAGAAGGGCAGCGAGAAAGTCTCCTGGCGTTGGTCACTGATGTCAGCTGCATCCCTGCCCTTCAGGCTGTGGGACCTTCCAGTAAAAGTCTCTGTCATAGAAATTAGTTGGAGTTGTGTTTCTGTCCCTTACCACCACAAGAATCTTAATACGGAACTTGGAACCTGAACTGGGGTGTGGAAATTGACGAGCCCCCAAATGGCTGAATGAAGATTGGTTAAGGAAGTGGCATATGTGGGGGAGTGGGGGTGCAGGCATCCGTAGATCCCAGGCCAGGAACATTGCCTTCCCTATTTTTATGTTATCGAGGCAGTTGGTTAGACTATTTTCCAGTGGCACTTGGGACTCGGACCATGTGTCATTCAGACTTCTACTTTGGGAGACTTGATACAAAAATACCAGGAGAAGAGAAGTGTCGGTGATTTCTCATAGTCTTTGGGAAGGTGCTATGAGAGAGACAAATCATAGGCCCAGAAGAAGCAAGTGTTCAGGGAACCACTGGATAGACAGTTACAGTTTTTAAGGGTTTTTTTTTTTTTTAAGTTTTTATGTATTTTGAGAAAGAGAGAGAGAATGCAAGCCGGGGAGGGGCAGAGAGAGAGGGTGAGAGAGAAAATCCTAAGCAGGCTCCATGCTGTCAGCGCAGAGCGCGATGTGGGCCTCGATCTCCCAAACCACGAGACCATGACCTGAGCTGAAATCAAGAGTCGTATGCTTAACCGACTGAGCCAACCCAGGTCCCCCAAGAGAGGCCTTTTTGTTGGTAGCCAGTGGTCCCAAATGGCCAAGGCCATAGAGTCATGCCCTTTGCTCAACAGCGAAAGCCTAGCTCTCTGAGTCGCACTGGAGGTTCTGCTCTGGGGAAGAAGCTTAGAATCCTGGAAATTGGGAGGGTGGTACCTGGGGAGGACAAACCAGCCAAACACCTCGTGTGGTACACTCCCTGCCTGATGAGGAATTGGCAATCTCTCCCCCACCCCACCCTAGTGTGATGTGAAAATCTCAGAGCAAGGTCAACGTTGAGGGCGGGCCGGGCCGGGCCATGCCTTCCCTCTGTGCTTCCTGCTGAGCCCCAGGGGAAGGGCAGAGCTTCCAGAGCTGCTCTAAGAAGCTGGAACCACATGGGTGGGATCCAATACACTCTCCTCATGCCTCATAACTTTCTGGGGTTGGTTATTGGCCAACAGGGACCCCCCCCAAAAATGAAACTCGCAGTCACATGATTAAAGTTTTCAGGGCTGAAGTGCTGGAAAAGCCCAAGTTTGCCAAACTGAGGTGTGTAACTGCTCAACCACCAAGGTGGTTATTTTTCTAATTTTCATGATGATAAGAAACACCTGGTATAATTGTTAAGCACCTCCCCCTGGAGACTCAGGAGATGCGGGGTGTGATTTAGAATCAGTTTTTGTTTTTGTTTTGTTTTGTTTTCCCACCAAATTCCCCAGGAGATTTCTATCATCCTGGAAAACTGGAAAACTGGAAATCTGGAAAACTCTGTCATGAGGTATTTCCCAGGTAACTGGACCAGCGGGAAATAGTTTGTGAGGCAGGAGAGCCCTGAGGTGAGGAATCCTCTCCAACACCCTGCTTAAAAGGCATCTTGTGAATGTGGGCAAGGGAAATTTTACCAACAGGCAAAACCTGCGAGTCAGACTCGTGACCAGAGAACTCACTCTTTGCCAAGATGCAGTGATATTCACCAACCACAGCTCTGACATCATCCCTGTCCAGCTGGATGTGGTTAAATGCTGGGCTAGTGACCGCTGTATGTCACCTCCTTTTCACGCATTTTAAATGGTAGTGTTTATAACGGTTACCCTGCTTCCACCAGCATCGTACATGAGGTGTGTTGGAGGTGGCTGGTGGTTATAAGAATCACACACCCAAAGAGAGCAAGATCATGACGAGCCATGAGAAGACTTGACCAAGAGGAGCAAACGCACTCAGGAATCCTGGACTTGGACATGCCGTCAGAGGGTCCTCAAGTTAATGCTTCGAGCCCCGCTCCTATCCACACCCAGACTCGCCCATTTTCTTCAAACATGCAGAGGTGACATCTAATGTGTAGTAAGCACTCACTGTGTTCTAGGCATTGTTTAAGAGTTTTCTATACACCAGCTCATTCAATCCTCCCAACTGGTACGATTAGTAATGCTCAGATACAGGTAGGGAAAACTAGGGCTCGGAGTGGTGAAGAAACCTGCCTGAGGTCATGCAGCCACTCAGTCATGGAGCCCAGACCTGCACGCAGGCCGTCTCCAGAACCTGAGCTCTCACCCCGGACTCCACGCTGCCTCTCCAGGAAATGAGAGACACGTGAAAAGAGGAAAACAAAAGGACGCAGCCACATTTCAAAAGAAGGTAAACATCTCCATGGATAGAGAACAGAAAAGAAACAGGAAACAAATGTGAAGAAAGACTGCCAAGAAAAGCGATCCACAGGAGATAAACTCCCTCCAGATGAAAAGAAAATAGTAGAGCAAGATGAAAATGATTGTAAAGCGAGCGTGTTTAGGATCCTCAAAAGATGAGGGAAGAAGTGAATTAGAGTAAGTGGATATGGAAGAGGAAATATTAGAAACCCTGGGAATGAAAATATCCTGTACTTGAAATAAAAACAACAGATAAGGGGAAGCTCTGGACCAAGCACAGTTGAATAAATAATTAGTGCTTTGGAAGATGGAGCTGAGGAATTCACCCAGAACTCAGCACAGGAGATAAAAAAAAGAAAAATTGAAACTTCTGAAAAGGTACTTACCAGACATGGAAAAGAGTGAGTTTGAGAGGCTCCATCCAAGAAAAGGTTCCAAACAAGGAGCGAATGGTGGAAAAGATTGAAGAGATAATCAGGAAAAATTCTCCAGAATCCTTGGACAGAAGGACCCCACTGAACGCTGAGTGGAGTAAATAATAAATGCTCACCTATCCATGCTGTTCTAAATCTGCAGAACGTCAAGAATACACAAGAAAATCTTAAAAACTACCAGAGGAAAAAAGAGATTTTCCATCTGGTAGGCTCCGGACTTAGAGCGCAATGTGGAGGCAGGATGAATTTGAGCTACATCCTGTTGGAAAGGGGATGGTTGCACACGGTAAGAGAGGACAATTTGCAGACATTATTTGTATGGAACGTGGATATGCTGGGAATCCAGTGACTTTCCATTATTTTGCATCTTCCTTCTTCTGAGCAGAGTTCTTTCCCGACTGACCACGTGGTTCATGTACATGCTTCATTCTCCTTCAAATCCTGCTCCTAGTTTATTAGCCCAACGAAGGGTACCCAACCTAAGGTGGCCAGTCACAATAGCTCACCCTCAGCTTCAGTGAATGGACCGCGTTGGGTGAGTAAGAGCCCTTCCTTGGGATCTTTGACCTCCCGATGGGAGAGAGCAGGTCCTAGTAGTTCTCTGGAGGCAAAGCTGTGACAGGTGAGCTGTGGGCCTTCTTGAAAGCCATGCTTCCTGCCAGTCCGAGAGGGAAGAAGGTTGACCTGTAGAGAAAGAGATTGAGTGAATCTTGTCAATGTGTGCAGATCCGGTGCTAGCTATATCTCTGCTCTTCCAGTCTTTTGTGAATCTTCCCTAAACTCTCCTCTTTAAACTTGTAAAACTTACCTCTATTATTTTCAACCATATGAATCTTAGTTAATGGAATGATGAGGTTGACACTTTGTTATTCTTTAGCCATTTGCATGTTTTCCTTTGAGGAAATGTTTTCGCTTGTTTATCTTCTGGGTCTTGCGCGGTTTTTGTTTGTTTCTTTTAACTACGCAATATTCCCAAACCGAATTTCTATTCTGCAGATCCCAATCCTCCTCCTTTGTACCCTTTCTCTGCCGAAGGCTTTCCCATGTTTACGTGCATCAGAGACGAGAACCTCAATGTCATCTACTCCACCTTCTCTTGATTTATGCCCCCATGCTCCAGCCACCATCAAATCCCATCAATTCCACCTTTGGAAATAGTTCTCAGATCTGCCGACTCACTTGAACAATGACTAAGCCACCCATGGACAGGGCTGCAAGCAACACTCATTGTTGCTGAGTGTAACTTGGAAAAACTTTTCTGGAGGTAAATTTGGGAATACGTTTCCATACTCTTAAAAATATTTATATCTTTGGACCTGGCAATTGCACCCTATGAATAAGGGGGGGGGGGGGGAGTCAAAACTAAAACTTTTTTTTGATGCTTATTTTTGAGAGACAGAGACAGACAGACAGACAGAACATGAGGGGGGGAGGGGCAGAGAGAGAGGGAGACACAGAATCCGAAGCAGGCTCCAGGCTCTGAGCTGTCAGCACAGAGCCCGATGCGGGGCTCAAACTCATGAACCTCGAGATTGTGACCTGAGCCGAAGTGGGACGCATAACTGACTGAACCACCCAGGTGCCCCCAAAGATAAGACTTCCTGAAAAATAAGGGCATTTACAATAATGGCCAGGTTAAAAATAATAGTTCATAAGATGGAGTGTTGCTTAAGACAGAATGTTAAATAAGAAAGGATATGGAACACATATTTATATACAGTATGATTCTCATTTCATTAAAAAATACATGTCACATTCTGTGAGTGTGCAAAACTGGATGCGATCAGTAGGTTTCCTTTCTCCCTGGCCTCAGTCTCAAACTGGCCGCCCACTGCTCCTCCCTTCTGAGGATGAGGTGTGTGAGGTTAGGAAGTGACTGCTTCAAGGTCATTTGGGGCTTTTCTCAGTTCAGTGTAGAGTGCCGAGTGCAGTATAGTTTTTAACATCTTCGTATTGTGCCTTTTGTGATAATATAGACTACCCCCGATTATTGTTTTCCATAACACAACCCCACACTTAACACCATTTAATTTTTATCCCCGCACATATCACGTTTGGTAAGATTTTACCGTGTTTGTGTATCTATGTAGAAAAAAAAGAGGTAAAGGAAACACGCTAAAATGTGAATAGTGGTTCGTCTGCAGGATGGAAGTTTGTTCATTCTGATATTCTCCCCTACCTTTAAATATTTTCCGATATGTAATTGCCAATGGCTGCTTAGCTATATGGAATCCCTACTCTTGATCAAATCCCTATTCTTAAATATTTAGATAACTTGCTATTTTCCACTCTCGTAAGCAACACTGTGGTGAACATCTTGGCATCTACATCTCTGCATCTATAAGTCCTGCAGAATTATACAGACATGACCCAGAAAGGCTCCTGCCTTCCAGAGCATTTCCTCCTTAGAGAAGAGCAGACATTTAGAGAAACGACTATACTGTGAGACATAAAGTGGTGAGTGCCTTATCAGGCACTTCCAATCCAGGCAGGGAGCAGGCTGCCTGGAAGAGGGGGGCATTTGAACCAAGCTTCTCAGACAGACAGCTGGGAAGAGGCAACTCATCTTCCCGGGGGCCACAGAAAGTTGACCTTAGTGAGTTACCCCAATGGCACCTGAGAGCTGGAAAAACAGGCCTTTGCACCAGAGCCCAAGAATCGGAACCCCGGTCTGTGGGTTTCCCCATCCTCCTTCCAGCCCCACCAAAGTCCACTCTACTATGGTGCCCCTGTGTGTGGAGAGGGAGGGGTGTTTCTATAGCCCCTCCTGCCCCCAAGGGAGCAGGCCAGAGGGGCTATTCCCTGACAGTCCTGAGCCATATGGCAAGCCCACAGGCTCTGGGTCCCTAGCTTCCAGCACCTCCTGCCAAACCCCAGCTCCTGGGGTCAAAGGAATGTTGAGCAATCTTTGGAATTTTTCAGCAAGAAACAAGCACTTTTGAATTCCGTTCAGGCCTCCTGAGCTGGGCATGTTGCCCATAGCCTGGAGCCCTGAGTCTTCCTGAGCAGACATCTGGGAGCGCTGGGGGACTTTTCAGTGTTTGTTTTCTCCTCCTGCTGGCGGGGCCCGTAGGACACCATTACAGTGAGGTCATGGAGCCCTGCCCCGCTGCGTCCATGGGTGGCTAAGCAGCCAGGATCTCGCAGTCCCCACTGGTTCGTGTGTGCTGGGGGATGGGTGGGGTCTGGAAGGACTGTGAGGCAGAGCCCCGTCTGCACCCCTCAAGACCTCCCCACCGCACCACTGCCGGATCTCATCCCCGACCCCAGGGCCCGGCCTCTGCCAAGGGCCTCCCAGCCACACTCTCTGCCCAGCTTCCCGGAGGCCACAGGAACATGTGGCGAGCCCGGTTTTGACTTGCTGAAAATCACTGAACAGTATCTTGCCACTAGTTCTCAGCTCAAATGGCACTTCAGGGCAGCCTTCCTGACACCCACACCCCATCCCCTTGAATGAAGTCAGGTTCCCTATTATACATTTTCATGGCACTCCGTGCCTCTCCTTCTAAGCTCTTGCCTCTGTGGTTAATAATGATTAATTACTGTTCATTTGCTCAGTGTCTGTGTCACCGAGAGGAGGTTCTGTGAGGGCAAAAGTCCTGTCTACCTTGCTCACTGCTGCATCCCCAATACTGAGCACAGCATCTGACACATAGTAGGTACTTTATGAATTTCATTATGCCAAGCAAAGCATGACCCCACTTTGAGCCTTGTGTCCCTGTCTTCCAGCTCCCCACTCTCAGCCTCATCTACAACCAGTCAGGAGACCAAAGGGTCTTTGTTTAATCAAAAGTAAGCTGTATGTTAACCAACTGGAATTTAAATAAAAACCTTAAAAAAAAAATTCTTTTGTCTATGATCGGATTGCAAGTCCCCCAGCAAGGGTGACCTGACCTGGCAAAGGTGACCTTTGCAGATACCAGCTGTGTCAACAGCACCCTCTGCCCCCTGTTTTGGGTCCCTTTGTCATTCTGCCTCTAGGGCAGGCAGGGCCTGACTCCACCTGCACGCATCCCATTTATTTTAGGTTCGTTTAAAGTTTGTAAGCCCATCGCACTGATATTTCTACTGCACCTCCCAACAGGATTCAAAGGCCAAGGCATCACCCTTCCCCTTTTACACAAGACAGAACTGTCCCCCCAAATTGGCCTTCACTAGGTCATGGCTGGGAAATCTTGGGGTTCAGTGTCGAGCTCCAGGGGCAGGAGGGCTAAGGAGGAAAGCGGGTAGAGAGTGGGAGTTTGGCAGCCAGGAAGGAGGGGACCCAGGACAGGAACCTGAGGCAAGGATGTAGACCTCACAGAAGGTACTGGAAACAAGATACAACCTTCATGCTCTGAAGACTAGACCAGAATCCCTGCACTTTGTAAACCAGAACGCTTTTATGTTTCTTGTGTTTTCTCTATTAATTTCCCTAATTTCCTCCCATAGTAGGAAGTAGTAAAAACTCAGGAAAGTTCCAGCTGGCTCTAGCTGTGCAGAGGGGAACCAAAGGACTATGGTTTGGCACCTGTGCTTGTGCGAGAATGTCGCAAGGGGCAGCAGCCCAGGGCAGGAGAGTCAAAAAGAAGAGTGTGTTGAGGGGATAGGGAAGCCATTATTTTCACCCCATGGCACCCCCACCATGATGCCAGGCACCTGGAAATGATCCTAACTTAACTATAAAAAACCTGGGGTTTTCTGTCATTAAAAGAAATCGCTTGCCTTTACCACGTCACAGGGTTGTTACGAGATCCATCACTCACGCGACGGGTATTTATTGAGTTCTAGGTGCCTGGGCCACCAAAATGAAAACCTCTGCCCTTGCGTGCCTTCGTTCTAGTGAGAGTAGACGGACCATAGACATTAAACAGAAGAAATCAGTAGATCACATGGTATGCTAGAAAGTGCTAAGAAGTGTAGGAGCAGGGCGAGGGCGTGAAGGGCGTGAAGCAGGGCTTGGGTGAGTGCCGTGTTACCTGCAGTGATCGAGATGGGCCTCAGAGAGAAGGGGACACCCAGCTGCAGGTGTCAGGGACCATGCCTCCCAGGCAGAGGGAGCCCATGCCTTGCACGCTGAGGAATGGGGGCGGTCAGTGAGGCCGGGGCAGGGGCAGGGGCAGTGACAGGGAGAGTGGTGGGAGCAGAGGCCGGAGAGGTGAGGGCAGGCAGGTCATGAGTGACCTTGGGGCCATTGCACAAACTGGGAGCCACGAGGGTGTTTTCCTGCTAACGACTGTGCTGAGGAAAGACTGAGGAGGTGGGATGGTGGATACAGGGAGAGACAAAAGGACTTGCTGATGGTTTTTGTGGGGCGGAGGTGAGAGAACAAGGACTCAGGGCTGGCTCCACGGTGTTTGGCCTGAGCTCCTGGAAGGGGGAGTGGCCATGAACTGAGGTCATTTGCGTTATTAGAGCTACTGACCACCTACTCCGGGCCAGGCTCTGGGTCATCCGCTTTGCACCCCGATCCCATTCCATCCTTACAACCCCAGGAGGTAGGGACTGCAGCCCAGAAAGAGTAACATAGTGACCACAGGCACTTGGCACGCAAGTGGCAAAGCCCAGCTGCCTCTGGCTGGTCTGACCCACGAGGCAGATGTGCACATCTTGTCCCCAGGATTCAGGACAGCAGCTCCCTCACCCCACCTGACTTTGGCCTTGAGCTTCACCCCTTCCTTTCCTCAAGGCTGGAGGGCTCCTGAGGCCTGGTGTTTTATATCTGCTGGGACTTCTTTTGGATACACGTCAAGACTCCTTATCTGGGTGTCCGAAATTAAGTAGGGAGTGGCCAGGACTAGGAAGTTTGGGGACTTCCTCAGAGGCCCTGGGCAGACAGGTGGGCTGAGTCAGGGAGGTGACAGGTGGGGGAGAAGGCAGGGAGGCTCGGCGGCTGCCGCAGCAAAAATCTGGGATTCCTGGGAATGCTGTCAGCTCTGAAACACCCTTCCCACCATCGCTACGCCCACCCTGGGGTGCTGCCTTCCCACCCTCAGGATTGCTTTTGCCCTTCCAGACCACTATATTCACAGCGTACAGGCAAAACACGTGGACTCAGAGACCTGACCCTGACCTCACTCACATATGGGGCATACTATGTGTGTGTGTGTGTGTGTGTGTGTGTGTGTGTGTGTGTGTGTATGTGTGTGTAGAGAGAGGGGGGAGTGAGAGAGTGGAAATCCACAAGCACTGCACTACTTCAGGGGTCAGAACACTGCCACCTCAGCCTGGTGATGCCCTCAACCTCCTTTTTATTTATTTATTTTTATTTATTTATTTTTAATGTTTATTTTTGAGACAGAAAAAGACAGAGCATGAACGGGGGGAGGGTCAGAGAGAGAGGGAGACACAGAATCTGAAGCAGGCTCCAGGCTCTGAGCTGTCAGCACAGAGCCCGACGTGGGGCTCAAACTCACGGACCGTGAGATCATGACCTGAGCCAAAGTCGGATGCTCAACCGACTGAGCCACCCAGGTGCCCACAACCTCCTTTTTAAAAAATGTTTATTTTTGAGAGAGAGAGAGTGTGTGTAAGAAGGGAAAGAGAGAGAGGGAGACACAGAATCCAAAGCACGTTCTAGGCTCCAAGCTGTCAGCACAGTGCCCGACGTGGGGCTTGAATCCACAAACTGCGAGATCAGGACCTGAGCTGAAGTCGGACGCTTAACCGACTAAGCCACCCAGTCTCCCCTTCCTGGATCGCCTTTTAAGGGTGACTTCAAATAAGACACTTCAAATAAGGGTGCTTCCTCTGCGTATCCGTGCAGAGCTGTGCCCACCCAGGGCTGAGTCCTGTGCAAAAGTCCCAGCCCAAGGCTGTGAGCCCAGGCTAGGAGTTCCTGGATGGATCCTGAGCTCCTTGCTGAAGTTGGGCTGAGGAGTCAGCCATAGAACCCTGCTGCCTGCCTGAGTCACAAGGGAGGTTTTAAACACGTACAAACACCTATTCTGTGGTAGGCACTTTCTCACACACACGTGCACATGTGCGTGTACACACACACACACACACACACACACACACACTGCTTTCTCATAGGGATTATCCCCAGTTAAATGAAACTGAAGTTCAGAGAGGTCAAGAGAGGTTCAGAGGCCACACAGCTGGGGCTCCTGATTATACCCTCAGCTGCCTGACTTCAAGGCTCCCGAGGCCCAAGGTCTTTGACACCTCCAGCACCCATTCCTCAATCCCCACTACACCTCCTTCCTTGACTGGGCCCACAGGTCTGCTGAGGAGGGGTTCTGGGTCAACCTGGCTTTCTCACCAGAGCCAAGCCCTCTCTGGATCCTCCCAGCCAGTCCTGGGATGGGGGCAAACCTGCAGAGATGGCCTAAGCCTCAGGAATAGGAAAGGGGTGTTGCTCTGACATAGCTTTGGGATTTTTTAAACGTTTAAATATTTTTGAGAGAGAGATAGAGTGTGAGCCAGGGAGGCACAGAGAGAGACACACACAGAATTCGAAGCAGGCTCCGGGCTCCGAGCTGTCGGCACTGAGCCCGACACAGGGCTTGAACCCACAGACTGTGAGATCATGACCTGAGCGGAAGTCGGACGCTTAACCGACTGAGCCACCCAGGCGCCCCAGCTTTGGGATGTTTTTGATGTCCCTGTCCTTTGGGGCAGAGAGCAGACAAGGACTGGGCATGGGGCAAAGAAAGAGTACCTCTCTCCTTAGGAGGTGGTCCCTGGAGCTGACAGGAGCAGCCTCTATCCCCTCTGACATCCTTAGACCAGTTCTCACCCTCTCCCACCCCTAAGCCTCCACTCCAAAGCCAGGCCACCCATCCCCCAGGGCTCCCTTTCACCAAGGGGGAGCTGGACATTCCTATCAGGCCTCCTGCTGAGCCTCCACCTCCTTTCCCCCTCTTTTTGAGGGTGTCCCCTCTGCCCAGGCCCCTGGACCCTATCCACTTTCTTCTGTGGTTGTTGGGCCTGATGTGCTGTGCCCCTCCCAAGGCTAGTTGCCTGCCCGATGAGGCCCTGTACAGAATGTACTTACCCCAAAGGACAGAATTGCTAGAAAGGGGATTGTCTGACCTCACAGAGGGACACTTCACAGGGCAGAGTCTGGTCCTGACTTTGCCAAAACTTCAGGGAGGTTTGATCTCCTGGGTTCAGGGCTTTAGGACCTCAGGAGGCCAATTTAGAGGGGCTTAGAGCCCTAGATTCCCAGCACTGATGGATCACGGCCCTGCGGATTTGGGGTGGCGGTGGGGAGATGTTGAGCATGACCAGAGTCAGGCATCTGGGATGTGACAGGACACACACTTTGACTGCTTAACGTGCTGTTGACTCTCCTCAAAGTCCTTCCTTCTAAACTGCCTCCTGAATTGCCACTGCCCAGTCCGAGGCTCAGATTCCACGGGTGGGGAGCTGCTACAAAGAGCCGGGGGATTTGTGCCTGGGGTAGGCCCTGGTGGAGGCCAGAGACAGAGCCCGGGGCGGGGGGTGGGGCAGGCACACAGACAAGCCTCTGTTGGCCTGGGCGGCAAGAGAACACTAGCTGGCCCAAACGCTGTTGTTTGCAAATAAACAACGGCAGGCTGGGGGTAACAGCTCATCTTTGTTTGTACTGCTTGCTGCCCATGTGGCTACTGCAGCCCCCCACCCCCTTCCCAGCTAGGGCTCTTTCCTTGCCTCCCTGCCTACTGCCGCTGCAGAAGGGGGGGTCCGGGGACAGTGGTGAGGTGAAGCCCAGGACTGGGCACCTGGTCTCCAGCCTGGAGGATGCGGTTCTGGCCCCGATGGCCTCTCGGGTTGACCCTCTGCACCTACTGGTCATGGGAAGTTGACTTAGGATCCCAGGCCCCACGCCCATCCCTGGTGACCTGGACCTCAGCCCCCACCTCAGTGAGCACTCAAAGACCTTCTGTCTAGCAGCTGGGCTGCAGCTCTGTGCCATGCACTGAGTCCTACATCAGGGAGCCTTGGTGTGTGGAGAAACAACCCGAATCCAGAGAGGCTAGGTGACTTGTCCAGCGTCACACAGCTGGGTGAGTAGCTTGAACTGGTTGGCTCTCCATGCTCTTGGAAGAATCCTCTTCCCATTTTGTTTATATGGGTCCCTCCCAGACCCCAGCCCACCCAGGAAAGCCCGGGCGGGGCTGGGACAAGTGCTCTCTGCACACATGTGGTGCTTATCAAGCAAGCAAGCAAGCGTCGTCTCGCAGAGTTTCGCAATGTGTTCTGGTCACCCTGGTGCACTTGGAGCTTCAGGAGGGCAGGGGCCCTCCTTGCGGTGCTCTTACCGCTACCCAGGTCACTGCCACACCCACGGCCAGAGTCGGGGCGCAGCAAATACGGCTCAGTGAGGGGGGTGGGTGCGTGAGGGCCTGGAGAAGAAACAGGCTGATGCCTCAGGCTTTCTCCTCTGAGGGATGGAGGGAGCGGAGGCATGAGCTGTGCAGGAAGGCAAGGTGGGAGCTGTTTGTAGGAACGGGGCTTGTAAAACTGGGAGTGGCTAAATTCATTCAGATGGGCCTTGGAGCGGCCAGTTCACAGAACCAGCTGACATACTCAGAACTGGAGGCCAGAGACATCTCCCAGGAGAGGCCGGAGGAGGAAGGACAGCCAGAGCCAGCAGAGGCAGGATCAGGCACCAGAGGCACTGAGCTGGCGGAGGGTGCCACGCAGAGTTTTGTGGGCCCTCAGGGAGCAGGCAGCTGGGACTTTTCTAGGAGGCCTTCCTTCTAGGATTAATTAACCCCTGCTACCCTCCACCCGGCCCGCCAGTCAGCCCAGCAACTGGCAAGGCTCCAGGCTTCCCATGAGCCCAGCGTGGTGCTAGGAGCCGGGCTGGGGTGGAGGAGACAGACACCAGAAATAGAAGCCAGTGTCTGCCTTCCAGGGGCCTGCAAACTAGGAGGGGAGAGCGAACAAGCACACACAAATCAGACCACAGTGAGAGTGGTTAAATAGCAAACCATGGGTGACCGAACACAATAGGAGGCGGTGGGGGAGGGTCCTATCCGCGGCCCATAGACACCAGGCATCTGGTCTTTTATTTCCATTCTTTCCTTCTACCAGCCCACCACCCCCCCCCCCCCAACACACACAGCGCCTCTACACAACAGGGCCAGCGTAGGGGCTGGAGAATATCTTCTCATAAATCAGCACTCTGTGAGGCTGACATTTCAGCTCCATCCCTGAACTGACAGCTCTCAGGGCACACTGCTGGCCACCAACCCCTGGGCACCACCAACATCTTCGGTTTATCAGCTAACTAACGGACTGATTATCAGCAGGGGGCAGGGGGACACATGGTTTGGGGTAAGACGGTGCTCAGGCAGGAGAAAATGGAGAGCAACTTGGCAAAGTGCAAGTGGTCTCATGGATGAAAAAGAATACGGACTAGAATTGTTCCCTATTAAGATTTCCCTAGAAGATTCTATGATTCCTACTTCTGAACCTTCACACTTTCCACACAGCTGGAACTTCCCCACCTCCTCTCACCGGATGGGTCCGCCCCTATTTTGAAACTGACTTCTAGGGAAAGGCCTCGCATCTGACTAAACCCACGGGTCTACCTCCCCCCACCGCTCCGTGCATTCAGCTCAGACAGCCAACTGTCAGTCCGCATGGGCCAGGATCTGTCTGGTCTTTCCTGTGTAGAAACAGGTTTTCCACTCAGCAAACTCTTCTGAGCTCTGGGCTTACCTCGTCACAAGAAACAAAGTGGTGCAAGTGAGACTTGCCCCCCAGAAGCTCACAGTCTCATTAGGGCGAGAACACAGAAACCATCCAGAATGAACTTCCCCTGACAAGGCAGCCTGGGGTTAATGTCAAAGGAGCAGAAAAGTCATTACCTTTTTTAGGGTTTGTTTGTTTATTATTTACAGCGGCTCTATTTGCCATGTCGAGAAACTAAAAACAAACCAAATGTCCTTTAACACTCGTTACCTTTAAAAAGTGCAGACGGGAAAGAGGCTTCTGAGGGCTGGAAGATAGCCCTGCTTCTTTTTTATTAAGCAATTTTTTTAAAGTTTATTCATTCATTTTGAGAGAGAAAGAGAGAGAGAACGAGCAGGGGGAGGGGCAGAGAGGGAGGGAGAGAGACAGAATCCCAAGTAGGCTCCACACTCAGTGCAGAGCCCAATGCAGGGCTTGAATTCATGAACCCGCGAGATCATGACCTGAGCCAACATCGAGATCGGATACTTAACCAACTGGGCCACCTAGGCGCCCGAGTAGCCCTGCTGCTTGAAGACTCTGGGTCTTGAGAGAATTTGGACAAGTAGAGAAGAAGGGAGGGGCTCCCAGGAAACGGGGGTTGCTTGAGTCAAAGGGTGGGGGGCTGAGAGAGCATAGATCGAGTTTGGCCAATGCGTGGCACACATGACCCCACTCCCGCCTCCCTTGTTAATTGACGGTAGCACCATTTCCCACAGCCTCTGATTGCAGACTCCTTCTCCATGTAGCCCTCAGCAGCTGGTTAAAGCTGGCGAGTGAGAAGGAGCCTATTGGCCCTTCCTGGCCTAGAGACTTCAGACGCCTAAGAAAATGGGTGAGGCTGGAGCGGAAGCCATCCGGAGTTGGCCACACAGAAGCCCAAGGCAGCTCATTCCTTACTCCAGCACACCTGTCCTCCTCACCCAAACTCATACCTTGTGTGCTGGAGGTCCAGTGTTGGGCAGGGGACATGCCCAGGGTCAGTGGGGCCTCTGGAGCAGAGAAATCTGTGGACACTCTCACTGCTGATCTCCCAGAGGAAGGTACTTTCTTCCCCCAGAGCCTGGCCTGAAGGAGTGAAAGCACTGGCAAAAGATTTCCCACTCAGATCCCAGGCCAGAGGGAGCCATTGGAAGTTTCTTGGCACTGTTATGATAAAGGCATTAATTATAAGATATTAGTATGAGGGGCACCTGAGTGGCTCAGTCGGTTGGGCATCCAACTTTTGGTTTCAGCTCAGGTCATGATCTCATGGTTTGTGGGTTCAAGCCCTGCATCGAGCTTTGTGCTAACAGCACAGAGGAGCCTGCCTGGGATTCTCTCTCTCTTCCTCTGTCTCCATCCTTTCCCCTGTTTGTAGGCATGCACGCTCAATAGAAAGATAGATAGATAGATAGACATTCGTATGAAAGATTAATCTGTCCTGTCTTCTCCTAAGAGAGAATGCCTTCCATTGGGACATTCTTAAATAAGTCTGAGGCTCTGTAGAATGGGGGTCCCTTAGACCCAAAGGCTTCAGTACCCACTGAAGGGAGGGTACTGGTAGGGAGGGTGGGCTGGGAAGCAGGGTCTGCATATCTGAACTGGGGTGGAGAGGAGAAGGAGGTCTTACCCTCAGGAACAAAGCCATGAGGTCAAGGCCCATGGAAGCTCCCAGGAGGGACCGGGAGCAGACACTAAGAACCACACACAGCTGTAAGAGTTATCAGACCTTGTATCGCCCAACCCAGGCTGGACTGGTTGCTTGTTTTGCTCTGTTTCTCTGAAGTAGATGTAAGTAGAGAAGTATATTGTAGGCTTGTCCTGGGGGGGGGGGAGGGGGTAGAATAACGTGGAGAACTGGGGGGGCCTGTGGCCCTTTGTGCAGGCAGGTTCTGGGGCTCTGAGAAGGGGGGAGATAGAAGGCAAACTTCAGGCAAAAGAGTGGGTGGTGGCAAGGAGACACGCAGAGAAGGATGCAGGCTGTAGGAACCTTCTCAAGAAAAAGGGACCGTCCAGGAAGCCCCCTGGCCTGAGAAGGGGCAGAGCTGGACACCTCCGCTAGACCGTCAGCCTCTGAAAGGTGAGGACCATACCACCACCTTCCTCAGCACAGCCACAGGCTCTGGAGATGACACAGAAGCAGTGAGCTTGCTTGACTGGGATCGACTCTCTCCTTCCCGCCCACTCCCCAAATCATAAACGGTTTTCCCACTTAAAGAAATGGACAGGAGGGGAAAGCACTCAGAGTGAAGGGAGAAGGGGCTGGGACCAGAGAGAGAAGCTAACGTCTGTCTTCAAAGGTCACCACCGACGTCCCATGTTCCAACCCCAGTTTCCACTTCTCAGAGCTAACTCTCCCTAGAGCAGTTGACTATTGCTCAACCTTTGCTTCTTCAAATGTTATCTCCTGGGCTCCCAGCCTTTGCACCTTCATGATTCTCTACTGCTCCAATTCCTCTTTTTTGACTTCTTCTATAGTTTACTCTCTTGAACCCGTTAAGCCAGATGTCCCCAATTCTGCCATTGGTCTCGTCCCCTTGGACACGCCCGTGGTCTCCCTGGAGGAGTCTCACCACTCGTGTAGCTTTGATGGTCACTTGCTTACTGGTGACTCTATAGCCTTGATTGCTTCTTCAATTCTAGTCCCTCAATTGCAAGAGCCTGCTGGATGGGTGCCATTGGGAGCCCTCCGCAATCCCCAAGCTCAATACAGCCTTTGTCGGGGGGCTTCCGCTGGACTTTGGTCACCATGCTGGAGGCCACACTTCAGGAGCCAGGCCTGGAGACAAGGCTGCCCTGGTGGCTGGGTCTTTGCCTCAGTTTACCAGCATTGGGCCTGCCATCATCCTTCAGGAGTCTACCTGCTATTATTTATCTCTGGCCACTCTGCCTTCTCCTTTCTTCTGTTGACACACAGTTTTGAGAAAACTCTGGCAGGTTCTCTATTGCTGATGTTAAACCTGGAGGACTGAGATGCCCCCCTGGGGGATGTAGTGGTGGGTACACTCTAAACCCATCTGGAACCCATTCCAGTCCTGGGGAGTGCTCTGGGCTGAGAGCTCACAGGAAGATAAGAGGAGACCTCCCAGGCTGAATGGGGAGAAAGGTTACTCTCTCCTTCATCCCTGAAATGTTAATTGAATTCCTTCTCTGGGCTAGGGACTGTGTTAGAGGCTCTGGATACATTGTAGGAGACAATGTCCTGCTCTCGGGGAGCTCAGTCTAACAGAAGACCAGGCACGAGCAGGTGAGGAGAGAATGCTGAGTGCCCCCTCAAAAAAGAGAAGCACAAGATTGAGTACAGGGAGCTAAGGGTGGGGGCTGAGACCTATAGGATTATTAAGAGCTAAGAGGAAAAAGAGGGAGAGAAGATTGTTCCAGGCAGGGAGATAGCATGTGGGAAGGCTCAAGTCAAGAGTGGGCTCAACACTTCCAAGGAATTGAATGAAGCTCAGAGTGGCTATGGAGTGTAAAGAAAGTGGTCCATATAGAGAAGGGACAGTGAGCAAAGGCTGAGTCACACAGGGCATGGGGGTGGTGATGGTGGTGGCAGTAAGGATTTCAAACTTTAGAATTTAAACCAGGAGGGCCATGTAAAAATGTGCATGTAAATAAGATATTTTGGCTTGCTCTGTGACAATCACACATTAGGGACTGGAGAGGACATCATGGTGAGTGGAAGATGATGGTGGCCTCATCAGGGTGATGGCTGTCACTGGAGAGGAGTGGTCAGATTTTAGGGATACTTAGAAGGATTCAGGATCTAAAGAGGGGCAACGGAGTCAGGGACAACGTTGCTTTTCTCGCTTGTGTGACACAATGTACGGTCAAGTCTGTCCCACAGAAATTCGGTTGTGGACACGTGGAGTGGAGGTTTTTGTGGGGCCTCGATAAAGATGCCAAGTCATGCAGGCTTGCCAAATAAAATAAGGAATGAATGTGAATCTCAGAAAAATGGCAAATGTTTAGGATAAATCTGTCCTAAGTATTACATGGGACACACTCATAATAAAACATTTTTCATTGTTATATCTGAAATTCAAATTTAACTGGTCATCCTATATTTTTATACTTACTAAAGGTGACAAGCCTGCAGGCCATTGTATACATGATCCAAGGCTCAGAAGAGAGGTCTAGACAGAGGCATATGTTTGACAATTGCCAGCACCAAGGACTTGAAGCATTGGAAATGTAGAGGTGTTTAGAGTCAATACATAGAGGAGACGAGTCTAGGACAGGGTCCAATTAACTCCAGCATTTAGGGTTTGGGTAGAGGAGCAAAAAGAAGGAAAAAGAGGAGAATGTCATGGAGCTGAGAGTGGTAGAAATGACTCACGGCAGAAAAATCAAACACACAAGGGCTAAAAGCGTTCATCGAATATACAGACAGGTTGTTGGTAGTCTTGGTGAGAGCTGTTTATAGGAAGATTTGAGATGTTCTCCTTTTCTTATTAAGAAGAAGGTGATGGTGGGAGAAAGAGGTGGGGTCAAAGGAGGGCTTAATTTGATATTAGAGACTTGAAAAAATATATATCGGAGACTTAAACTTGTTCAAATATTGATGAGAAGACATGAGTAGAGAGGGAGAAGCTGAAGATGAGGAGAAAGAGGGGACAGGAAAGATCCCGGGGATGGCAGAAAGGAAGGGTTGAGATCCAGTAAATCAGGGGCAGGATTGTATAGAAGGACATGCACCTTCCATTATACCAGGAGGCAAATGGAGGGTACAGGCAGGTTGATAGAAGGGATGGCAAGATGTTGAAAGATTTCCTGCTTTGAGGTTCCTGTTTTGTCTTTGAAGAGAGAGGTGATATCATCCACTGAGAAATAAGATGGAGGTATATATGTGCAAGGTTTGAGAACAGGGGATAAGGTTTAAAAAGGCGGGTGTACAAGGAGTTGAATAGATGTTGCCCATGGAAAACATAGCGGGCAGTGCTGAGGACCCGGTCAAGCTTGGTGACCACCAGTGATGTGGATCCAGTCAGCTTGCTGGTGTGGTATTCCGCAGCAGAAATCACCCCCAACATAGGTACAGTTAAGAGGAAAAGGAGAGCTGGCTGATTCACAGTTGGGTTTTTGCGGGGTGGTGCAACAAAGGGGAATTTACATTACAGGGAAGAATGAATGAAATTCTGAGCCGCACAGTCCAAGCCATGAGAGAGGAAGGTGAAGAAAGAGGAAGGATATGGCGGAAGAGGGGGCCACGGACAAGTGCTTCTGATGGGGTCAGAGGACAGATATTAGAAAGCAGAGAGGATAGAAGGATGTCAGGGTTACTAATTGCAGAGGAAGGGGAGTTCTGGGTGCTGACTAAGTCTGGGCAGTGGTTATAGGAGTGGGTGGCCATGATACAGTGGGACTGAAGGTTGTCAGAGAGAGACACCAAGCAACTAAGAAGCTAGGGTGTGGGCTGGGGTGCATCATGGGCTGTGACATCATCCACAGTGATGGCAGGGCCTCCTAGGTCCTTCACACGTCTTGCTTCTTGGCAACACATCCCTGTTTGTTGGGCCACGTGGGTTGTCATGGTGGTGGGTGGGAAGAGGGGAGGCGGTGGTGGCTAAAACTAGGAGGGGACTGTGAAACGTTGCCATAGTAGAAAGAAATTTTTGTGTGAGCTTTGAACAAAATGGATTCCTCTGTGTCCTTCTAGGCTGAAGGAGTGCATAGGCTGCTGTCAATATGCAGCAGAACTGAGAAAATCTTCTATGAGTCCTTCTCAATGTTACTTAAGGTGCCCAAGGAGTCAGTAACGAGCCAGAATGCCTCATCTTCCTCCCCCAATCCCCAGAGCCTACGCTTTCGCTTGTGTTCTTTCCATTACTCTGACTAGAAAATTCAGTCTCACTTTCCATATCCAATTGGTCACTAATTCTGCCTCGTCTACTGCCAGTGCCCCTGTTCTGATTCATATCGTTGTCATCTGTCTCCCAACATTACAATGGCTTCCTAAATGATTTCTCTGCACATACCCCCCACCCTGACTTTCCCTAGCTTCTCCCCCTTCTCAAGGGGCCAAGGCCAAAGAGAAGACACTCCTAGCAGTGCTTTCTCCACATAGACCCTTTATAGTCATCCATAAAATCTTCCTAAAACACTGCTTGGTCTCCATGACGCCTGTCCTTAATATTTCCCAGAGGATCTCTGTGTCTACAGAACAAAGATCAAACTCCTTAGCATGGTATTCAGGATTCCTCTTGACCCTGCCCTGTGTTCCTTGCCACCCACATCTTTCGCTCCTCCTTCCAAGCACCATGTGCCAGTCCCGCTAGGCTATCTTACATTTGCTGTCATAAGTCATATTCCTTCCTGACTCTAGGACTTTGCATCTGCTGTCCCCTCAGCCTGGGATGTCCTTCCCATTCTCCTCCTCCATCCATGTAGGGCTTTGCTACGGTCACACCTTGTCCCTGATGCCTTCTCTGCTCCCCACTATTTAGAATAAATCCCTTCCTCTACAACAAAGGCAGGAAATTGCCCAAATCTCTATTTAGCTTGTATATTCAGTCTTGTAATACAGTGAGCTGTTTAGAAGCCGTTTGTGTAACTTATCTTGCAAATCTGTTTAGTTGTGTGAGACACTGAAGATACAAAGAGGCAAGTCTAGGGGGGCCTGGGTGGCTCAGTCAGTTAAGCGTCCGACTTTGGCTCAGGTCATGATCTCAGGTTGTGAGTTCAAGCCCTGAGTTGGGCTCTGTGCTGACAGCTCGGAGCCTGGAACCTGCTTTGGATTCTGTGTCTCCCTCTCTCTCTGTCCCTCTCCTGCTCATGCTCTGTCTCTCTCTCAAAAATAAATAAACATTAAAAAAAGAAAAAAGAGGCAAGTCTAGCCCCTGCCTTCAAGGTGTTCGTGTCTTGGTGGGGACGCTGGCTAGCTGACAGGCAATGACAAAACCTTGAGGTGCAGGCTGAGTTGGGCAAAGGACCACCAATGTAGTGAAGTGACCATTGTATATACCTGTCACCCCAGGTAGGACCTAAGTTCCTTGAGCTCAGAAAGATGTTTTCTTTTCTTTTCTTTTAATGTTTATTTATTTTTGAGAGAGTCAGAGACAGAGACAGAGCACTAGTAGGGGAGGGAAAGAGTGAGAGAGTGAGACACAGAATCTGAAGCAGGCTCCAGGCTTCGAGCTGTCAGCACAGAATCTGACATGGGGCTTGAACCCACAAATCACGCGATCATGATCTGAGCCGAAGTCGGATGCTTAAACGACTGGGCCACCCAGGCGCCCCAGAAAGATGTTTTCTTTATCTGAGTCCCCACGCCCCCGCCCAACCCTGGCATGTCATAAAAACACCCTATGTGATTTGTTAGCATGAACCTCAGGCTCCCTGAAGGTAGGAGCTGTGTCTTCCTCAATCTTTTGTTCTTCTTTCCCCTGGTGCCTTGTACGAGGCCTGGCAGGGTCAACATTCACTGAAATGATCTAAGAGAAAGAGTTGCGCAGAAGTAGCAGGTGCTCTGGGGACCTGTGAGTAAACAGTTGGCTTGGGAAATGTCTCAGACCAGACGAGTGCTCACGATTCATGTGACTGCTGTCTAGACCCAGACACCAGTGGGTCACAGTTCGTCCTGGAGGGCCTTCTGAGGCTGGCTCACAATGAAACTCCCAGCCCACCCGGTAGCCACTCTTTCCTGCATATGGCCACGCACAGGGAAGGGATGCTTCCAGCAGGCAGAGGCAGGGTCAGGAACTACAGGGACCCGGCTAGAGTGACTCATTGGGAAAGTGGAGCTCTGAGGTGCACCAGCAGAAGACTCCTCCTTCAGCTGGGATTGGGCCCCATCTTGGTTTCGGAGGCCGCGTGTTTGCAACTGTGCCCTGAGCCACTGGGTCTCCTGAAGGAGAGGACAAGGTGGGACCGTTCCCTAAGTCTGGGGAGATGTGAGGAGAAAGGGTCTGTTCCTGGAGCAGGTGCAGAGGTCTCCATGTGACTCTGTCCTCTCCCTTCAACCCCCACCCCTCTCCAAATGTATCTGCGGGGGAAGTGGGGGGAGAAGTTGTTATGCAGAGTGTGAAGAAGTTGTGATAAAAGCTGGACAGTGTCCCAAATTCCCAGGCTGAGGAAAATCCCCCCAAGGTTCTACAGTTCCTACCAGGAAGTGGGGAATTCCCAGCAGCTTTGCTGGGAGGGATGGAGGGAAGAAGGCTCCACTAGGTCAGCCCTTCATCAGCAGATGCATACCTTCCTGAGGCAAGTCCCTGTTTATCCCCTGGCGGTAGAAGTAGGCTGTGGGAACCCAAGGTTCCCCTTCAGCGCTGCGGGGTGCACGGTTCTCACAGTCCCACGGTTCCCGTGGGAGGGGGGCTGCCTCACCCTCAAACCCTCCCTGGCATTCCCTGCCCTTCCTGGCTCCTCCTGGGTTCCTCCTTCTCCTGTTCCCCCAGCACTTCTCCCTGGCCCTTCTTATTCCCCTCACAGCCTTCCTCTCATCTCCCCACCTAAACCAGGAGAAAGTGGGGGAGGCTGGGCGTGTTGGGTCCACAGGGCAGAGCGAGAAGAGCCTCATGTGGGCTGTGCTCACCTTTTGCTCTCACCTGCCAGGGCTCCAGCTCAGTCTGGGCAAGTCACCCAACTGCTCGTAGCCTAGGCTTTTTTCTTTGCACGAGGAGAATGTCCCTTTTGCAAAGCTGCTATGAAGAGACACGGCACATAGGACTCATTGCAAATTTGCTTTAGACATTCAGTTATTCATTTATTCAAACATCCATTCCACACAGCATTTTTCTTTGCCTACTATGTGCCAGGCACTCTTCTGTGTGCTAAGGAGGTAGCAGTGAACAAAACAGACAAAAATCCCTGTCCTCCTGGAGCTTACACTTTAGCAGGGAAGGTGAACAAGAAACTGACAAATAAACACGTATTTAAAATACAGGAGATATAACGCTCTGCCATGCAGAAAGATACAGCAGCGTAAGACAACAGAAGACAGGAAAGCTCCATCTAAGATGCTCAAGAGAAGCCTCTCGGAGGAAGTGACATTTGGACAGAGACCTGACTATAGGGAAAAAGAGGGTCAGGAGACCCTCTGGGAGAGAGAGTTCCAGGCACAGGGAATAGCAGTGCCAACGCCCTGAGGCAGGGAGGTGCTTGGCCCAAGGACCGGCATGGAGCCCGTGTGGCTGGAGTGGAGTGAGCAGGGCTTGTGTGGGGGGATGAGGTCAGAGGACGAGGCAGGGCCAGGGCCCGAAGGGCCTTGTTTATCACATTAGGGAGTTTGGGTTTTATTCTCAGTAATGTTTTTGAGCGGGGGCCGGTGGCGGGGAGGGGGGGGGACACATGATCTGATTTATGCTTTTGAGATTATTCTGCGTGGGGAGTTCACTCCCAAAGCGGGGCCAGGAAAACAGTTAGGGGGCTGTGATCATCATTCATCACAGCTGGTGCCCCTCACCTCCATCCCCACCCCCAGTTTCCATCCCAGAGGCTGGCACAGCGTCCAGAACCTCTCCCGGCTCTCCCCTCTGCCCTCCCCGGCTCCCAGCTCACTCCTCCTGTGTCTGGGGCCCGGCCCCACTCTCCACAGCAGCTGCTACCAGTGGCCTGCTCCCAGGGGCTTTTCCAGGCTGGAGCTCCCTGAGGCCTTCTGTGTTCTGGGTCCCCTCTTCCTGCGGGGACTCTCCACTCCCTGGCCATCTTGGCACCTCAGGGTACTGCAGGTACTACGGGTGAGCCAGACAGACTGCACCCCTGCCCTGAGAGAAGTCAAGTTCCAGGGGTAGAGACAGAAAAACATGTAAAACAATTCATGACAGAATGTTGGGTAGGGAGTGATCCGTGCCATGGTGAACATGGAAACAAGCAGCAGACAGCAAGTGATGGGGGAAGGGGCTATTCCAGAGGGACCTGAATGATCTGCATGTAATATCTGCCACATATCTGCTATGTGAATGTCTGAGGAGACTGTTTTGGGGCTAAGGAAAGAGCAAGTGCAAAGGCCCTGAGGTAGGTGAGAAATGAGCTTGTAAAGAAGGCCAGTGTGGCTGGAACAGGGAGAGGGATGGATGAGGCTGCTTCGTGTAGAACTCCACACTCCCCTCTTGGCCTCAGACTCCAGTGCCCTGTGATGTCTGGACTTCTACAGCTGGAGACTCCTTCTGCAGGCATCATCACAAACTGAGTGGGTCCTATACTGAACCTGTTTTCCCCCTCCTGAAACCTGTCCCTCTTTCTGTCGTCTAAACAATCCCCTGTGCCAGTAAGCTGAGGGTAGCTGGGACTCCTCTTTCTCCCTCACCCCATGCACCCAGCTAGTCATGAGGCCCACTAAAACCCCTTTAAAAATATTTCCTGTATCTGTCCCCTCTTTCTGGGTTCAGACTCTCACCCCTGTTATGAGGACCTGGCAAGGGTCTCCTAACTGGCTGACCTCTGATCATTCTCTGATCAGGAAGATGATACATACTTGGAGAATAGCTAAATACCACAAAGCAGCATGTACAACGTCAGGGGAGGGCTAGGGCTGGGGGCCGTAAGCTGGAGGGAGAGGGCGGGCTTCACAGAAGAGGGACATCTCATCATCTCCCAGTTCAATGACCATATACAGCCAGGGCCTCCGAGTCTATCCGTCCACACAGACCTCTCTCCAGATATCTAGCTTTGCCCACCCCTACGGCACCTGCTTGCCCTCAACTGCCCCTAGAGGAGTCCATACTGTTCAAGTTTGCGCTCATCATCTCCCTGCCCGCAGACTGCCCCTCTCAGTCACAGTCTCCCCCCAAGCTTTATTAGAAACCTGGGAGCCATGCTGGTTCCTCCCCCCCCCCCCCCCCCCCGGCTAAGCCATCACCAAGTCCTGTCGGCTGGAAGGAGCTCTGAACACTCAGAACTGAACACTCACACCCCATGCCTCAGATCCCCAGCTATCAGTTGGTTCCAGCCACCATGCCTCCAGCCCAGACCACATACATCGCCTCCTGACCGGTGTCCGAGGCCTGCTGCTTGCCCTCGTCCCATCTGTGGCCTTCGCTGTAGTGACTCCGGACCATCTAAAGTGCAAGTCTGCTCATTGTAAGCCTCTGCTATAAACCCTACATCGGCTTCCCATGGCTCTCAGGATAATGTCCAAACCGTGCAGAGCCACTGGGTAGCTCTGAACCTCTTCTGCCACTATGCCCCCTGGCACCCTCTAGTCCAGACTTTATGACCAACTTTCAGTTCCTAGAATGCACCGTCCCTTGCCTTGGGCCTTCCTACTTTTCTCTTCTGCCGGTCCCAACATCCTTGCTGCCCCCTTCTCTCCCTGGTCCCCTTGCCTACCAAACTCCTCCTCACTCTCCAAGAAATCAGCAATGTCGGGGCACCTGGCTGGCACAGTCGGAAGAGCATGTGACTCTTGATCTTGGGGTTGTGAGTTCGAGCTCCACATTGGGTGTAGAGATTACTAAAAAAAAAAAAAAAAAAACAAAACCTTTAAAGAAATCAGCAGTGTCACCTCCTCCAGCAAGCCCTCTGTGATCTTCTCAGGGCGAGGCCAGGTACTCCTCCCAGGTGTTTCCTTAGCACCCTGAGCTCACCTCACTACATTACAGGTGCCTGTTTATGTCTCCGTACCCTCCACAAGTCTGGCATGTCTGTGAATGCTTACCTTGTCCAGCTTGTTGGTGATAGAATCCTCAGCTCTTGGCACATAAAGGTGTTCGACAAATATTTTTTGAATGGATGGATGGATGATGTGAGAGTAGAAGTGGGGTTTAAAGTATGGACACATCTGGGGGTGCCTGGGTGGCTCAGTAGGTTAAGCGTCCGACTTTGACTCAGGTCATGATCTCATGGTCCGTGAGTTCGAGCCCCGCATCAGGCTGTGTGCTGGTGGCTCAGAGCCTGGAGCCTGCTTTGGATTCTGTGTCTCCCTCTCTCTCTGTCCCTCCCATGCTCACACACTGTCTCTGTCTCTCTCAAAAATAAGTAAACACTAAAAAAATTGTTTTGAAATAATAAAATAAAGTACGGACACATCTGGAAAGGAAAAGACATTCGGCACAGCAGGAGTGTGCCAAAGACAAAGGTGTGGAGGTGGCCGTGGGCACCGTCACATTCAGGAGTAAATGAGGCCACTTCAATTGGAGCCAAGGGCATGAGGGGAGTAAAAGGCGATAAGGTCAAAAAGGGAGGTTGGGGCCAACCTAAGGCCTTTGGACTTTATTCTAGAGGAAGTGAAGAGCCTCCAAAGATTATAAGCAAGCTTGACATGGTCAAAGCCATGTTTAAGAACACCAGATTGACTAGAGACCGCCCCCATTTTAGGGGGCTCCAGGGAGCCATTGTGAGCCCCTCTTTCAGTTGGAAGGCCCCCATCTAGCCGCAGGCCCCTGGCAGCCTTGGGCTGTGGAAGGAAAGTTCTCACACTGATGCTTCCTCCTCCATTAGCAGAGACTGATTGCCCTTCCCGGTGACTCACCCCAGAGGGGTCAGCTCCGAGCAGAAAGTCATTGTTGACAGGAAGAGGGGTCAGACTTTCCCTTCCCCAGCCAGCTTCCTGGGCACCAAAACAGCAACACAGGACAACACAGAGTGGGGAGGGAGGCTGGGAGCACACCATCCCCCAACCCCTGCCACCCGCCCACCCGCTTAGGACCCACCATGCCACATGACAGCCAGCCTGACAGCTCCAGTCGTTGGTGAGTCAGGCAGCCCCAGAAACCCTCTTCCAGCCAGCTGGGGGGGGGGAGTGAAGGCCAGGAAGGGGAGAGGAGGTGCCCTTCCGGCCCTCCCAGGCTGGTGTTGGTGGGGGGGGGGGGGGATGCACCGGCCAGGGCTGGTGCTGAGGCACACCTTCTGAGGGGGACGCCAGAGCCAGTGAGGGCATCAGAGTCGGGGACAATGTCAGGCAAGGCTTCTTAAGGAAGTGAGCACCGAAGGAAGGGACGGAGGGCTCCGGGCCCGCAGAAGGGTGTAACCTGGAACGGGGGCAGGGACGGGGATGGATGGAAACCCACCCCTCTGACATAGAACCTGGCAAGAGTTAACCTACTATAGCTGTCCCCATGGCAGGCTGGCTCAAACTCCCAAAGTTGTTGGAGTTTAGAATGTGTTCTTCTCTACAGAAGAGTGATGTCACGTCGCCCAGTTCCCGGGCTCGGCCGTGCCACAGAATTCTGTGTGAGCCATAACATTTAATAAGAGAAGGCTGCAGTGTCTCTAGCTAACAGTGTTATGTGGTGCACTTAAAATTTTGTTAAGAGGGCAAATCTCCTGATACGTGTTCTTACCACAGAAATAAAACAAAGCAAAACAAAACACAAAGGGACACAAAGAAACTTCCGGAAGCGGTGGATGTGTGCACTACCTTAATTGCGGTGATAGTTTCACAGGTATATGCGTGTGTCCAAACTCATCAAATTGTACACATTAACTGTGTACAGTTTTTTCTATATAAATTATACCTCAATAAAGATGTTTAAAAAGTGAGAGAGAGGGGCACCCGGGTGGCTCAGTCAGTTGAGCATCTGACTCTTGATTTTGGCTCAGGTCAAACCTGAGCCCACAGTTCGTGGGTTCGTGACTTTGAGCCCTGCATCGGTCTCTCTGCACTGACAGCATGGAGCCTGGTGGGATTCTCTCTCTCTCTCTCTCTCTCTCTCTCTCTCTCTCTCTCTCTGTCTTTCTCTCAAAATAAAGAATTCAACTTAAATTTTTACAAAGTGTGTGTGAGAGAGAGAGGAGCTGCAAACTTAGGTGTAAAGGAAAGGAAGAGAGCAGACTTGGAGCAGAGTCCAGAATCCATATGCACATAAGCATTTTCTCAACCAACAAAAAGTTAGGGAACCAGGCAACAGAGGGCAGGACTCCCAGGTTTTCTTCCGCTTCCAGGGTCTGCCTCTGGGAGTGGCTCCAGGAAGCTTCCCCCATTCGCTGTGTCTGGAGCTCTAGCGTCCCCTGCGAGGGAGGAAGAAGAACCCCACCCTTCTGCTCACCTGCCAGATGACAGGAAGGGAGACCTCTGGCTGCTGTGAGCCTGGGACCCCGGGGGCTCTGAGTCAGACTGGGGCGGGAGACAAGGGGAGAGGGGAGCTGGGCTCTTGGGGTGGGATGTTGAGAAAAGGGGTCTATCCTGGGAGAGGGGTTGAGGACCAGCAGGGTGAGGAGACCCGCACCTCCCACAGCCACCGCAGCGCCCCAAGTTGCAGATCAGAAGACACCCGGATTGTCCTTTCTATCCTGTCCTTTCTCCTCCCGCCCCTCCTCCTGGTCCTCTTCGTACTGCGGACCGTGCTGCTGGCTCGAAACTGGGCCAAGGGCAGAAGCGGGAGCCAGAGCTGATGTGTCCCCAGCCGTGGAATTCTCTTCTCCCAGTTGCCATGCAGCGGGCTCCTTGTCACAGGGGTCTCGGCCTAAATGTCATGCGCTCTGGGAGGCCGTCCTCACTGCACCTCTAAGGCCACCCTAACATCACTACCACAGCCCCTACCTCGTTCTCATCAGGGCCCTGACCACCATCTAGTGTTCTCTGTTTCTTGTTTCCTCGTTTCTCCCATCGCCGAAGAGAAGGAAGATCAGAATAGTCATGGACATTGTGGAGGTCAGCCTAGAAGAAAGGGAAGGAGAGGAAAATGGAAACGAAGGAAAGCCAGGGCAGCCAGGAGGCCAGCAGAGCCCTTAGGGCACTAGGCCATTTCTTTGGAAGTTTGGCCTGACTCTGAGACCCAGAGCCCCCAAATTCTGTTCCCTGGAGTAAGAGGCACCCCTAAACATGAAGACTCATCTGAAGGCTGAGTGTAGAATGTTCTCCACTGAGGACTTGAGGTTCTGGCAGTCTTCTCAAAACTTGAACCTGTGCCCCTGCTCCTTACTGCTTGTCTCCATGAGAACCAAAGATCCAGCAGTCTCTGGGTTAGCACAGTTAAGGATGATTTTAGGTGGGACATACCACTTTTTTTTAGTTCCACCAAATAGGCTCTGGTTTCCAGAAACTCCACCATGTGAGCATGTCTCTAGAAGCTCCATTCTTCTGATGTTGAAGTTCGGGTGCAATTCCACCCAGAGGTTAAAGAAACCAAGAAGTAAATCCTCTAGAATCAGAGGACGCACTGCAGGCTCAGAAATCACAACCCTGCACATGAGGCCTCCTAGCAGTGCTGGAACGTTTTCCTTGTTGATGAGAAATGCCAGAAAAAGATGGGTGCAAACCAGAGAGGAGCAGTGAGCCACGCTGAGCAAGTGGGCCTTGTCCAGGCAGGACGGCCTTGTCTGGGAGGAGCACCTCTCGAAAGATGCACTTTGGCTGGGAAGAGTGGGAAAGCACCGCGCTCCCAAACTTCTGGTTTTTAGAGCCTGCTTGAAAGTTCACCTAGCACTTCCTTTTATCCAAAGGATACACACATGCTGATTCGAAGGGGACGTGTACCCCGATGCTGACAGCAGCACTACTGACAGTAGCCAAATTATGGAAAGAGCCCACAGGTCCGTCGACTGATGAACGGATTAAGAAGACGTGGTAATATGTATACAATGGAATACTACTTGGTGATGCGAAAGAATGAAATCCTGCCATTCACAACAAGGTGGATAGAACTAGAGGGTATTATGCTACGCGAAACAAAGTCAGTCAAAGGAAGATATCATATGATTTCACTCATACGTGCAATTTGAGAAACACAACGGATGAACATAGGGGCAGGGAAGGAAAAAAAAAAGATAAAAATGGAGGAGAAGGCAAACCATAAGAGACTCTTAAATACAGAGAACAAACTGAGGGCTGCTGGAGGCGGGGTGGGGGATGGCCTAAATGGGTGACGGGCATCAAGGAGGGCACGTCTCAGGATGAGCACTGGGTGTCATGTCATATGTAAGAGATGAATCACTGGGTTCTACTCCTGAAGCCAAGACTACACTGTATGTTAACTAATTGAGTTTAAGTTTTAAAAGATTCAACAAGAAATACAATAATAATAATAATAATAATAGTAATTTGGTCTGAAAAAAAAAATAAAGTTCAATTAGCACGTCCACATTTGTTGTGTACTTGCTCCTAACAACTTAAGTCCCTGAGGGAGGAGTTATTTTACCTCTATCAGAGAGGTTATAGGATTTGCTAAAAGTCACACAGCAAGTGGCACCAGATGACCTCCCTCCCTTTGGATGGGTTCCTTGCTTATCAAGCAACCTCCTGGTGACTCACTGGTGAGCCTGATAAAGGGACAGAGGAGATCTGGGTGGGGACTTTGGTATTTCAATTCAATTTGTCTGGGGAGGTCTCTGCTGCATTCCCAGTACCCTAGACTTGGCCCAGAGCAGGTCCTCTCTAAATATTTGTGGAGAGTATTAAAGTGACATGTCCTTGCCCTGGAGGAGGTCCTAGTCTGGGGGAAGGGGTAGAGCAGGTGCACATATGAGGCTGAAATAAACTAGAACGTGACAAAGGGCCCTCAGAAGGATACCCAATGCCATCCGGTTCTGAAAAGGACGAAACCTGGTGGGCTGTAGAAATAGGAATTGTTGGAGGAGGTGGCAGCTTAGAGGGCTTTAAGGAGGGACTTATTTCCACAAGTGGGCACGGGTGCATAGTGACAGTTCTATGGCCCAGCCCCTGCCCACCTTGCCATCAGCCCCCCTGTTGCCTACACTCAGCTGCACCAAACCACCCTCCCTTCTACTCCCACGCACTTACCGCTCCCAACTGGCTGAAACACCCTTCCCCTCCTTTCTCATCTTCCCTTGGCATGCCCCCTCCCCATTAGCCATTCTCAACCTCCTCTTCCAGTTGCCCCCATGGCAACCTGGGCTTCCGCCTTTGGCACTAACTATGGGACGGGGCAGGGCCCTGGACCTGGCTTACTTACCTAACTCCCCGTGGATTGTGAACTCCTTGAGAGTGGACTGTATTTTATTTTGGAAATTCCAGCAACGAACCTTGAGGCGGGCCATAGTAAACGCTGAATAAAGATTCATCAAGTCGGAGGCACCTGGCTGGCTCAGTCAAAGGAGTGTGCGACTCCTGATCTCAGGGTTGGGAGTTCAAGTCGCATGTTGGGTGTAGAGATTACTTAAATAAACAAAACTTTAAAAAAGTAAAAGATTAATCGAGTGGATGGGTATCCAATTTTTGTGGGGCCTGAAGGTGAATAATGAAAGCCAAGGCTGAAGCAGAAGACTGGGACCAACCTGAGGAAGGCCTGCCATCAGGCAAGGTGGGGGCGGGGGGGGGGTGAGTGGTACATGGAACCACTGTCCCACTAGGCAAGCAAGGTAGCCCACTGACAGGGTCACCTGCAGGGACCCGAGGGTTTAAGCAGAGAAAAGAGAGACTATGAGAGAGGAAGGCTTGAGGGCTCCTCCAGCATCCTGGTCAGCAGGCCACGGGAGCATTTGGTGAGCCTGTGCAGCCCCCAGGTCCTGCTCACACCTGGGCTCACTGACAGAGTGAGTTCAAACCCAGCATCTCTGGCCTCCTGCCAGAGTCCTGACCTTACCCAAGTGCAGAGGGCCTGTGACAAGCATGTGACCCAGCAGCCAGCCCTGGGACAGGCAGCAGTGGGATGGAAGGGAGGAACTCAGCTTAGCATGGAGGGAAGGGGGGGATTCTTTTCCAGCTGAGGAATGACCTGGGCTCTTGTAGTCCATTCACTCATTCCTTCACTAATTCGTCCATTCAACACACTTCTATCGAGCACCTGGTATACGTGGGTTCTGCAGGAGATAAAAAGCTGTCTCTATCCTTAAGAAGCTCGTAGTTTAATTGGAGGAAGGATGAGAAGTGTACACACAAAAGGGAGACACAAACATTGGAGAGACGGAGACCAAAGAGCCTCGGGGCCCAGCGGAGGGAGAAAGCATTCCTGTTGAGAGCAATGGGAAGGCGTCCTCAGGAGGGGACGTTTCAGACGCCTCCAGGGATGGGGACCTGGGAGGGGTGAGGCGAGGCAGCAGGCTGGGCAAAAAGAGACCAAGAGCTCCTGGAGGCGCAACCACATTGGCTTGGTTCTGTCCCCGCTCTCCCAGCAGCGCTCGATAACCATTTGTCTTGTTGAATGAGGCAGTGAACTTCCTCTGACCCTCCTCCTTCCCTCCCCACCTGGACCCACCACTGGTCCCCCGAACTTCTCTCTCAACAACACTTAGTCTCCTGAGCCCCTTTCCTTCTGCTAGACCCACATCTTTGACCTCGAAAGTGAAATATCCCTTCTCCTGACCCCTCAAATCTTTCCTTACGTCCTTGATCTTACCCCTGCCCTCCCCGGGGACCTTGCTCCTTCAGTGCCCTCTGTCTCTCTATCTGGTTAGTTCCTGGGCTCCTTTCCTTTCGCTGATAATAAATGTGATTAAGTCTCTGACACCTCCCCACCCCAGATCCTCTCGCTTCCCGATTAGATGCTGCATTTCCTGAGGATAAGAGTCCATGCAATACAATATGTACCTCTTCACGGGCCCCTCAAAACTAAGAACAACGTCCTAAGCTCCGAAAACATTCATTCTGAATGGATGGATCTGACCCTGTCACCCTCCAGTGACACCCTCCTCAGTGACTCCTCAAGGTAAAGTCAAAAGTCATGTGTGATCTATAGGCACCTGACGAATGGCGCTGGTCTGCCTCTCTCCCACTGTCTTCTTCTTCCCTGGCTCCAGCCATTACAGAATAACCACACTGCCCAAAGCCTGATGCGCTGTTACCTGCCTTTCCTGACCTTTGTGCATGTCTTTCCTCTCTCTACAATGTCCCCTCCCCATTTCTGTACCTGATGCTCTTTTGCTCTCAATGCAACTCAAAGGTCTCCTCCTAGAAGCCTTCCTGACTCTCTTCCCACCCACACACCTTCTCCTGACGCTGTCCGGCACTGTGCTCTGTGTAGGAACCCCATGTTTACAAGCCCAAGAGCTCTCTAAGGGTAGGGACAAGTCTTGTTTGACGATTTTAGCCTTAGTGCCAAGGGCCCGGTGGTTGATAGGTGCTCCATAGGCCGTTGTTAAATGAATGAGTGAATTAACGTCTGGAGAAATGCCAGCGATTTCAGAGGGGGGTGGCAATTTTTCTGGTCCTGGCTCCCACTCGCAGAAAGGGATGAAACTCCCTCAAGATTCAGCGTCCAAGATGACATGAGCCCACAATCCAGGATCCCCCCAGAACTCAACTCTAAAAAGATCTTTATTTGAAGTTGGCTTAAAAAATCAGGCATATGGCCCATGATCTTTTATTTTTAACATCCAAGGAAGAACAGGAAGACGATTTCTATTGTTGTGTTCTAAAAATATATCGTCCATGGCTTTTTGCTTTCTTCACAATAAAATAGCTTTGGCATGACAGCGTTCTTGCGTAAGCGAAAATATAATTTCATGAAATAGTGTTTCATGTGCTTTAAGGGAAGCAACTATCTGACCTGAGGCGGCTGTGCAGGAAGGGAAGGGGGGCTCCAGACAAGATGGTTCCATCTCCTATAGAGCAGGCCCAGGGCCTGGCGCCGGGAGGTTTGAATTTTCCAGATTTTCAAGGGATGTCAGCACCAGAGTCCAGGACCAGTCATCATCCTCAATCAATCAGCAAATATTTATTGAGTGATTACAGCATGGGGAGCTGCAGCTGAGTGCAATGCAAGACGTGTGTGAGCCTGGGTTACTTTTTGTGGTGAGTTCCTCCGGCCGTATCATCACCACTACTCCTATGACTAATTGTAAGTAACACTGAGTGCAGCCCTTATCCCTGCAGCAAGCGTCTGCTTTTATCTTCTGCTGACTTTTCACTAGCTCCCTAAGGCAGGTAGCTTTATTTCTACTTAACAGATGAGGAAACTGAGGCTCAAAAGAAGTTTCTGCGTTATCCCAGATGTCACAGCCGGAAAGTAGCAGATCGGGGATCTGAATGTGGATTCTCTGGTTTCAAACCCAAAGTCCTTGGTAATGACAGCCAACATCTGCATGAGTCTTCCTAGGGTGCAGAGTATTTTCCAGGACATGTCTAATTGGATCCTATCACCATATCACGTGAGGTCACAATGATTATAATGCCCATTTTATAGATAAGGAAACAGAGGCTGAGCGGGGGGGGGGGGGGGGGGGGGGGCGGTTCTAGCAAGTTTCAAAAAGTCCCGATTGGTAAATTACATATCTAGGACTTGAGCTGAAGCCAAATCCTGTGTTTCTTCTGCTATACCGGATGGAGGCCCGGATCGTCTAGTTTGGGCCCTGCCCAGCTTCTAGCACAGCACTAGAATTCTAGGAAAAGTGTCTAATTCTGGGAAGAGAATTCTCACCTAACAGCCCCGAAGAGCCTTCGTGCCACACTGTGGCCCAGACTGGACTCTGTTCCCAATGCCTGTACCTGGGAGGAGAGAAAGCAAGGGCCTCCAGGCCTGGCCGGCTGGGCTCCTCCAGCAGCCCAGGCGCCCAGCTGGGAGCAGGAATGTGAGCGAGGGGGAGGGAGCTGTGTCGGGCTGCTGGCTTTCCAATGAATGGACCATTGGTGGTTGCGGTTATGTGGGCCAATTGTGGTTAGGAGAGGGGAGAGGCTCCCAAGCAACACTGCATTCCTGCTCCTCTCAGCAACTCCGAGTGCTCAGGACCCAGCAGCGGCAGCACAGGCCCATCCATCCCTCTGAGCTCCAAGGTTAAGCCTGTGCCCTGCGCCCTCCTGGCCTCCAGAGCAGGGCTCTCGCCACCACCACAGGGTCCAGAGGGACGTTCACAGCAGGGAAGGGGCTTTCCTGAGGTGGAAGCAGCCTTCCACCTCATGCCTCCCTACCCTACCCACCCGCCCCCCCCCCCCCTTTCCCTTGTTTCCTGGCCAGGGCACTGCTAAGGAGGCATTAGCACAGCCCCTCTGGAGTCCTCTTTTAATTGAGTAGCGCTGATGCCCTCTCAGCCTAAGGAATTCTACCCCCTGTAGAGCACCCACTATAGTCCAGGCAATGTTCTAAGCATTCTACACATAATAACAACTTTATAGAAGCCCTATGAGGAAGAGGCCATTATTATCCCCATGTTACAGATGAGGAAACTGAGGCACAGGAGGGTTAAGTAATTTATGCAGGGTCATAGAGCTTGAGGAAGAGGCAGAGCTGAGGTTTCAATGCAGGAGGCATGACTACAGAGCTAATCTTGTGCTCGCCATCCTCTGCTTCTCCGCCCATGATGGCTACCCTGACTCTTCCTACTTCCTGGGGAGAAGTGCACGGCACCAGCCAACAGGAAGATTTGCCACCCAGCTGGAGGGTGTAGGGCTGGGCTGGGCCCCTGGCCTGGAGTCCAGGGCAGCCACAGAGATAAGCGCTGCAGGCTGGAGCGGGACTCACTCATGCCTCTCCTCTCCTCACACAGGGCAACCCTGGAAAGGCTTTCCCTCCCCACTCACACCCCTACGCTGGGGTCCCCACTCACACCCCTGTGTTGGGCTCCCCACTCACGCCCCTACGCTGGGCTGCCCCCTCCCGCCCAGCCTGGCCCTCATGTGAGGAGGGCTCCTCTTAGATGTCCCAGTTCGCATCACGCAAACCAACGCAAGGAATTGCCTTCAGTAACACAAAGTGGAAGACAGGGGTCTGTGGCCAGGGGTATCGGGGACCTGAACTCTTCCAACCCTCAGGCTCTTCTCTCTCCAGGTCTCTGACTCCCTTCGGTGACCTCCAGCAGCCAAGCCACTCTGGCCCTTGGGGCACCTTGGAACTTTCCCCATTGTCACTCATCCTGGCTCGTGCTGGACTGTCCCTGGCAGTCTGTGCGCAGAGGGCATGTAATTCAGCTGGCCTGGATGAGTACAGGATCCAGCATGCAACAAGCACTCAACAATGAAAATGCTTATGGCGTTAATAGATGAATACGGATGGCGTAGGTTTTTACTTCCTGTTTCCAGGTAATGCTCTGCCTCATTTGCTCTGAAGTCACACAGGACCAAAGATAAGAAGTGGGCCTGTTTGCTGCTTGGACACAAGACGATACATCATCCTCTTTGTGATTCTCTTTTTCCAATGAAGGTTAGAACAAAATTTCATTCTAGAAGTTTCCTCAGTTAAAGTGCTGTGATGCTAGAGGGTAGGGAGGACACTTGGGAAGCTAAAACTCACTATGGACAAGTCACTTTCTTATTTCTAGGTTACACGGATCAGCTCTGAGGAGTTCATGATAGCAATCTGAGAGGGCTCCCCCTGCCCACATCCAGGAGATAGTGCCCAGCCTGGTAGATGCAGGAAGCAGAGGGCAGAGCGGGGGCCCGATACAGACAGCTTTCCGGCAGTGCCTGCTCTCCAGGGGCGAGACTCTTGGTGGCATGGCCATGAAACCAGCACAGGTGTCTCCTCAGCTTCAGGGACGAGGGAGACAGCTGGCTCTCCCCCAGCCAGGAGAAGACGCGGCCTTAATATCTACCTGGGTATTTTTCCACAGTATCTAAGTTGGCTCTTGTTAGTTTATCAAATACAAGGTCTTCACAGCAGCCCTGAGAAGCTGGCTGGCTGGGAGCTACTGTTCCCATTTAATTGATGAGAAACCCAGTCAAGGATCGATCCATTATGGCCGCTTACCACCTTTCACGCTCTCACCCCACTTTCTTAAAAAGAAGGTAGACATGTTTGAACGGTCAGCCTGCAGCGCAAAAGACCTATGTGGGGCAGGATGGGAGATGGGATATCTGGCATCCCTAACCTGGTTAGCCAGTGTGTCCTTACACACTCTGGCCCTAAGCAACACCTTGTCAGGAGGCATGGGGCAGGAAAACAGTGTTCCCTCTACAGCCCCAAGCTCCCCAGGCTGCTGCTCTCCACCTTCCAGTCCACTTCCTAAGAACCATGGGACCACTTTGATGGAAGAAAGAGAGACAGAGGAGAGAAGGAGGGAGGAAGGAAGGAAGGTAGAAAGAGAGAAAAGGAGAAAGAAAGAGGGAGGAAAAAGAAAGAAGGAAGGAAGGAGGAAGGGAAGGAGAGAGGGAGGGGGAGAAAGAGAGGGAAAGAAGAAAGACCGAGCAAGCCAGCCCTTTGTGATAAAAGTCAACTCCCTGGAAAAGGTCTCAAGGGGATGTTGCCTGTCAAATAATTTCAAAGAAATGACATTTCGACAACAAGCAAATGAGGCTTTCCTCCCACTTCCTGCCGTCCATCTCCATTTCTCCCTTTTCAATCGCTCTCCTCCCACCCTTGGTTCATTCCTCTGGCAAACAGGGTCCCTCCTGTACTCCCTTCTGCCCTCCTCCAGGGTCAGCTGAGTGTTGCCTTCTTGATGATGCTGCATTAGGAAATCATTGAAACCCAAATCTTGGATTGTTCCAAATCCCTCCATGCCTCCCCAGTGACCCAGCTCCGGACGTGACTCCACCGGAAGCCAGTGCGGAGAACAGCAGTAAATCTGACCAGGGACAGCACACGGGCCCCAGAGCTCTTTCGCGTCAGGCCTCACTCCTGAAGCCCCCACCCCAGCCTGCACCAATTCATGCATTACTCTGGAGGAGGTGGCTTTGCCCATCTGGGCTCTCATTTGCGCATCTGAGGCAATGTGGGCCGGAAACGCTCCTGGTTCTGTGGTTCCAAGCCCCGCTGCCGGTGGATGGCCACACACGGGCCTTCATTGGTGTGAACGGCTAGGACGCTATGCGCACATGGACATCATGCTGTTGGATTGGCCCCGAGACACAGCCAGGACATGCCCGCCAAGGTCTCCCAGCAAGACAGGCGGGGAGAGGGGGCAGGAGTATCCACGCAGTGCAGGAAAGAGCACTGGAGATAGTGAGCCCATCAGGCACACCACAGGGGCTTCCAGCCTCGATTTCCCTGTGTCTGGTGGTAAAGCACATCTGAAGTCAAGCAGATTCACAGCCTTTCCTTTTAAGGTAACAGACATGAGACAGCTGCAGGGTCCCGCTGTGGAGTCAAGGTCATCCAGGGCCTTGTTCATCCCTGTGCAGCTCCGTGCAGACAGTTTCCCAGCATCCCACAGCCCCATTCCAAAGTGTTCTTTCATAGCTAAGCACTTGCTCTGTGCTGTCTGCTGCCCTAGAGACCTCCATATGACGCCCATTTGACCTCACAACCATTCCTTGGGGAAAGGGCTTACTATGATCATTGCACAAACGAGGAAAGAAGGGCTCAGAAGAATTAAGGGCTTTGTCTCAAGCTACACAGCAAATGAGTGGCAGGGCTGGGACTCAAATCTGGCTCTGAGACTCCCAGGTCCTCTGTGCCACTGCTGTGTCATTGCTTAAGGCCCATGTGAGTAGATAAACAATAATAATAACAGTAACTACAGCAATGGCCCTTACTACCTTCAGGCCCCAGGCTAAACACTTAATGGGCACCATCCCATCCCATCCCCGCCATTCCCATAAGAAAGGTAAATTAATGTCTAAGTGGTAGAGTCAGGGTTCAAGCCTGGATGTGTAAACGATTTCAGCTGAGGGAGAATGAGGACCCAAGCTTTGTGCCAACAGAGAGGAAGGCTGCCTTCTTCCAGAGGCAGAGCTAGGTTCTGAAGGCAGCCTCAGCGAGCTTGAGGCAGGGTTGGGGTGATGCAGGACAGAGCAGGTGAAATTTGACTTCCTTTCAACGAGTCAAGAGGTTTATACTTCCTCTAACCTCTTATCAGTCCCAAGCACTATGGAGTGAATGTGTTATTGTGTTTTGTGTGTTTTTGGTACAGGGACACTTGACAAAACAGGCCTGGGGGAAGTAAATCCTTAACCTCCTTCCTTTGGCAGGGCTCTGTCTCTTGTCTTCCTTCCTCAAGGCTCTGAGGACCCAGCACAGCTCCACATGACTGCCCGTAAGCCCGTGAAAGCAGGGGCATGTTGGTATGTCCATCTCCATATCCCCGGGGGGCCAGCACCGTGCCTGGCACATAGGAGCCACAGGGTGCTACATTTGTCCAATGAATGAATTGTTCTCTAAAGGTCTCATTTGACTCAATCACCGTTAACGGGGTAGCTCTTATGGGTCAGGCACTGTTGTTTTGAGGTAAGTGAACAAGGGACCAGCCTGCAGGAAGTCTCGGTGAGACTTGGGGCACAATAAAACTCTCAGTGTCCCCTTCAATACTTTTTAGAATCATCAGAGAATGAATGAATAACAACTTATCAGGGCCCACATGAAGGCGCCAAGTCCGGTGGGAACACAGAAATGGGAACCACCCATGTGCCTGGGGAGTCAAAGAAGGCTTTGCTGATGGAGGATGTGGTATTACCTCAGGCTTGAAGGATGAGGAGTTTGCCTTAAAGACAAGCGGGAGAAGAGCACTCCACTCAGAGACACCAGTAGGAGCAAGGGGATGAGGGTGTAAAATTACTGCTTGGGGCTGGGGAAAGCGACAAAAGATGCCCCTTTGAGACCGTATGTCATGGATGGGTGGCCTTCCAGAAGATTCCAACAGTGAATCATAATGAATTGAAGAAAGAAAAAGAGCCTGAAGTTGGCATGATAATTAATAGGCGCATTCTATGAGGCTTCGTTTAGATTCGTTCTCATGCAGGGGCAGAACATGATTAAGCATCTCGGGAAATGCATTTCCAAAAGCATCATCAGAAATCGAGGGCCCAGGTGCCAATCATCCCAGGTTTTGGCAGTCAGATAGGAGAGGAGCATGGGTCTCAGCCAGCATTTACATCACCGGCAGGTCAAGTGCCGGGAGTGTCTCCTGGCCCAGAGCAGAACCTCCCAGCTCTGTGCCACAGGACACAGTCCCTCCCCTCCTGGCCAGGTAGCTAGCTAGCCTCCCTGCCTATCTGTACCCTGAGAGACGCGAGGCTAGGGGGCTGCATAGGAAGAAGAGGGCTGCTGCAAACCCGCGGACTGCATCGCAACAAGGTGCTGCAGCGTGCACAGCCCGGGGAGGCCCCAGGCTCCAGTGCTTGCCCCTGCTCTCAGCCCATTTCCTGCTCAGATTTGGGAATTTTCAGGCCTGGAGGGAAAGTCCCTCGAGACGAATATTAGAAAGAGAGGGAGAGAGACAGAGAGCACCGGATCTGCCTGGAGAGCGCGGAAGGAAAGGCTCGGCTCGGTCCGCAGCGGGCGCGCGGAAGGGCGGGAGGCGGCGGAGTCCGAGTTAACTTTGCTGAAGGCTCTGGAGCCGCGCACAAAACAGGGCGACTGGGAGGACCACGGGGAAGACCAGCCCGAGGGGCGGGGGAGGGGAGGCGGTTCAGTGGGGCTCTGGAGTGTGTGTCTGTGTCAGTGCGCGCGCGCGCGTGCGCGCGCGCGTGCGCGTGTGTGTGTGTGTGTGTGTGTGTGTGTGTCTGGCGCTTGTCCAAGGTGATTTCCCATAAACCACATGCCCCCACAAGTCCTCTTAAAAGGCTGTGCCGAGGAGCTGGCCAGTGGAGACCGGCTGGTGGAAAGTGAAAGTTGCCTGGGTGCTCTCGGCGCCGCCGCCCGCTTTCCGCACCCCCGGGACTGCAGCGCGGCCCTCGGCCGGGGCGCGGGCTCTGCGGCGGCCAGCGAGCGAGCGAGCGAGGGCGGCCGACGCGCCCGGCCGGGACCCAGCTGCCCGTATGACCGCGCGGGGCGCCGCCGGGCGCTGCCCTTCCACGGTAAGCGGCGGCCGCGGGGCGGCGGGGCGCCCGCAGGGCTGGGGCGGGAGCGGGAGGCGCGGTGCGGCGCCTCGGAACCTATTGCCCTGGCGCGCCGGCCGCCGACGCTCCCCACCGCGACCACGGGCTCCGGGGTCCTTCCCATCTTTGCGTGCCGGCTGCCTGGCGTCCCGGGCGCACTCGGGCTGGGACCCGTGACGCCTTGCAGCGGTTCCTGGGGCTGCGGTACTTCTCCGGAAAGGGGAGGCTGCTCACCCCACTGCTCCGAGGCGCGAACTGAGCCACCCGCCGGCGGGAGAGAGGGGTTCACAGCCACCGGCAGAGGCTCTGTGCCGGCTCCGTGTCAGCCCCTGCCTTTCTCCCATCTCTGAGCCGACACCGCCAAGAGACCCGCGCAGTGGCTGCGCGCTGAGTGTGGCGCCCTCCCAGTGGGCACCCTCGCCATGGGCCACACATGCTTCCAGGCTCTGCTGGGGAGTGGGCGCTTCTGCGTTGGAGAAGTTCAGAGGTCATCCAGCTCACAGAATTCCAGGGTCTGTGCCCAGGAACCTGCTGGCAAAAGGAAAGAGCCGGGCAAGCCGCTACTTGTCCCAGCATGCAAGCAGGAGGTGTTGGGGGACTTGAGTCAAGTCTGTTTTGGGGGGACCGGACTCCAGAGCTGCCTGGGGCTAGCTCCGAATCTTTTTATTGCAAAATCTGGTTCATTCAGCCGGGGAGCTCCTGGGCTCGGCGGTGGCAGAGAAAGGGGAAGGTGGAAGGAGGGTTCCGTGGTGCAGAGCCCTGGGCAGGGTAGGGGCTGCTCCGCCTTGCACGGGGAATGTCCGGCCCCAAGTGCGGGCAGTAGGTGGGGCAGCTCCTAGAAAGTGCAGGGTGGCACTGTTAATGAACAGTAGGTGTTCTCCCAGTGGGTTTACTTGTGAGGAGCCCTAAAGGAGAATGGCAGGAGAAACTGGCTGGGAGAGAAGCAAATACTTGGAGGGGAATGGAAGGGGTTGCAGGTGGGGCTGAGAGGAAGGGGGAAGAGCAGACCCACAGGGGAGGAAGAGCCCAACTGAGAGACTGACGACAGTGTCAGGAGGGGGGAAATTGTGGAGGGGGAGCTGGTAGGCAACCAGACAAAGATAAGGGCTGGAGGGAGACCATGAGGAAAGTAAAGGTGGAGGGAAACGTAGACTGGTTTTAGACAAGAGCCGTCTAAGGATCTGGTCGTGCCAAGGTCCCTCCAGGGCCCCTGTTGATGGGAAGGATGGGACAGGTGAGGATGGACAGCGGGGCTGAGATGTCTGTGGGCCTGCAGGAGAGGTGCCTTCGTGGCTGTCCCAGAGGCCAAGGCGGGTGGGTGGGAGGAAGAATGGAGGGGGAGAAGAGCCAGCCCAGCTAGATGCAAGCTAGAATGTTAACCCTTGGGTGCCCATTCAGTTCCTCCTCTGAGGCAAACCTGGGGCCCCAGGGGCAGGGGGGACCCCTTCTGGCCACCTTCAAAGTCAGCTTCCCACGTGGTGGCTGCACCTCCCCGCACCAATCACTGAAATATCTCCAAATGCCAGGCAGCCCTTGGGTGTTAAGCTGTCCTCCAATGTCAATATCTTGAAGTGCCTGTGGCAAGGTTGTCTTCCTGAATACCGCCTTTCTCACGGGCTCTTTCCTCCACACTGTTTAAAACTGGGGGTTCAGAGCGGCAGGGGCAGCGGCCTGGGACAGGGCCACATCTTCCGCATGGCCCAGTTTCCAATGGGTCCTGAATTAAAGGTTCTGGAGGGCCTGGGCAGCCATTCCCACCCAGGGCTACCTCTTCAACTGCCCAACAGAGCCTGAAGCCCTCCCCGCCGACTGTCCTCCCCCTTTTCCACTCTCCCTCCACCAGGTCAGGCCAGGACCCTCACCAGATCCCTTTACTGAGTGGCATTGGGCCATCCTGTGCCTCTTCCCTCCAGGCCTCCCCTTCCCTCTCTCTGCCATCAACTTCTCTCCATTTTTCATGGCCTCACAGAGGCCTTTTCTCCCTGCACCCTCCCTGGTAGTCCCATCCAGGGCCTCTGTTCCCTGGTAGGAGCTAACAAACATTTGGGCTTTTAATTATATGTAAATCAGCATGTTGTTGAGGGCTGTTTCATAGCCTCCTTGTTTTTCCAATGTGCTATTTATTTGCAGTCTTTGTCTCATCATCTGGATTATTGAGGCAGAGCCCAGAGCCCAGGAAGGTGCCAGCTCTCACCCCACCCTGACAGCGTTTCCCTGAATCTGGAGACATCAGCTGCCAGGGGCAACCTTGAGTTGGGGAAAGAAAGTTCAAGAGTCCCTCTGCCTCTGGCTAGAGAATGGGAGACCTGGGCCAGGGGAAGGGTTGAGGGGACCCTGGTTAGGAGGAGGGAGAAAGGAAGGAAGGGGAACGATGAGGTGTCAGGGACCAGTCCCGTCACTCGAGGGGTGAGCAGCTCCTGGGCCAGGTGGGAGCTGAAGGAGGGAAAGATCTCCGAAAACTTCCTGGCCATGATGAGAGCTGGCTGGATGGATGCAGACCCTGTTGGAGCTCTGATAAGCAGGTGCCAACCAGGGATGGCCTAGAACTGGCACTGCTACCTCTGATTAAGCAGTCAGACTCCTTTTTGACACACACACCCAGGGCTCCAAAAGGTCTCCAGTGTGGGATAGGTTCCCAGTGAAACTGAGTTCGGGGCCCTGGTTTTTTCCAGTAGCAGAGCCAGACCTGTGTGGAATCAGGTGGGAGGAAGGGCTGGGCCTAGGGAAAATGTCTGGCTGGAAGTCTGAAAGTGGGTGCTCGAACATGAGCTTGAGAGGAGTGGGCAGCCCACAAGATGTCTGGCTCGGTGTTTGAAGTTGCAGGGACACAACAATGGGCTGATACAAGCCCTGCATTCAAGGAGTTTCCAGTGTCACGGAAATTTAGACTGGTAGGAACACCTCCCGTGTCCTCTTTAAAGGGTCAGTGTGTAATCAGGCTCGGCTTGGGTTAATCTGGGAAGGCTTCTTGGAGGAGGTGACATTTGGGTAGTTATCAAGGAGAGCGAGATTGTGCGTGCCACGTAGGAAATCCTGAAAAAGTTCCGGGCAACGCTGCATCCTGGGCAAGGGGCAGAGCCTGCAGCATTGTAGGTGTGAGCTCCTTGTTTCTCCACTCTCAGCAGGGCACTGGGGTTCCTAGGGAGAGTGAGGGCTGGGAGTAATGATGCACTCTCTACCACAGACATGGCTGAGCCGCCTGCTGCTGCTGGTCTGTCTCCTGGTGAGCAGGAGTATTACCGAGGAGGTGTCAGAGCACTGTAGCCACATGATTGGGAACGGACACCTGCAGTTCCTGCAGCAGCTGGTGAGTGTGTGGCGGTGCCTATCTACCTTCTCCCCACGGGGAAACTGAGGCAGGGAGCAGGGTCAAAGGCAAGGGTTGCAGGCAGAGAAATACGGCTGCACAGGACATGATTCATGGCTCCCACCTAGCTCTCATTGACCTTCTCAGGGTCAGGGTCTCTGACCCACCCCCAAGCCTGCAGCCCTCTCTGACTCCCCTGCAGACAGTGGACAGGGTGGGCTTCCAGCCAGTTGCCTGGGTTAATGATTGCCTAGAATGTCAACCATAGACTCTGAAAAGGCTTGCGAAGCCTGCTCTCCCTCAGTGTGATGCTTCCTCTGGGGAGCCATCCCAGTCTGCCTGCTGTGTCGCCTCTAACTCCCAGCCTCTCGGATATGCCCCCGACCTGGCACCAGAGCTACCGTCAGATTTGGAGAGAAGGCTCCTGCCTAGCTCCCAGCCCTCCACCCTCACTCTCCTGGCTCTTGCCTGAGCCTTGGGGCTGGGATGGACTGCTCACCCAGGCCATGAAGGAACCCGTGTCTTATTCTAATCCGGCTGGCAAAGTTGTCAACAATTCCAAACATGGTTCAGCCGGGCAGAATCAGGTTACCATCATGGCTGCTGTCCTGCTCAGAAGAGAATTTACCATCCCTCTGGCCAGCCAGACAGGGTGGGGCACCACTGGCTAAGACCAGCTCCAGGGCCCTGAGCTCGGGGCTTGGAGGCTGGGCCTCCTGCCTCTCTTACCTCTACACTTTTCCTCCTGCATGTAGCTTCTGCAGCTATCCAGGTAGAACAAGAACCATAGCATTCTCTGAGGCTTACACTCCCAGAGCCACTGCTCTGGGGGCCAGCGAGGGCTTTAAGGGCACCTAGCCCCAGCCCCTGTAGATCCTGAATCCCCAGAGCTTGTCCAGCCGCGACTCGAATCCCTGCCAGGACAGGGAGCTCACTACTTGTCATGGAAGATTATGCCCTGTACCCTCTGTTAGATAGTTCTTCCTTCTAACTAACTGGTATTTGTCAGATTTTGTGGAGTGGGGGTGGAATGAGGAGACTCCTTGTTCTTCTACAGCCCACCCTGGGCATGGGGGAGGCACAAGTCTTTCCCTTGCCTCTGTCTTTCCCAGTATGGTTGGTGGGGAGGTAGATGAGCACCAAACGCTGATCCACCCAAAAACTCTAGTTCTCATTCTTAGGTGAGCTCAGTTGAGCTGCAGACGCCCTGCCACCCCTGGCCTGCTCTCTCTTACAGATTGACAGTCAGATGGAGACTTCGTGCCAAATTGCCTTTGAGTTTGTAGACCAGGAGCGGTTGGTGAGTTATGGTTATTTATAAGGCCCCGGTGCCAGCCCTATATGTGCTTCCCAAGGTGGGTATATGTGGGAACATGAAGGGAGGAGAAATCCCATAACTGGGCATGGTGAGGGCATGAGGATCCCTGGTGCTCAAGTTTGGGGTGCCAGGGTCCAGGGCCGAGCAGGATCCGGGCCTCAAGTCCCCTGCTGCTCCCTTCTCCTGGCCCTGGCACATATCAAGGCCTTGCTATGCACCAGACACTTTCTAATTTAATCCTGACAGTACGACTATGTGATATACCAGTCTCGGTTATCGTCCTCAGGGAGGTTTAGGGAGCATAGATTCTAAGTGGTGGGGACCTGCTTTGAACCCAGGCAGGCTGGCTCTAGGGCCAAAGCAAACCAAGATGACTTCTGGGTCACATGCTTTGCTTAAGGATGTCGTTTCCATCCAACAGACTGAACAGCAGCCAGGGAGTCAGTCCAGCCCTTTCCCTCTTCCTCCTACCCCACACCCAACCAGCCATCAAGTGCTGCTGGTTCTGCCTCCCAGCTGCTCTGGGCTCTGCGGGAGCCTCACCCAATCAGTTGCTTGGACAGTTTCAAGAGCCTCCCTGCTTCCAATGCACCCCATCTTCCCGCCATTAGGGGGAGCTCTCGGAACTCCAACCTGTTACCTTCATTTCCCTCCTCCAAACCTGTCAGCACCCCCTTGCCCCTGCCCCTCACTCCAGGAGAAAGCCCAGGTTGGTCAGCTTGGGGTTTACACCACACAGTTCGGGCCCACCGCCCCCATTCCCTGCCCCTTCCTGCCTCCAAGCCTTGGCACAAGCCCTTCCTGTGCCTGTGATGTCTTTTCAACTGCCCCCATACTGCCCCTTATTCCACGCCTGCTCATCTTTGCACCTGCAAAATCACCATGATACGCCCCAGAGTTGCTCCCATCTCTGAACCTCTGCACACCTGACCCATATACATGTCTACTAGAACTGGAGACCACCTCATGGTCCGAGGAATAACCTCAGTATTTCACTCACTCACGCCTTAACAAATGTGGCAAGTTTCCTTAGCTAGGAAATGATAAGACTTGTACCAGGAATCCGGTGCTGAAGCAGAGTGTCTGTTGAGGCAACCACCTTCTCTGAGGGACACAAAACATGGAAGTTATCCTTTGGGTCCTCAGGCGGTCTCTAGTTCCCCCTGTGGCCTGGAGGATTTGAAGGAGCCGTGTAGTAAAGGACTTTTGGTGAAAGCAAGCCAAAGAGAGACAGAGTAGTTCCCCAGGATCCACCTTACCTACACACCCCCATTCTGATGAAAGCCTCACCTTCCAGAAATCTGAGGATGTCTCTAATCAGAACCCACATTTCCTTCCCTCTACCTCAAGTCCAGGCAGCTCCAGATCCCATGAAAGAGACTGAAACGCCAGCTGAGGTCAGCGCCCCCCTTTTTACTGGGGTGGCGTGGCCCTCCCCTCGGGGGCAGGCGAAGGGCAGGCCGCAGCCCTCCGTCTGCCCGGGATGGGGGCACCTGTCAAAGAGCCTGGGTTCCCCGATCACATCAGCCAGACCATAAACTCCAGCTTCTTGTTTTTCAGAAAGATCCCGTGTGCTACCTTAAGAAGGCCTTTCTCCTAGTGCAAGACATAATGGAGGACACCATGCGCTTCAAAGACAATACTCCCAATGCCAATGTCATCGTGACCCTCCAGGAGCTCTCTCTGAGGCTAAGGAGCTGCTTCACCAAGGACTATGAAGAGCAGGACAAGGTAGGAGGGTCCTGGAGCCAGGAACAGTGAGCAAGAGTAGAGGGTGGCTTTGGTGGTACCCTCCCTGTCCTTGTGCACATAGTATATTCACTTGCTTCACCCTGTGTCATGGTTCCTCTCTCTCTCATTCATTTTTTCACCCCACATACCTCTGCTAAGGACTTACCGGGCAGGAGACACGGTGCTAGGCCTTGGCCGTGTCTTTGTGAGGAAAAATTCCGTGGCCCCCACCCTTGTGGAGCTTACGGTTAAGTGAGGTTGGCAACCATTAAACAATGACACAAGTAAATAGCATTATGAAACATGAGCACTATTCATTCACTCGACCAATGGTGAATGGTGCCTCTTGTGTACCAGGTACTGTTCTAGACACTAGGAATCATCTGGGGTCAAACCAGACGAGTACCCGTATCCACGTTCATGGAGCTTACATTTGGCGGGGGGTGAGAGAGTTAACAAAATATGCAAGTCAAATACGTGGTATGTAGGATGGTAGTAAGTGCATTGCTGAAGAGAAAGCCAGGCAAGGGGGAGACCTGAAGGAGGTGAGGGAGCGGCGCCATGAAGGAGGGCTGCGTGGTGCTCTGAGAAAGAAACAGCATTCTAATTCAAAAGGGGGGTGAGGAAGAAGAGAAGGAGAAGCCTTCCGAGTACGAATATACTCGCTTGAGGTTCAAAGATGAGGAAGAGTTAGGAAGCTGTGAGGCTGGTCAGAACATTCCAGAACAGGGAATGCTAGGCCCGAAGCCCTGAGGTGTGCAGGACTGCACATTCAGGACCACAAAGAAAGGGTGGTCGCCAGGAAGTGTGGAAGAGAGCGGGGGAGAGAGGGGAGGAGGTGGGAGCCAGCAGGGGGCGCATCTGGGGTCTTAGGGATGTGGAATGTTGTCTGAAGTTTGAGGGAAGCTTTGGGGAACAGAGGAATGACCTAATCTAACTTCACTGCGAGGACCGCAGGGGGCAAGAATGGAGGCTGGGAGGCCAGCAGGGGGCGCGAGTCGGGGCCAGAGGTTCTAGTGGCTTGGACCACTGGGGGGCGGGGGACGCAGCGCGGGGCTTGGACCCCGGTGATGCTGTGCAGGCAGAGCGAGCGGCTGTGCTCCCAGGTCGAGTTTGGAGAAAGAACGCACAGGATTTGGGGATGCGGTGGCCATAAGGAGCCGAGGGAAGGGATGGCTCAAGGCCGGTTTTGTCTGGAGCAGTTAGGGGAAGATCAGGCAGAGAAGGTTTGGGGAAAGGGCAGGAGCTCAGTTTGGGACACATGAAACTCCAGACGCTTGTGAGACAGCCAAGGGGAAATGCGGAGCAGGTGGCTGGATACACGGGGTCTTGAGTCTGTCTGGCAAGATACTCGTGTAAGAGGAGGTGGTGTGGAGGTCATCTGTGAGGCCAAGAGACTGTAGAGCATGGCCCACTGTGGGAGGAGAAACAGACCCCTGAACCCCAGCACCCAGAAGCCAGGCAGAGGAGGGGACCCGGCCAGGAGAGGAGGGGACCCGGCCAGGAGACTGGGAAGGAGCAGCTTGAGCGGTGGAGGGACAACCAGGAGACTGATTTCACTGGGCCCGTGGAAGACTGTCTCCAGATGGAAAAAGTAGTCGCCTTTATCCAACGGGATTGAGAAGTCAAGCAAGACGAGGGTAGAAAGGCGTCCGATGGCTCTGGCAGTGTGCGGCTGCTGCTGGAGGCAGGTGCCAGATGAGGGTGAACGGAGAGGAAGTAGAGGCAGCGCTGTGGGGGAGTGGGCTCCATAAAGGCACAGGAATAGAGGTCACCAGAGGGAGTGTGGGATTGCGGGAGGAAACATCTTTCCCGAGAGGTATTAAGGCTGAGGTTTTCCAATGTTAAGGTTCATTAAGTATCACTTGGGGAGCTTGTTTAAAATCCAGATTCCCAGTATGTACCCCTAGAAAGTCTGATTCCCTGGGGCTGTGGGTGGGCTTGGGAATCTGCACTGTCACAAGCCACCACCCTGCATGCACACTTCCTACACCCGGCATGAACGCAGCAGGGTGGACTTGAGGAGGGAGGGAGCCTTTGAGGCTTACAGGAGCCAGTCTCCTGAGGAGAAGGCTGGTGAGGGTTCAGAGCTCCTGAAGAGAGAAGGCACAGCCTCTGTGTGATAGGTGGGCATCGGGACCTTCTGTTGGATGTTGTCGTGTTCCCTGTGCAGTTACGAGGTGAGGTACGAAGGACACAGAGGTTTACGAAGAAAGGAAGAGAAAGGCAGTTTCCCTCTTTCTTATAGCAGCCCTGGTGGGAGGCTGGAAGGCACTGTAGAAGAGGAAATGAGCCCAAACTGGATAATCCACTTGGCCAGTGTCACGTGGGTGGTGGGTGACAGAGCTGAGCCCAGGTTTTCTCATGTGTGCATTCATTCATTCATTCATTTGTTCATCTGGTCCACATTTATCAAGGGCCTGTGCAGCTCAGTTTAAGGAAAAACTTGGTATTTGGAAGTCATTGGTAAGTAGACCACGGATGAAGCCACGGGCATGTGGGGGCTCATCTGGCATGAAAGGGAGAAAGTAGGTCCAGGACAGCCCTGAGGAATGCCAGAATTTAGGAGTCTGGTGGAGGAAGGGAGCCTGGTAAGACGACTGAGAAGGAGCAGCTCAGGAGGTGTAAAGCTTCTCAGAGCCCCAGTGGGTGTAGGAGCCATGGTCCTATGAGCAGAAGAGAAAAGGACAGCTCGATAGACAGGACTGGGGCAGCTTCAGCCCCCCCTTCCAAGGCATACTCATGCTGGAGAAGGACCCACAGCCCCGTGGCCTGCTCCACACCACGGGATGACCCTTCTAAAACTTGGGTCTCACTGTGACACCAGCCACCTCCCCAACAACCCCTCGGATGTTTTCTCTTTGCTGTATGGATCAGGTTAGCGGTTTGTGACATGGCCAACAAGGGCCCGAAGCACCTGGCCCTTGCTGACCTCTCTTGCATGAATCTCTTGCCAACTTCTTTTTTTTTTTTTTTTAGTCTTTTTTTTAATTAATTAATTTATTTTGAGAGAGACAGAGAGAAAATTGTACAAGTGGAAGTGGGGGAGGGGCAGAGAGAAGGAGAGACAGAATCCCAAGCAAGCTCCGTGCCGTCAGCACAGGGCCCAATATGGGGCTCGAACTCATGAACTGTAAGATCATGACCTGAGTGGAAATCGAGAGTCGGACACTTAAACGACTGCGCCACCCAGGTGCCCCATCTCTTGCCAACTTCTTCCTAGGTGGCACTACTATAGCCACTCTAGCCGTCTTTTGGTCTTTCCACATTTCAGGCTCTTTCCTGCCTCAGGACCTTTGCACACTCTGTTCCCACAACCTGGACCACTCTCTCCAACCCCACCTCCTTTCCTGGTTGACCCTTGCTCATCTTTCAGTTGATTCCATGGGGAAATTCACCCTGGGCCTTCATTTGGTTCCCCTCGTTGTGCACTCTCAGATCATTCCACACTTCTTCATATGACTCCCTGCACTTGTAACGTGTTTAATGCCAATGCCTTGCTAGATTCAGTGTCCCAACTCAGACAGTGACCACCTCTCTCATGCTCATTGCATGATTCCCAGGTAATTGCCATATGCCTGGCACATAGATATGTGCTCAACAGATCTGTGAATAAATGACATATCCGGAGATCTCAGGGCTGGTGCCACTACCCAGCAGGGGTGAGGGGAGGGAGAAAATGAAAGAGGAAAAGAAGACAGATGTGAAAAAGGCCAAGGGCGTTTGGCAAACAAGCTAGAGACATGGCCCATCCTCACCAAGTGTGGGGGGCCCTACTGTCTTTCCAGGCCTGTGTACGAACTTTCCATGAGACACCCCTCCAGTTGCTGGAAAAGATCAAGAATGTCTTTAATGAAACAAAGAATCTCCTTAAAAAGGACTGGAACATTTTCAGCAAGAACTGCAACAAGAGCTTTGAGAAATGCTCCAGCCAAGGTAAGCACCAAAAGGGCCAGCAAGTGTGGGTCAAGGGGAGGGTGTAAGGAACAGAGCAGGGATTGGGAGGTGAGGAGCGGGGCTGGAGGGACCCTGGGCAGGCAGCCTGGCTGCGACGCGAGCTCCTGTGTGTGTAGATGTGCTTTTCTCATGTTCATATGTGGCTTCACGTACCTCTGGGTGGTCCAGGCACATGTCTTTTCTGACATGTGTGTGCATGTTGAGACATCGAGAAGGATCACGCTGGTGGCTGTGAGATCAGGGAATGGGCAAGGGGCCCCTCTCGGAGGGCCCTGTAGGCTTGGAGGCTTTCCCCTCCAGCTCTGCAGGCTGGCTGAACGCACAGGGGGTTCCGTGGAGAGAGCAAGGCTCCATCTGGGAGCCAGGGCCCTTGCACCAGGAGCCCTGCTGTGAATCACCAGGATACCCTGGCTCCAGAAGTCCCCAGGATGCCTTGAATGTCCCCTCAAGGGAAAAGGCTGGATTTGAAGGCTGAGCATCACTCAAACTCTCCCAGTGCAGGCCCAGCTGCACACGCGTGTACCCTACGTGGCCTCGTCTCTGCGTCCTGTGCCACATGTGCCCTCCTACATTCAACCTTGCTCCCCGAGGCAGGAGCTGAGGCCCCGTGACCTGCCAATGGCCAAGTCCAATCTCGTTGCTTCAATCCCAAGGCCTCAAGTCTTGGCCACATTCCAGCCCCAGTTTGTTCCCGCCTGTGGCTGTGGCTGTGTGGCCCCTGGCTGTGCATGAAACCACCTTGCTGCTTTCCAACCAGCACTGTCTATGGGACCTGAGGGTGTCTTGTGTTAGTCTTGGAGGCCGCTGCTCAACCACCTGGCCAGCTGCTGCTCAACCGTGGCTTGGCACCTTGCCAGCTGGAACTCCAGGAAAAGCTGTCCCCTGGTCTTCCCTGACCCTGGCCCCTAGTCTGTCCTCTAAACCCCACTCTTTGCTTTCTGCCTTTGAGACCCTGCAGCTTGTACCTTCCTTGCCTAAGGCCTGTGTCATGAGCACTGGCTCCAGTCCTGTCCTTTCCTCAGCCCCTAGCTGAGGGATTAGGGGATGAGGGACCCTGGACCCATATCCCCTCTCAACACCCCCCCCCCCCCGGGAAACCTGTGCTGAAGGCTGGTGACTCTATCTCTTCCCCCCCATCTTTCTCTCTCCCTCTCTCTGTGGTTCTTTCAGATGTGGTGACCAAGCCTGATTGCAACTGCCTGTACCCCAAAGCCACCCCTACCAGTGACCTGGCCTCTGTCTCCCCTCAGCAGCCCCTTGCCCCCTCCACGGCCCCCATGGCTCGCTTGACCCGGGCTGACTCTGAGGGGACAGAGGGCGGCTCCCTCTTGCCCAGTGAGCTGCCCCTCCGCACGGTGGACCTGGACCCGGGCACTGCCAAGCAGCGACCACCCAGGAGCACCTGCCAGAACTTTGACTCTCCAGAGCCCCCGGGTGTAGAGGCCAGTCCTATCGGAGACTCACCTCAGCCCCAGTCCTCTGCCGGGGCCCCCACCCCTGGGATGGAGCACATTCTTGACTTTGTGTTGGGCACTAATTGGACCCTAGAAGAGGCCTCCGGAGAGGCTAGTGAGGGTCCCGTACCCCAAGGGGCAGAGCTTTCCTCCTCCAGGCCGGGAGGAGGCAGCATCCAGGCCAAGATGACCGCCAGGCCCAGTGACCTCTTGTCAGCATCTTTTCCATTGTCCTACTCAGCCAGGAGCCAGCAGCCAGAGGACATGACTAGCATACCCCTGCCCACGGTGGGCCCTGCGAGACCCACTGGCCAGGCCCAGAGTCATACACCTGAGAAGACAGACCGTCCATCTGCCAAGCCCAGAGACCACCAGGAGCCAGGCTCTGCCAGGACCCCGTCGCGGCCCCCACGAAGCCTCAGCAGTCTCAGGACCCTGTCGCGGCCTCCACGAAGCCCCGGTAGTCCCTCGGCCCTCTCTGCACAGCCAAGTCTTCCCGGAAGCCACTCCTGGGGCCATGTGCTGCCCCTCAGGGAGTTGGAGGGCAGAAGGAGCACCAGGGATCGGAGGAGCCCCACAGAGCTGGAAGCACAAGCAAGTGAGGGGCACAGGCCCTCAGCCCGCTTTAATTCCATTCCTTTGACTGACACAGGCCATGAGAGGCAGCAGGAGGGACCGTCAGACCCTCAGCTCCCCGGGTTTGTCTTCCGCCTGCTGGTGCCCAGCATCATCCTGGTCCTGCTGGCCGTCGGCGGCCTCCTGTTCTACAGGCAGAGAAGGCGGGTAAGGAGAGCCCCTGCGAGAGGAGGGCATCCCGTGGGGGTGGTGGCACAGCCTGGGTGGGGGAGCAGGTCGAGCGGGTCGGAGGATTACTTGGGCTCCACCTGGGTTCTTCAGATGCCAAGACAGGAGGCTAGCTGAGCACAGAAGATGGCAGGTTGAAGTGGAGGGTCTATTCAAAAACAGGGAGACCCAGGCTATAAGGTCAACGGGAAGGGACCAGGAGAGAATATTCTTGGGCCGAGAGTGGGAAGAGAACCCGGCCATGAGGGGAGCTAGGAGAGGAAAGTGGTACTGCATGGAGGTCAGGGCAGTGTTTGCTGGGAGCTCTGTGGGGCCCCGGGCCCCAGGACCCCTGGGATAGGAGGCAGCCTGCATGGGGAGAGGAGATGGAGCATCACCAGAAGTGAGGCCCCAGGGAGCGGCTGGGAGTGAGGCCCCGCGGCTGACCCCCACATCAGGGTAGCTGGGGGAGACTTTGATAACTCTCTCATCTACTCCTCTGGGCAACCCTGCCTGGGGGTGAGGCCACAGTCCCCACACCATTCCCCAGCTCCTCAGGGAGCCTGATCTTTACTGTCTGTCCCCAGAGCCATCGAGAGCCTCAGACAGTGGATTCTCCCATGGAGCGACCAGAGGGCAGGTGAGAGTTTGCAGGAGGTGGGGGTGCTCTGGAAGGCACAGGGGGGCCTGTCTTGGCATCTGTTTCCCCTCCAGAGTTGAGGGAGGCTTCCTTTCACTTGCTCTGAGGAAGTGGAGCCCAGAACAGGATGGGAGGCAGAGAGGAGGAAGGGCGTTTCTTCTCTCCTGTATCTCTGGGATTTTTCCTGATTTCTCCTTAGGGCTAGGCAGTTCTGAGTCTTCTAAGTCTGAGAGGGCTGGAGCACATGTGCAGGGGTTTGGTGGACAAACTTAAGGGGCTCCCTCACTCCTCAGCCTCTGCTGAAGTCTTATGCCAGCCCTGTGCTTTGCCCGCAGCCCCCTGACCCAGGATGAGGACAGACAGGTGGAGCTCCCAGTATAGAGGGGTTTCTAAGGTAAGATTCTGATTTGGATCTCTCTCCACCCCTTAAAATTAGCTACCCTCTTTTCTAATCACCCTACATTTCTAATCACCAACCCACACCTGACTCCCTCCCCTCCTGCTCTCTTTTCCATCCGTCCCCATATCCTGCCAACTGTCTCCTTTCGAGATCCTCAGGAAGCCGCACGGCCCCTCCATTCCCCCCACCCCCACCATCGGAGGCTAGGCACTGTGGCCTGTACATCGGCTTATTATTTCTATATTTGGCTTCTAGTCTTTGCTGCCACCTTCCATCCCAGAGCAACCAAAATCTTCTTGTACGTGGTCTTTACCCTCCCGGGGAATTTGCACCGCCAACCACTTCAAACCCAACGTTCTCAGCTTGGCACCTCTTGCCAGGTTTCTATCTGTCTGCACCCTATTTGACTCTTCTCCGCAGCCGAGATCATTTCTACGTCCCTGCTTTTAGATTCATGGACCCCCAGAACCTTAGTCTTAGAAAGGCTCTCGGAGGTCATTTGGCCAGTGTCCCACCCGACAGAGGCCTCCCCTTTCTGCATCCCCGACAGGGGGTCAGCCAGCTGTTGGTCCCATATTCCCAGAACCAGGCAAGCTCCCTGCCATCTCCCAGGAGCGCCGCGAGGAAATCCTGCCTCGAGTGAGCTTCCCTGCCTGCTCCGCGATGGTCCTCCCTCCTGTTCTCACGAGAGCCCTCCCAGTGTCTCAAGTCAGTTATCCAGGCCCCCTTTAAGAATTCTGTAAGCTAAGTGTGGCACAAGTCCCTCAAACATTCCTCGTATGATAGGGTTTTCAGACCCCTCACCATCCTGGTCGCCCTCCTTTGGACACTCGTTTGTCAATGTCCCTCTAAAAATGTGGCACCCAGCCCTGGACACAGTGCTCCAGATGTTGTCTGACCAGCTCAAAGTACAGTGGGACTGTTAACCTTCCTTGATCTGGACATTTCTTTTTGAGCAGATTCAGATTGCATTAGTGTTTATGCCCATCACCAGTGCCCACTGAAATCGTTTCAAGTCCTAATGCTGTCTTCATAGTCCTCCCAAATGTGTCTCCTGCACACTGATGAGCGCCTTCTATTGTCCTCGCCCACGCTGTTGATAAAGATGTGACCCTTATCCTTCCTCACCCTGGCTCCCCGATTCCAGGCAGCGCCCCCACCTCCCGTTCTTCCTGATTGTCTCCACCGCCCGCTGACTGCTCTTCAGGTCCTCCCCCTCCGCTCTTTGGTATTTGGTTAATCCTATATCAATTGGCACTTACTTGGATGTTGTTTTCATACACTTTGAAATCTTATTTTATGTGTACATGTACGTTCCGCATCCCTAAGAAGGCTGTAAGCCCCTTGAGGGCAGGGACTGTGTCTTCCACTTTCTTTGCATTTCTTTTTCTACTACAGCGAGGGCTCCTCCACATCTGCCAAGAACTCAATAAATAACTGACTGGCTTCATGGTTGACTGACCGCCTGACCCTGGCCAGGCTCTAACTGACCAGCCTTCCGGATGACCGGTTAACCAGCTAACTAATCAACTCTGGCTGCCTGGCTGACCAGCTGGCTAGGTGACTTTGACTGATCGACTGACTAGCTGGGAACTGCTTAAACTGAGCTGCCTGCCTAACTAACTAGCTGGCTAACGGCCTGACTTGCTGATTGGCTCGCTGGCTGGCTAGCTAGGGTAACCCATTCAATTTTCCAGTCACACCCCATGGCACATACACGTGAGCGCCTTAGGACCTTCCCATGGGTACGGTGACAGGTCTGGGCCACTCCTCGCAGAAAAGGAATCTAAGGAATACTCAGTATCGAGGGAGCCTATTTAGAAGAGAGCACGAGGGAGCGTATCTGGAATCCTGGGGTCCCCCCTTCTCGGCGGGGTGGGCTAAGATGGGTGAGCGGGTCAGGTGGGACACTGGCAGGGCTGTGAGGATGACCCAGACTCCCTCGAGACTGGTAAAGCAGAGGAGGGATCAAGGTCCCTGGGGACTCCGTGGCTCAGGGCTGCACCACCCTCTGACTGGTTGCCAGCCTCCCCCCTTGGTCTTGGCCCTCTGCCCCATCTCTTCTACACCCCTGCTCTGCTTTCCCTGCCTCCCTGTTCTCAGGCCCTGCCCAACTTTCCTCTTCCTCCCCTCTAGATTTCACTTAGAAAGGGAATCCAGGGCAGGGACCACACCCCAGATTCCTGATCCCACCACTTGGATCAGTAGGTCCAGCCTAAGCCCCAGGAGCCTCAGGAGATCCAGGGTGAGCCCCTAGCCTACCTGCCACTCTGACGAGAGAGAGAAAACACAGAGGCAAAGAGACGGATAGATGGATGCTCAGAAGAAGACACAGGCACTCTAAGGAATCAGGGCATACGGGCAGCGGACTCACCCACTTGGTCCTTCTTCCCTTCTAGCCGCAGCCGGGTCTGAGACCCCGCTGTGCCCAGCATGGCTCATGTCCAATTTCTGGTTCTCCCTTCTTCCCCCTCCACAGCACGGGAATGGGCTGGAAGCCAGAAGCTATGGTCCCATCTGCCCTCCTTGTCCGTCACGGACTTTGCCATCAGGTCTATGGATGGTCAGGGAGGGAAGCCCCACACAGGATCCCAAGTTGGATGGAGCCCAGGGGATTTCTGCTCCGGGAACAAAGCATTCTGAGCATGCTGGGCAAGGGACAAGGATGGGGGTGGGGTTGGAGACAGCAAGGCCCTGACTCCCATGGATGATCCAGGGAGGCAAGTCCCTTGGCCCGTCAGGAAGGAGGCGGGGTTACTTAGGGGATAGCACGCCAAGTGGCAGGGTGGAAGTTTCCTTGTTCCGAAACTGCCTCTACTTCTTCCTCTTGGTTACCTATGACCTGCTGTCCCGAGTATCGAGTAATGTGCGCGATGACCGTCTGTGATGAATGGTGTGAAGGTGGGAATGAGAAATTCTTTGCTAGAGTTAGCAGGAATCGTTGGTTCATTGGCCCAAGGCCAGGGAGGTGGTCTTGCCCGAGGGGAAGTCTAAGGACACTCAAGTGCCCCCCCCCCACCTCCCTGTTAGACTCATCCACTTAAGCAGCTGCCAACCCCCTCTCCTGGCCCTGCTCAGGCCTCTACCCGGCCCCGTTACCTCCCCCTGCGGTCCCTAGTGCCCCAGGAGGAGGTAGGAGGTGAGGCCAGTCTGGCCAGAGGCTTGGACTGCTGCCAGGAAAAGCCGCCTGGTCCTTTGCGGTGTCTGGGGTGGCTGGGAAGGCGAGGGAGAGGACCAGAGGAAGTCCTGCCTGTAGCACCACCGACAGCCCACAGGAACGCTGTCTCCCCCACCCATGTCCTCAGCGACCCCTCCCTCCACTCCCACTCGGCTGACCAGCCTTTCTTTCTCTCCCTTGCAGCTGGGCGCACAGGACAGTCTCTCCATGGGACGAGACATCATGGGGGCGTCCACCACCACCCCTCCCCAGCCATTCTCCTCGCAATGTGGCCTGCCCACCACGAGAGCTCCTGACCAGAGCAGCGAGGCTGGAGTCCCTCTGCCCTCGACCCTCAGACTCTGGACTGACCAGGAGAGGGCTGGAGGTTGCCCTCCACGCTGCTGATATTTATCGTGGGCCCTCGCGGCTCCCATCCACTGGAGGAAGGCTGGGAAGCTCGGCTGAGGACCCTCTGCGCCTCAGGGGCTGTGTTCTCCTCCTACTCCCCTCCAAGCCACACCTGGGCCAGGGACCCAGATGCCTGTAGGACGTGGGAGAGCAGGGTGGGCACCGAGGAATGAAAGAGCCCTTTGCCCAGAGGACCACCTGGTGCCTAGGGATGATGCCAGCACCGACAAGCAGGGACTTGTCTCCAGCGAGAGAAGCATGAGATTGGCAGGGCGGGACAGCGTCAGCTGGATTTCCCGTAAAGGTGTGCGGCCCAAAAGACGGGAAGAGAAGGCCTCTGGGCCTGTTGGTCTGCACTGACAGCCTGGAGCGTGTCTGCACCCTCCGCTTGCCCAAGTGCCCTCTGCTGGTTGCCAGGCAGAGAGGAGAGGTCAGCCCTGCCCTCGGGACCTGTCTGGCTTGGCTCCAATGCCAAGGGGAAGACCAGGCTCTGGGATCTGCCCCACTTTCCCTCCAGCCCTGCCAGAGCTTCTCCGGGAGGCTGCGCAGAGGCTCCCCTCACGAAGGAAGCCATTGCACTGTGAATACTGAACCTGCCTGCTGAACAGCCTGCCCCGTCCATCCCTGTGAGCGAACATCTGTCCGGCCTCCTGCCCCTCCAGCCTCCCGCCAGCTTCCTGCACTGAGTGCCCGAGCCGGCCTTGCCTGTCGACTGAGGGAGCCCCTAAGCCCTGACCTTCTGCTGACCCAGGCTTCGACTCCCCAGGGTGGATGGGGTGGGAGAACTGCCTGGGCTGCCAGCCAGAGCTGGTCTTTAGGCTGCGTTGTTCGCCCAGGTTTCTGCATCTTGCACTTTGACATTCCCAGGAGGGAAGTGACTGTGGGAGGGCGGGCAGGGAGGGCAGAGGCAGACCCAGAAGGAGGCTGCGGGGTGAACTCTGACTGAAAATGGGTCTTTGCAATTATGGGTATACCGCTGAGGTGGGGGGAGGCGTCTGCACCCTGACCCTCCGGCCCACGTCTCCTTCCCTGCACCAGGCCCCGCCCCCCTCATAGCAGCAGGGCAGTGCTGGCAGGCACCCCGGCTGTCCCCGTGGAAGCCCTGAGGCTGGCCTTGCTCTCCAGCATCTCAGCGCGGCACCCAGCTCCCATTCTCATCCCCCTCTCTCTTTCCCCACCTGGGTAGGCAATGATACCCCCAGCTCTCACCCCTACACTGTCTCTCTGGCCGGGCCAGCCGGGGTGGGAGAGGGACCGGGTACCTGCTTCCAATTCTGTCTTGAGGGCTTCAGCTTCCTGGGCCAGCCTGTGGCCACTGTTCTGAGAACTGGCAGCAGGTGACAGGGCTGCTGATTGCCCTTGGTCTCTTTGTGCTGCTGCAATCCCTCCTCTCTGCTGCCCTGCGCCCTCCGCAGAGAGATCCCACCCTTCCTGGCCCCTGGGCCGAGGCCCATGACTTTTCTTCCTGCCCTCGAAAGTTGGGGTCTGCTGGCCCCCACCGCCCCTGCCCTGCCGCTCTCAGCCGAAGAAAGAGCAGTGGGGAACTTGCCCTGTGGGGGCTCCTTCTAGTCACAGACTCTGTATTTGATGCTAGAGTATATGTATTTAAAAGTGAAAGGGAAAAAAAAAAAAACCCACAGAAAAAAGGCATTCCTCCCCCACCCCAAACATATAGTATTTTAAAAGTCAAGAAAGCAAATCCAACTCCTTGCAGAAGCTCTTTGTGGGCGCTTGGTGACACAGGTGCGGGAGGGGCCCCGGACCTCTGGGCTGCTCCCCCGGCTACCTGCACAGGAATCCCTTCTTTGAGAAAGCCGAGAGGGAACATTGGCTCACACACTGTGAGATTTTGTTTTTATACTTGGAAGTGGTGAATTATTTTATATAAAGTCATTTAAATATCTATTTAAAAAATAGGAAGCTGCTTATATATTTAATAATAAAAGAAGTGCACAGGCTGCCACGTGTGAGTCATGGGAAAAGTGCTTTTGGGGCGTGGGTGGCAAAAACGGGGGTAGGCAGGCAGCAGCTGCTGGGCCAGCCCCAGCTCAGAAAGCTTTTTCCAAGGTACACGGGGAAGGAGGGTTCTCCCCAGGTCCCAGTCCCGTTACCAAAACCCCCTGCGTTATTGCTGTCCCAAACTCACGCATCGGCGTGTCTTTTAATGGGAAAGTGGACAGAAACTAGCCAAGCCTCAGGCCTGGCCAGCGGCCCCCGCTCCAGCCCAGCCTCGCCCAGCCTGGGAAAATGGCTGGTTGGGCTCTGTCCAAGGTCCCCAGACCTGCAAGGACCAGGCTTCTTGACCACTGACCCCTGCTGTCCGGCAAGGGGACAGGGGGCTCTGTCCTAGCGGGGCTCAGGTGGTTGAACGCAGCCTCGACTGGGAGGTGGGTGAGGCTGGCATGGGGAGAGCCAGCAGGCTGTGCGAAGGGTCTTAGGGCCTGCCCCTCTTACTGGGCAGCGTGGCCTTAACTGGGGGAGCGGTGTTGGGGAAAGCCAGGGTGACTGAAGGCACAGCCCACTCCCCTGAGCTAACCCTGTGAAACAAGAACCTCCCCACCTGTGAGAGAGAGGTGGACAAAGCTTCCGACCAATGGTCCTCAACCCTGGCTCACCTGAGAAACACTGGAGTTGTTTTCAAAAAACAGCTGATGCCCAACCCTCCCCCCACCCCCCGCCCCAGATCAACAAAATCAGAATCACAGGATAAAGGCTCGGGCACCGGGCATCAGAAATTCTGCAAGGCATCTTAAATGATTCAAATGTGATCCAGAGTGAGAAGCACATAGAGGTGCGTTGTCTGACATGGGGACTAAGTTGAAATGACTTACCACGAAATAAAAGGAAACATCCAGTTCTTCAGTCACGCTGGCCACATTTCAAAGGCTCACTAGCCACACACGTGGCTACCCTGTTGGATAGCACAGAAACAGAACATTTGCACCGTTGCAGAAATCTTATTGGACGGTGCTGACTAAAAGGTTGGGTCCCTGCACTTAGGGGACTGAGGTTGTAAGGTCAGGACAGGCCCCAAAGAAACCTGGCCAGGGACTAAGTTCCCAGGTGTCTCTGTCATCCCTCTTTACACCCTTAACCCCCGCTACCACCCTATCCCTCATCATTTCTCATAAGCATTTCCTATCATTTGTGAAAAGCCCCTCAGAAAAGATTCTTGAAGAAACTTATTCATATTTTTTCCTTCGAGGCCCAGCTTAAAAGTCCCCTCCTCTGAGATGCTTTCCCAGCCTGACCCAGGCCTCTGAGGCCCACCCAGGCTTAGTTCCTTCCTCCTCTGTGTTCCAACAGACTGAGAGCCTGTTAATGGGTCTGTCTGTCCCACCAGGCCGTGAACTGTAGCAGGAGCTGTGCTACAGCCCTCTCTCATCCCAACACCCAAGAGTATCTGGCGCACAGTAGGTGTTCGATAAACGCGTGTCAAAAGGTTAATACTGAATGTGTGAATGAAGGCATAATAATGCGAATTCTGACCAGAGTTCATGGGTGCCCTTTTCTAGAGCCTCACTGGTATTAACCAGTGGAACGTATACTGGATAACTATACTAATTCATTAACCAAGCAGAGAAGGGATTTTCAGTAGAAGGTTCTCTCTGGCTTCTGATGGAGATGAAGTTACGTTAGAATTCTCTCTAATCACTGTGCTATGGATGGAATGTATACTTCAAGGCAAGGATTGACAAAACAAACAAACAAAAAACAGCCAACCAACCAACCAACCCACCAAACAAAAATCCCTGCCCCTCACTTGCCTTTCCAGAAGCCCCAGGAGGTATCCAGAAAGAAAGGCCCGGGAACCTCAGCAGGCTTCTCCTGGGTTTCACGTGTTGCCGCGGCTGCTGGAGAAGGGTCATATCTATGGAACAATAGTCACTTTGGATTCAGAGCAAGAGCATTTAGGTAGCTGGCTTGGATTTCTTACTGCCTAACAGTACAGACTTGGGCAAGTATTCAACCTCTCCAAACCTCAGGTTTCTCCTCATCCTTAGAACTGGTTTCAGAATACAAGCCAGATGTATACATGATTTGAAGGGAGAAACCACAGAGCACCAGGTGGACTCCAAAGGGCTGTCCCCAAACAAAATGTGTTCTGATGCTGCCTTTGCTGAGTGGTCCCAGGGGGCCCAGGCTAAACACAGCTCCATTCGGGGCAGGCACCAGGGAGGCGGGATGCTACCAGGCCCTGGCTATTCTCAGCCCAAGGTGGTAGAACTGGGTGTTTCCCACCCGGGTGAGGATTCGGATACCTTGTAACTCAAGGATTTCCGGCTGGAGGCAGGATACAGGTTGGAGACCCAGGGGAAAGTGGCCCCAGGAGGCAGTAGGTACCCATTGGCAGGCAGGGTCAGGAACTCTGTCTTCGAGTATGTGAGCAGAAGGGCCCAGCCAAACCCCAAACCATTATCCGGCCAGAGACAGGAAAGTGAATCAGAGACAACCAGGAAGAAGCCTGAGGTTAACCTCATGCAGACTGCGGGCCATGGCAAGGAAAGGGCTGGTAGGGGCCTGGAGTCTGGGTGGGCGTCTGGCGACCCCTTGAACAAGATGCTAAAGTCATAAAGGCATGGGCAATGCCCAGGTCAGCTGCTGGGCAGCTGTGGGGAAAGAGCCCACACTCCCCTCCCGCAGTGAACTGCCCCTCTGCCAGAGCAGAGCAAATTGTCCCCTGGCTTCCCACCTCAGTTTCTGGGAAAGGGGGAGGGCCTGGATGCTGGGACTCCTGAGGGAACAAGGTGGACCTGTCAGCCTGGAAAGCCCCATGGCAAAGTGACCAAACCACAGAGAGGCTCATTCTGAGGCCTGTAGGGGCTGCAGCTGCCATGGCCCCATCGCTGGTCTGAGACCACGGGAAGGCCCACAGGTTGACCCCCATGGCCCTGTCCAGAGTCCACACTGATGCAGCTCTGGGACTGGGTGACAGTGGGGCAGGAGAGGTTACAGGTGGGGGAGGTGGAGGAGGCTGGGTCAAGGGAGTTGTTGAACCAGCTCCTGGAGGAGAGCTGGGTGAGAGCCCCATGCTGGACTCCAGCCACTCCAGCTCCCAGGTCCCAGGCCTGCTCAGAGGTCCTGGACACCTGTCCCAGCCACTCTGCTATTTAGTCTCTTTGTGTGTGCGCACCTGGTGAGGTCTGTGAAGGCCACAGCCTCATCCTCACTTACTCATTCATTTCCCCATTTATTGCTAGAAACCGAGCACCAAATCATGAGCAAAAGCGTCAGTGGGGGAGATAGGTCAGTGACACAAGTAAGTAATTATGAAACCAAAACAGAGGTAGGAAGACACAGGTGCTGTGAGAGCTTATAACAGAGGACCTGGTCAAGGATGCAGGGCAGTGCAGGCCCTTAGGAAAATCAAGGCAGAGGAAGTCATAGAGGAATAGTCTTTATCCAATGCTGCCAACAAGATGAATAGCTTTCATTGACTAATTGCCTGGTATGGGTGAGGCACTCTATAAAAATGTCATCTCATTCCATCCTACAATAGCCCCGTCAGTGGGTGCTAATATTCTCTTTTATAGATGTAGAAACTAAGGTTTAGAGACACTTAAAACCTGCTTGGCCAAGGTCACAGCAGGTGGTAAGCGGCAGAGCCTAGTTTTCAACCCCAATCTGCCTGTTTTCAAAGCCCATGGTCTTGTCACATCACACTCTAGTAGGCATTTAGCAGATGCTTGTTACACAAATGGACACTTCATTCCAGTCTGGCAGGCTTGGAGGGCTCCCAGGGCCTTAGCAACCTCCTTCTTCTTCTCTCCCTCGGCAGGATTGTTTAGTCTGGCACAGGGCAGGAGGACCTGTGACAGATTCCTACCAGATTCATACTCGGCCCTGCTGCTAATCCTAAATCCTCCAGGAAAAGAGAAAAAGCCCCTGCAGGGTGATGTGCCCACCACCTGGGCCTCTGGGAGAGTCCCTTCCTGACTGCCAGCCCCTCCACAGACTCCCTTTGGCTGGGTCCTTTATGACCCATGTATTTTTTCCCTGCCCACCCTTTGGGCTTCTCCCAGGTCTCTAATTTTTGGCCAAGGTGACATCTGGGCACTGATCACTTTAGGGGGCAACAAGCTTTGGTGTTATTCTTATTTTGCCTGATCCTGACCTTCCTGGGCGAAGAGGCTGGGCATTTGCTCACCATACAACCAGCCAGATCTCCGGAGGAGGTTGTCACAGGCTGGGATGGCACGACCGAGGCTGAATCAGGATCACTGAGTGTGACATCTGCAGGTTCAACACACTAGTGATTCTGGGGAGACCGGGAAATGGCTAGGGACAGAACCCTCCTTCTGCCTATATTTGAGGGAGACTCAAAGAGCATCATTCTCAGAGTGCACTGTAGGCACTCAGTCCATGGAGGTTTTCCTCAGAGGAGTTCCATGTCCACATGCAAAAGCCTCTCTCTGTCCATTCTCCCAAAGAACATCCTCTGTCTTGAAGAAATTTTGGCCCAAAGCCTGTGCTATGTTTGGAGTATTTTTCTATAGGAGCAACAACAACAGACTCTGGGGAGGGAGCAGGAACTTGATATCCAGAATTGCTGCATTAGATCGTTTTGAAAGTCTGGTTCTAACCACCACCACAACAAAAAATTACAAGGTGTGTTAAAGATATGAGAAAGTTGGTCCAGACATAAGGGAAAAAAGCAATGGATAGAAATTGTCCCTGAGGAAGTGCAGACATTGGATTTACTAGGCAAAGACATTAAGTCAAGTATTTTAAGTGTGTTCAAAGACTACAGGAAACCAAGTGTAAAGGACTAAAGAAAGGGGTGCGTGGCTGGCTCAGTTGGTGGAGCATATGTCTCTTGATCGCGGGGTTGTGAGTTTGAGCCCCATGTTGGGTGTAGAGATTACTTAAAGACAAAATCTTTAAGGGGCGCCTGGGTGACTCAGTAGGTTAAGCGTCCAACTCTTGATTCTGGCTCAGGTCATGGTTTCACAGTTGAGATTGAGCCCCACATCAGGCTCTGCTCTGACAGTGCAGAGCCTGCTTGGGATTCTCTCTCTCTCCCTCTCTCTTTGCCCCTCCACCACTCATGCTCCTTTTCTCTCTTTCTCTCAAAATAAATAAACTTTAAACATAAAATAAAATCTTAAAAAAAGGCCCTGAAGGAAAATATGAGAATAATATCTCACCAAATGAAGAATGTCAACAAATGTATAGAAATTATAAAAAGGGGGTGGGGGGCGTCTGGGTGGCTCAGTGGGTTAAGTGTTTGACTCTTGATTTTGACTCAGGTCATGATCCCAGGGTTGTGGGATCCAGCCCTGAGTCCAGCTCAACACTGGGCATGGAGCCCGGTTAAGATTCTCTCTCTCTCTCTCTCTCTCTCTCTGCCCCTCTCTCCGCCCTTCTCTCCCTCCCTCTCTCTAAGAAAAAAAAGAAAGAAAGAAAGAAAGAAAGAAAAACAAAAAAAGAAATTATGAAAAAGGAACCAAATAGAAATTCTAGAGTTGAAAAGTACATTAACTGAAAGGAGAATTTCACCACAGGAACTCAACAGTAGGCTTGAACAGCCAGAAGAAAGAATTAGTGAATTTGAAGATAAGTCCATTGAGATTATCCTGCCTGAATAACAGGAAGAATGAAGAAAAATGAATGAAGCCTCAGAGACCTACGAGACATCAACAAGCACGCCAACCTGTGCATCATAGGAGCCTAAGAAGGAGAGGAAAGACAAAGGAAGAGAAAGAATATTTGGGGAAATAGTTTGACACTTTCTAAACTTGATGGAAACCATCAATCCACATATTCAAGAAGCTCAATGAATTCCAAGTAGGGAAACTCAAAGAAACCCACACCTAGACTCATCATAATCAAACTTTCAAATGACAAAGAGACCCTGGAAAGCTGCAGAGGAGAAATGATGCAAACAAGACAAGAACTCCTCAGTAAGATCAACAGCTGAATTTTCATCAGAAACTATGAAGGCTATAAGGCAGTGAGATGATATTCACAAAGTGCTGAAGGTGGGGGGGTGGGGGGGTGGGGAACTGTCTACCAAGAATTCTATACCCAGAAAATAATTCTATATGCAGCTTTCAAAAACAAAGGCAAAATTAAGACTTTTCCAGATAAAGAAGAACTGAGAGTTTGTCACTGAGCAGATCTGACTTACCAGAAATACCAAGGGAGTTCTTCAGGCTGAAATGAAAATCTACTATGTAGAAACCTGAATGCACATGAAGAAATAAGAATGTGTAAAGGTAAATACATAGGTAAATACAAAAGACAGTGTAAGTGTATTTTTTTCCTACCTGATTTAAAAGAAAACTGCAGAGGGGCACCTGGGTGGCTCAGTCGGTTGAGCGTCTGACTTCAGCTCAGGTCACGATCTCGCGGTCCGTGAGTTCGAGCCCCGCATCGGGCTCTGGGCTGATGGCTCAGAGCCTGGAGCCTGCTTCCGATTCTGTGTCTCCCTCTCTCTCTGCCCCTCCCCCGTTCATGCTCTGCCTCTCTCTGTCTCAAAAATAAATAAATGTTAAAAAAAATTTTTTTTTTTAAAAAGAAAACTGCAGAAAGCAATGATGATAAATCTATGTTGATGGGCAAAAAAAAAAAAAAAATGTGTAATGATGTAACCTATAAAAATAACAGCATTATGGAGGGGAGTATTAGAGCAATAAAGGAACAAAGTTCTGGTGTGCTATCAAAATTAAGTTAGTGTATTTCCCCAATTGTCTCATTTGTTTCCTTGGTTTCACATTTCATTTGATTCAGGATCTTTATAAGATCCATAATCTGCAACTGGTTGATGTGTATGTGAAGTCTCTTTCGATCTCTGTCGCTCATCCACGTTGGGTCTTTAAGAAATACTAAAATGTTGGCAGATAATAAAATCATGCACTCTCTGGAATCTGCTACAGGTTCTATAGGAAGAGAACCTAAATCATTTATGAGTTGACAATTTTCAAGGTAAAATGATAGTTGGTTTTTCTCTAATCCCTGCTTTTGCAGATTTTTGAAAAATTTCAAACAGTATTTTAATAGAAATGGTATACTCAATTCACTGTTCACATCACAATGCTTGAGAAAAATTAAACATCACAAATATTTTTAAAAATTAAGTTAGGGGCGTCTGGGTGCTCGGTCAGTTAAGTGCCCCACTTTGGCTCAGGTGATGATCTCATGGTTCGTGGGTTCGAGCCCCGCGTCAGTCTCTGTGCTGACAGCTCGGAGCCTGGAGCCTGCTTTGGATTCTGTGTCTCCCTCTCTCTGCTCCTCTCCTGCTCATACTCTGTCTCTCTCTCTTAAAAAGAAAATTAAAAAATTAAAAAATAAATAAAAATAAAAAACTAAGTTAGTGCAATCTAAGCTAGGTTGTTTAAGATGGTAATCCCTAGGGCAACCACTAAGAAAACAATTTTTTAAAAAACACGAAAAAAACCCCACAAAACCCAAACCAAACCAAACAAAAAATTCAACCTTCCCACCAAAAACGAAAACAAAAAGTAAACGATTCAAAAATACATAATAAAAAAAACAACAAGGGAATTAAAATGGTATACCTGGGCGCCTGGGTGGCTCAGTCAGTTGAGTATCTGACTTGATTTCAGCTCAGGTCATGATCTCAGGGTTGTGGGGTCCAGCCCCGCATGGGGTTCCTTGCTGAGTGCGGAGCCTGCTTGGGATTCTTTCTCTTTCTCCTGCCACTCCTCTCCCCCACTCACGCACTCTCTCTCTCTCACTCTCTCACAAAATAAAAATAAATAAATAAGTTGATAAATAAAATTACATACCTGAGTATTTTTCTATAAAAGGCCCACCCTGCAGCTGTCAATGAAAAACTGGGGAGCTTAACTCCCTGAAGAGGGGCGGGCGAAGAGGCACATTCTCCTTATGCCTTGATCTCATGCTCTACCTGTCCCTTGAGATAAAATACCCAATGTTCCTTAGTTTTCCAAGCACTTTCCCAGATAAGATCGTGTGTCCTCCTCACAACAACCTTATAAGGTAGGCTTTATAATATCAGTTTTATAAGTGAAGGCTCTGGGGCTCAGAGAGGGTAGATAAATAGCCCAAAGACACACAGCCAGTAAACGTGAAAGGTGGGACTAAAATGAGGTCTGTCTTATTCAAGCACAGGGCTCTTTTCTCCAGAGCTCAGCTCAGCATTTGGTCATCAGAGAAACTGGCTCCCTTTTCCTTTGTTCCTTTTGCTAACTTTTAATTCTGGACAGTATCAAACATACGCCAAGTAAAAAGATAATAAAATGAACCTCCATGCAGCCATCACTCAGCTTCAACAACTGTGGACAATCTTGACCTACCCGTATCCTCACACACTATCTCCTGCCCCCTTCCCATTACTTTGAAGCAAATCCCAAATGCATCCTTTCAAATGTAAGATATTCAGCATGTGTCTTTAAATTAAAGTAAGGATTTGTTTTTCAAACATAACCACAAAAACTCTTATCACTTCTGAAAAATTAGTAATTCCTTGATATTATCAAATATCTAAGTTAGTGTGCCAATTCTGTCTTACAAATATTTTTTTAGAGGTTGTTTGAATATGAACCCAAATGTCCATACGCTGCAGTTGGTTAATGCTCCCTCTTAAGCCTCTTTCCGTCCATAGATTCCCCTTCCCTCATCCTTTCCACCAGGCCTCTTATCTCCTGAAAAACCTGGTTCATTTGTCCTGTAGAGTTTCCCGGAATCCAGATTTTTCTGAGTGTGGTGTCAGAGTGTCACTAATGTGTTTCTCTGTCATTCATTTCTTGTAAATTGGAGGTTAGATCTAGAGGCTTGATCAGATTCAGGCTCAGTTTTTCGACAAACATCCTTCACAGGTGCTGGTGGGCACTTCCATCGGGAGGTATCCAGGACTGATTGTCTCCTCTTCTGTTCATGACATTTTTATTTTTAAAATGTGGCAACCGCTTAAATGTCTGCAACCAGGAGAATAGTTACATAATGATGGTTCATTGTTACAGTGGAATTTTATGCAGTGCTTAGCAATCATGGTTTTCAAAGAGTATTGAGTGATACGGGGAAAGCTTATCATACACTTTTTAAGGGCAAAAAGCAAGACTAAAAAACACCTAGAGTATGCCATGAATCTGTACAGAGGGAAAAAATGAAAAGAAACCACTAATAGCAAGGAAAAACAATTATGTTAATAGAGGATGTTACTAAGGGTTAAAATTATGGGGGATTTGTTTTCTTTCTTTTTTCTGCGTTTCCCAAATTTTAATAAAATGTTCATTTTGCTTTTATAGGCCAAAAAATTATTTGAAATATTTTGTAAAACTTCTACTTCTGCTTGTGAGGTCGTGATTTTCCCGAAGTCATCTGCCAAACCACAAAATGTTACCTTCTGAGGCAAGATGTAAACGTACAAAAGCAGTTTGACCAATTGAACAAATTACTGGTCAGTTGTCGGTTGGTCGCTGGAGGTTCGATGTCTCTGAATGGTCATTTTGGTCACAAACGGCAGTCCGCTGGTGCACACGGCTAGAAAGAGTAGAGGCCATTTCCTCGGAAAGGAGCAGACTCTTTGGCTTAGCAGAGCAGTCTCTGGGTCTCCAGAGAGCCCAGTCCCAGTGCCCCTTGCCCTCCTGCAAATTACTCATTACTAGACCTCACACACACAGCCACAGAGATGCGATGTCCCGAGCGGCGAGGACAACAGGGGACAGCCACAGGTGCCCAGGTCAGGGCTGGACCAGTGTAGCAGCTCGCCGTTGGAGGTGTGCTTGAGGGGCCCTCTGCCAGGACAGCAGGATCAGGCTGCTGCAGGTTTGACCCAGAGAGAGGAAGAAGTGAGGATTCCTCCCCTTCCGACCTAGGTTAACCCTGATCGATTCCCTGAACAAAATAGGCATCAGATATTGATGTATACAAGAGGAGATTACATTTCGGGATCTCTGTGGCCTTTTTGCGGCCCTGATGCTCTAGTCTTTCCTAGGACCAGTTTCTTCCAAAGCCTATGGGCCATTTGAACTATATTAATCATTTTCTCTTTCATAAGTAATCATTTAAACTATGTCCTCCCATGTATACCATCAGATTGTGGCACAGATGTCACAGACATTCACACACACGCACACACACACACACACACACACACGGGCTGTGAAATCCACACCACACTCAAATTCTGCCCAACGCCCCCAGGGAGACCCCAAGTCACTAGGGCAAATTTTATCAACCAGTATCTTCCATTGTTCTTGCTTTGCTTTGAGTGGATGCTATATTTAAAAATTTTCATTTTTCTGTTTATGAAGATAGCGTAAGCTGATTCCACATGAATGCAAAAGTACAAAAAAGTATAAATAAGCACATAAAAACCACTCTTAGCCACACCCTTCAGCGACCACTACTGCCAACACGCTTTTGTGTTTCTTTCCAGTATTTTTTTTTAATTTTTTTTAAGTTTATTTATTTATTTTGAGAGAGAGAGAGAGAGCAGGGAGGGGCAAAGAGAGAGGGACAGAGAATCTCTCAGGCTCCACAGTGTCAGTGCAAAGCTCCACACGGGGCTTGAACTCACAAAGCATGAGATCGTGACCTGAGCCGAAATCAAGAGTTGGATGCTTAATCCACAGAGCCACCCAGGTGCCCCTCTTCCAGTATATTAATAGCACTATACTTATATTTTTATATTGGTAAAACCATAATGTAGATTCACTTATATATCAATTTTATACTCAAGATTATAATCATGAAACATTTCCCACATCATGACAACTTTTGTAGATATTCTTTTATTCTTTTATGGTCTATATTTTTTTGAGCTGATTAACCAATCCACAATTATTTACTGAACTTCCACTCTGTACAAGAGAGGCACATGGGGCAAAGGGATGAGATGATAACAAGGTTTTGGCCTACAAGCAGATAAAAGACACAGATGTGCAAAGCTTACAGGCAAGGCCAGAGGGAGTGGAAGAGATAGGATGAGTGATTACGAAGACTGTATTTTCTCAACTAGAAATTAGCCCACAAGATCTGACCAAGGAGACCTGGGCAAGTCATTTAATATCTCTGTGCCTCAGTGTCCTCCTCTGTAAATTAGGGACGACAATAGTACCTATCTCTAAACTGTCCTGGAAAATAGCACTGTGCAAGTGTCTGCTGTTTTATTATTTGGGGGATACAAAAGTATTTCAGAAGCTGTTGCTTTGTTGTCAAGATATTTGCATTTTGAGCACATTCTAATGTAGGAATTGTGGAGCAAAATATTTGGAATATGAAGTGTCCTGGGAGATACAGAGTAAAAGCTACTCTTGGAGGAAGGGGGATGGGAAATGGAGGGGGAGAGAGAGAAAGAGAGAGACAAAGAGGCATAAAGGGACAGAGGCAGAGAAAAAAGAGACGGAGAGGCAGAGTCGGTCTAGCTAAGGATCAGGGAAGAAACACAGAGGAAGAAAGATTTGAAATGGGCTTTAGAATCTTCCTTAAAACCCATAACCCTTTGAGGTATAAGTTCAAACACTGGGATAGAGGAACCGCATCTGACACTCAGCCTCACCAGGTCTGAACTCCACTCACAAAGCCTGCTCACGGGGCAGCTGAGCACAGGAGGCACTCGGTTCGCGTCTGTGGAGCGGAAAGGAACAAAACAGAAAGGCAAGACAAATACAACTTCAAAACCGATGATTTCCTCCTTTATTTTTAACCAGGAGCCAAATCCTGACCTGGGACTTTCTTTCCACTGCAAACATTCACCACCGATTTTTCAGCACGATGAAATCCGATATGGGAGTATCAGCAGAGGTCCGAACAGGGCATACTTTAAACGGCATTTGACTTTCTGGCTCACAATCACAGATCATCTTGCCCAGAAACTATCCTCGTCATCCTTGGCATGATTTGATAACAAGCAACTTTCTCATTAAAAAAAAAAAAAAGTTTCACCTGAGCAGTACTTTTTAAAGGAAAAAATTAAAAAAGACTAATGACACCCAGCCCTGGACTCTGTGCCTATTGCTGAGATAGCCCTGACGGTGAGGTGAGCCGTGGTTGGAGTCACACGACCTGGGTCCAACTCTGGACACCTAAATGAGGAGCCGGGATGCTCTCTAAGGTGAGAATGGTGGAGGGAGGGAAATCCGCAGATTTACAGGGGTTCATGGAAAGACTAGGATTCGGCCCTACAATATGATTCACAGGTCACAAAACAGCTTTGCACATATTTCATTACTTGGTCCTCACAACCTCTGGTGAAGTAGCTCTTTTTATGATTTACGCAGACAGGACCGAACCCAAAGAAATTCAGGAACTGGTCCAATGTAAAGACACCCCAGGGCTTTTAGGCCAGAATCTCCCCTGCTGGACGGGAAACTCCTTGAGGACAAGAACGCTGCCGTGTTCAGCTTCAGATTCTCATCAGAGTCAACACAGGACCCAGCTCAGAGCAGATAATAAATGTTTGCTCGGAGAATGCACATGTATGGCCTTGGACGATGCCTTGTCTCTCCGCAGCTCTGAGTGCTGGGTGAGTGGTCCTTCCCCACTTGGAAGAGTCAATGGCAACGCCTCTCTGAATTCCCTTCTGACACCTGAATGCACCGTGTGTCAACAGGGCAATAGGGCATCATTCCATTCCGTGCCCCTCGCTTCGTTTAACACTGGTGTATTCATTTCCTATTGCTGCCTGACCAAATTACCACAAACTCAGTGGCTTCAAACAGCACAAGTTAATTTTCTTACAGTTTGGGAAAACATTAGTCAGAAATCGGTTTTACTGGGCTAAAACAAGGTGCCATCAGGGCCGGTTCCTTCTGGAGGCTCCGAAGGGAGAATCCTTTTCCTTGTCTTTATCAGCTTCCAGAGGCCACCTGCATTCCTGACCCTGTGGCCCCAGCCTCCTTGTTCCGAGCGCATCCCTCCATCCTCTGCTTTCTACCCTCACATCACCTTCTTCTCTTCTGTGGTCAAATTTCCACCTGCCAAATTTCACAGGACACCTGTGATGACATTTAGGTCCACCGGGACAAGGTAACATTAACAGGGAGTAGGATTTGCATATTTTCAGGAAGCGTTATTCAGCCTACCGCATTTATCGCTCTCACACTTACAATTTACCTTTTTATTTTATATTTGCCTGTCCTTTTAGGACACTGCGAGCAACTTGAGAGCAAGGACTGTACCTTCTTTACCTCTGTATTTTCAGCTCTGAATACAGTGCCTCACCTACAGTAGATGCTTGAAAAATGGCTATGTGAATAAATAATCCCGTTTCTGCCCCAGGATCACCACAGCACAGCATTCCAAAGAAATCTAAATCTACTTCAAAGAAGCCTTAAAAGATGAGTCAGTCTTTAGCAAAATTCTTTTGGGGACATAGAGGAAGAGGTCACACAGCACATTACATAGCAAAGCTTCCTAAAAATGCCCCAGAGACATTTCTCCCTTCCCTCCAGGCCCCTTCACTCTGTCTCTCCCTCCTGCCCGTCCACTGCCCCAAGCAGCCAAATTTGTCATTGTTCCCAGGGAAAATGCAGGAGCATCAGGTTTTAATTTTGACACTATCCATTCTCAACCAATGGGCAGGCTCTCACTAGAAGGAAAAAAAAAATAAAAAGCGGCGCTATCCACTTCCTAAATTCCTGGGTGTGTTCCTGGATCTGTCTGCCACACAGCAGGGTCTGCAAGGCATTGCGTCTAGTTCCCAGTGATCCCATTTGGACCGTTTTGGGGACCAGCCCTCTTTCCCAGGAAGCGATTCAAAGGGAACTGCCTCACAGCCAGGGCCCTGAGGCTGACTCTAATGGGTGAGGGGAGCCAGAGCTGCCCGGTAGCCAGCCGTGTCTGCCCTGAAGGCTCTAGAACTTGCAACCTCCAGCGTGAGGGTGCATCTCCAGAGTGAATGCCTTGAAGGCCTTCCTTCTTCCTCCTTCCGAATTAATGTCACAAACCAAAAACGGAGCCTGAGTAAAATCTCACTTGGTTTGGTAACTATTTGGCTATAAATTTCTGATGCCCTGACATGATCCTGCCTGTTCTGATTCTCGACGCTACGCTTCCAGGCACTTTGCTGTGTGGGCAATTCTCTCCAAGGGCAAAATAACGACAAGAGTTTCAATGTTTTATTTACTTCCTTGTAGATAAGTTTCCTTGTAGATAAGTTTACTTCCTTGTAGATAAGTTTTAGTCCTAAAATGGAATAAATAGTCCAGAAGATACGACAGGACCGTATGAAAACTTGTTTAGCTTTTGATACATATCATTTGATTGTTTAAGGAATTATACAAACATATCATCACCAGCAACACGTAAGTGCATATTGCCCCATAGTTCTGTTAACACGAGATTTATTATTTTTATTTATTCTTGGTAGTTTAATAGTTCCAGAATGATATCTTAAATTTGTTTAAACATGTTTTTCTTTATTGCTTTCAAGGCTGTGTGTTTTTCTATGTGATGTTTGTTCTTCCTTTTTATTTGTTAATAAACTCCTCATCTCCTTTGGAAACTCAGAGCATGGAATCCAGACACAATTATATATTTGTAGCAGTTCTTTCCTATTTTGGAATAAGCTTCCAGTAATTATGTTTTTCTCATATGTTTTCTCTATAGCCTGTATCTACCATAAATTTTAGAGTAATCTTTGCTTTTTTTAGAATGGTGTTTATAAGGGCACCTGGGTGGCTCAGTCGGTTGAGCATCTGACTTCGGCTCAGGTCATGATCTCGCAGTCAGTGAGTTCGAGCCCCGCATCAGGCTTGTGCTGACAGCTCAGAGCCTGGAGCCTGCTTTGGATTCTGTGTCTCCCTCTCTCTCTGCTCCTCCCCCCACTCGTGCTCTCTCAAAAATTAATAGATGTTAAAAAAAATTTTTTTTAGGGGCGCCTGGGTGGCTCAGTCGGTTAAGCGTCTGACTTCGGCTCAGGTCATGATCTCATGGTTCGTGAGTTCAAGCCCCGCGTCAGTCTCTGTGCTGACTGCTCAGAGCCTGGAGCCTGTTTCAGATTCTGTGTCTCCCTCTCTCTCTGACCCTCCCCTGTTCATGCTCTGTCTCTCTCTGTCTCAAAAATAAATAAACGTTAAAAAAATTTTTTTAAAATTTAAGAATGGTGTTTATATATTCATATTTCTCTATCTTGTCCTTAATATTTGTCATTTCTTCGGTAGTCAGACATTCGTCACCCCTCCAAACACAAGATTTTTTCTTCTTTGTAAAAATGCTACTGTATGTTTTACTTTATCTGAAATTTATTATTCAATATGATATAATGTATTTATCTAAAATAGTATATTACACAATCAACTTCCTTTCTATCATCCCATTGCCTGAACAATTAGTAAATGATGAAATCTTTCTGCATTATTGGATTGTTTCTCATTTGCTGTAAACTAAGTTTATAAAGTAGGACACCTGGAGCCAGAGGAATTTCTGTTTTGTTTCGTCCACCCAACAAATTTTCTTTTGAGCACCTACAATATGCCAGGCATTGCTCTAGGTGCTAAGGATAAGGCTGTGAACAAACCAAATATCTCTCCCCTTGTGGAGCTAGCATTCTGTGAGGGAGCGGAGGGAGGGAATCGAATTTTAAAAAATACATGATAGACGGCTACGTAAATAAAAAGTAGGATAGGAAAAATGTTACGGAGCCCAGCATGGGGCTGAAAAGTTGAAATTTTCAATGGGAAATTTCAGGACCTCACTGAAAACTCACATGACGTTTGAGCAGAGACCTGAAGGAAGGGAGGGAACAAGCCTGTAAATATCTGGGGGGGAAGCAGGTTCCAGAAGAGAGAATAGTAACTGGAAAGGAACATCAAGTTCCCTGGGGAGGAAGATGCCTAACGTGCTCTGGCTGCAGGGCAACAAAGACCATAAGAATCAGAAGTGGCAGATGCGGTAGGAGGCTCCAGACAGTGGTACAGACAAGAAACTACGGTGGCCTCTGTCAGGGCAGGAGAGGAGAACAGCGAGAAGTGGTGGGTTCTGGGCCTACTTCTGACCCGAAATAAAGAAGGTCAAGGATGACTGCACATATTTTGGCCAGACCATTGGAAGGTTTTGCATTTGCTAAGATGGAACAGACTGAAGGAGGAACAGCTGGAACTTGGAATTGGTTCTGTTTTAAGCTTAAGATACTATACCACGTGGAGATGTTCTGCTGATTTTTTGTTTCCTGTTTGAGGACCCATAGTTTTGATAAATGTGCTTTTTATAAAGCATTTTTTTAAGTTTTATTTTAATTTATTTATTTCAGGGGAGAGAGAGTGAGAGCAGGGGAGGGGCAGAGAGAGAGAATCCCAAGCAGGCTCTGCAGTGCCAGGGCAGAGCCCGATGCGGGGCTCGAACCCATGAACCGTGAGATCATGACCTGAGCCGAAACGGAGAGTCAAACGCTCAACGGACTGAGGTACCCAGGTACCCTTACAGTGCATTTTAAATCCTTTGAGTCAATCTTTATTTTTTCCCATTATTCTGTAAGGTTGATATCAATTATTCAGCTTCTGCAAGTATTTTGTAAGTCCCAAAACTAATAGTGCATTCAACGTATTAACTTTGAAAATACATTTGAATAACTTTGAAAATTTATTACAGTGAGTTTTTTAGTAACGACGCAGTATATCTCTCCATTTGTTCACAACCTCCTTTCCACTTCCTGTTACGGTTTAATAATTTTCTTGGAATAAATCTTGTGGCTCAAGGAAAATCCTCAACTAGTTTATTTTTGGTTCGTGGTTATAGATGGAATCTTTCTCTCTTTTTTATTGTATCTTTTTATTAATATGCAGCTGTATTTCACTGACAGCTAGAAACCCAATTGTTTCATGTTGGTTTCTTTTGGCTACGTCTTTGCTGGATTCATTTATTATTTCTAGTAATTTCGGGGTTGCTTTTCTTGGAACTTGCAGGTATATAATCATGTCAGCTACAAAAAGTAGTATTTTTTACCCTATAGTGTGATGTCCTTACCAAATAGCTATTACCCGCCTTTCCAATACTATGTTGAGAGAATAGCACTGGGTGAGTCTTCTGTTTTTGCTTTCAATGGCAGGAACTGTCATAAATTTCCAGTAAATGTGACATGGGCTCTTCAGAAAAAGTACATCATTCTTCTCACTGAAGCATAAAAATCTCCGTATCTTCTTTTGAAGCTTTAGTGAAGAGTACACATTAATCCTGGACTGTCTTTTCAGCAACTGTTAAGTAAATGACCACTTAAAACTTGCTTTTCTGTTTCATTCATGACTTAATTTGCTCCATTTTCTCTCTTTCTAAAATGGAAATTAACTAGTAAATGAAGTGCCAAGGAATCCCAATGCAATTATATTTTTATTTCCTTCTCTTTAATTTTGACCAGCTTTGGGCTTGTGTTAATTATTGCATTATTTAGGACCTAACACTTGAGAATTGTCAGGCACTCATTGTTCGATGTATGTTATCACCCTTAATATTTGGGACTGTAGGAGCTTGTGGGTGGCTCAGTCAGTTGAGCATCCGACTCATGGCTTCGTCTCAGGTCATGATCCCAGGGTTGGTGGAATCGAGCCCCAGGTCAGGCTCTGCATGAGCATGGGACCTGTTTAGGATTCTCTCTCTCTCTCCCTCTGCTCTGCTACCCTAGTCACGAGCTCTCTCTCTCTCTCCCTCTAAAATTAAAAAAAAATAATTTCAGAGTGGGGAGGGCAGCACCTGAGTGGCTCATTTGGTTAAGTGACCAACTTCAGCTCAGGTCATGATTTGTGGTTTGTGATTTCAAGCCCCAGGTTGCTCTCTGTGTCTGAGCTGATGGCTCAGAGCCTGGAGCCTGCTTTGGATTCTGTATTTCCTTCTCTCTCTGCCCCTCCCCAACTCGTGCTCTCTCTCTCTCTCTCTCTCTCTCTCAAAAAATGAATAAACATTAAAAAACTTTTAAAAAATGGGGATTGTAAAATTTTCTTTATTTGACATCCTATTTTCTACATACTCATGACAAAACTTAGAATATGCCCATCATTTTAGTCTTTTAAAAAAAAAGTCTTTCGGTTTTAATTATTTTTTTTAGGTAATAAATAGTTATATTCATTTTATAACCCAGACTTCAAATTTATTTTCTCCTAATAGGGAGGTTTATCTCCCTGACATGTAATATAAATGTATATGATCTTTCCTTGTCCCTTACATTTATCTTTATTGAATCACGTTTTTTACTTTCCTGTTTTCTTTAGCTTGTCTCGGTGGAGAAACAGAAGCACCAAATTTTGTGGTAATATTTTGATAGTATGGAACTTTTTTTGAGATTCTAGTTTTTAGGTAGGGTTGGGCAGATATTTGAATGCAGGCTATCTCCCCACCCCCAACCATGTCTCACTGATAATGTGGTAACAGGTCTGGGAAACAGGTATTATTATCTTCATTTTGCAGGTGTTGAGGCTCAGGAAGGATAAGCGATTTGTCAGTGTTTTACATCTAATACCGTAAAACTAAACTTTATTATATTACCAGTTGGTTTTACTTTGATTCATTACATTTGATTCATTGACACATTTCGTTCATACCTTTCAGCAATGTGGGAGATTACTTTGTCCTCCTTCGTGGTCTCCTTCGTGGTCTTTGTCCCTGGCTGTGGTCTTTGCCTCTGTAGGGCTCTGCTGGTAAAAGCACCCAGTCTCTCCTTCTGTCTTCTAAGAAGAAAAAGTGGCCTTGGTCAGTCTCACTTGCTTCTGGGCAGAAGGGAGGCTCAGATCCGAGTGTGCCCCTGTCCAAAGCCATGAGGCAACCTCCATGATGGTGTTTCTGTAGATGTGACCTGGGGACCACCTGCCTCAGACACATCCGAGACATTAACTGCTCACTAACAAAACAAATTCCTAGGCCCCATCTCAGACTCATTGAGGCAGAAACTCTGGGGATATATCCCAGGAAACTTAATCTTAACTTACTAGGCCCCCCAGGTGGTTCTTCTGCACACTCAAATCTGAAAACCATAGCCCAAGTCTAACACACATGTGTGGAATAGATGTAGATATCCCCCGATGAATCATGTCCTTGTGTAAGCCTCTCCCTTGAGTGTGGGCAGAAGGTGTGACCTGCATTTAGCCAATAGAAAATGGCAAAGGTAGTGGGACAAATACTTCTGTGATTACGGTATGTTTTATAAGACTGTCTTAGAGAACTGGAGAGAGAGAGAGAGAGAGAGAGAGAGAGTATCCCACTGGCCTGCAACAGGTAAGCCTCCATGTTGTGAAAGCCTATGAAAGGGCCACATGCCAGGAAATATGGGTGACTTCTGGATGCTGAAAGCAGGTCCCAAATGACAGCCAGCAAGAAAACAGGGACCTCAGCCCTACAATCAGTGGAATTGAATTCTGCCAGCAGCCATGTAAGCTGGAAGAGAACTCCCGACTCCATAAAAGAACGTAGCCCCAGCCTAAACCTTGATTTTAGCCTTGTGCGACCCTGAGCAGAAGACCCAGCAAAGCCATGTCTGGACTCTTGGCCCACAGAAACTATGAAATAATAAGTGTACGTCATTTTAAGCTGTTGCGTTGTGGGAATTGGTTACGTAGATATAGAAAACTAACATGCCTCCCTTCTCAAAATGTCAACATCTACCTTTCTTATCACATTATTTAGACTTAGGGGTAGAGGCTATAAGTTATTATTTATTTTTTTTAAATCTTAACTATATCTTTTAATTTTTTTTAATGTTTATTAATTTTTGAGAGAGAGAGACAGAGTGCGAGCAGGGGAGGGGCAGAGAGAAAGGGAGACAGAATCTGAAGCAGGCTTCAGGCTCTGAGCCGTCAGCACAGAGCCCGACGCAGGACTCCAACCCATGAACCGTGAGATCGTGACCTGAGCTGAAGTTGCACGCTTAACTGACTGAGCCACCCAGGAGCCCCTTAACTGTATCTTTTAAAGTATATAATACACCATTTTATATTCATTATAAAATTTAAAAGCCTAACAACACCAAGTATTGGCAAGGATGTGGAGTAACTGGAATTCTCATGCCCTGGGAGTAGAAGTGGAGACGAGGTCCAATCACTTTGGAAAACTGGCATTTTTAAAGAAACTAACATATCCACACATACACTCTAGCCTTCCCACTCCTACGTATTTACTCAAAAGAAATGAAAACATATCTCCACTCAAGGACTTACACACAAAGATTCATAGCAGCCTTGTTCACATAGCCCAAATCTGTAAACAACCCAAAAGTTCATCAACAGTTGGCTGAATAAACAAAATGTGGTCCAACCATACAACAGAATACCATTCAGAAACAAGCTATTGAATATACAAAATAACATGAATGAATCTCTAAGTCATTACCAGGGTGCAGAATCCAGATACAAAAGAGATACTGTATGATTCCATTTATATAAAATGCACCCTGGCCTTTAATGACAGAAGGCAGTTCAGTGGTTGTCGGGGGCCAGGATGGAGGGAGATGGACAGCAAAGGGGCATGAGGAATCTTTGGGGATGATGCAAATATTCTATATCCCGATTGCGGTGGTGGTTTCACAAGTACGTACAATTTTCAAAATTCATTGCATTCTGCATTTTAAATGGATGTGGTTTAACTATACAATGAACTCAGTAAACTTGGCAAGGAAAAACAGATCCATTTGGTACAAGATTCAAAAGGTGCAAAAGGTGCAAAGTGGCCCTTTTATTGGTGGCCCTAACAGAGGCCACCACTGTAACCAATTCCCCGTGTATCTTTCTGTAGATATTTTTACTTAATCCAAAGTGAGATCTTTACATATCAGTACATTCAAACAAACAAACAAACAAAAAACCTCCTCTTTCTTTTTTTGAATAGCTGTACAATTGTCCCTTTATGGTTGTACCATAAGTTGCTGAACTGGTTTCTAATTGATGGACATATTTTTACAAATAAAACAACAATGAGCTTAAATTGCTGGGTTAAAGAACATGAGAATTCTTTTATTTTTAAAAGTATTTCTAGGGACGCCTGGGTGGCTCAGTCGGTTGAGCGTCCGACTTCAGCTCAGGTCACGATCTCACGGTCCGTGAGTTCGAGCCCCGCGTCGGGCTTTGGGCTGATGGCTCAGAGTCTGGAGCCTGCTTCCGATTCTGTGGATCCCTCTCTCTCTGCCCCTCCCCCGTTCATGCTCTGTCTCTCTCTGTCTCAAAAATAAATAAACGTAAAAAAAAAAAAATTAAAAAAAAAAAAAAAAAGTATTTCTAAATTACTCTCCATAGAGGTCATAGCAATACCTATTTCCACCAGTAGCAAGAACCCTTATTTTTTTCCACAGCTGTGCTGGCATATTATGTTATCAGACTGTTCAGTGTGATAGATAAAAAAGTATACATCGTTATAATTTTCTTCTTGATACCTCTGATTATGAATGAGATTGAGCATCTTTTCACGTTTCTAAAGAGTTATTTATAGGGGGACCTGGGTGACTCAGTTGGTTCAGCGTTCGACTTTGGCTCAGGCCATGATCTCACAGTTCATGAGTTCGAGTCCCACATTGGGCTCTGTGCTGACAGCAGGATAAACATTAAAAAAAAGAGTTGTATATAGTTGCCTTTGCAGTTACTTTGTTATGAACTAGTTATTCATATCTGCCTACTTTTCTATAGCATTGTTGGCCTTTTTCATACTGTCTTTTAATAGTTGCTTCTACATGGTCTTGGCTCAGATTCCCTAGGAAACAGGCTGAGACAAAGCTTACACGCTATCGCTTTACTGGGGGAGTGCAATCCCAGGACAGCAAGGGTGAAGGGAGAAATGGAAGGGAGGCCAAAAAGTAGGAAAAGCACATACAAGGTGGTACATTACCAAGGGGGCCACAGCTTCATGAGGAAATGGACAGTGGCTCAGCTACAGGAGTATCAGGGGGGAGGGCTGGTGAGAATGGGGAGGCGGGGCTTTCCTGTCAGTTGCCTCCCATCCACAGTTTCTCTTAGGTCAATATTTGCCCCAAAGGGCATTAATTGCCCTGCACTTCTGGGTGGCACACCCAGTTCAGCTTGCGGGGGGGGGGGGGGGGGGGGAGCCAGATTTCAGGTCCTTTGGCATGGCATTCCCCTGAGTCCAGAAGAGAGGAGAGTCCTATCTCCCACATCTGGGCACCAACACAACTGTGGCCTTTGTCCAGGCTTCATCCTGGTGGAGGACGAGCCTGCAGCATGTTGGGGACAAGGCAATGAGGGCTGTGGCCGGGAGACTGCACTGAGCAACCAGCTGAGGTCCTGGAGAGCCAGGAAGATCTGAGCAATTCTGGAGAAAATTTTATAGATATATTTCCTCTATAATTGCTCAGATATACCTGCAATATCCAAAAAGGATAATTTTATATCTCTATAGGATAAGGACATTATATTTTATTGTATACACATTATATATCACATATAAAGGGTATTATTATATATATTATCCTTTTTGCTATATTCTAAGTTTCAGATACGCCCCCCCCCCTGCCCAGTTTGTTGTTTGATTTTGACTGCTTATGGTGATTTTTTTTTTTGCTATGCAGAACAATTTTATTTATTTTTTAAAATTTTAAATGTTTCTTTATTTTTGACAGGCAAGGAGAGACAGAGTGTGAGCAGGGGAGGAGCAAAGAGAGAGGGAGACACAGAATTTGAAGCAGGTTCTAGATTCAGAGCCCACCGTGGGGCTTGAGCTCACGGACCATGAGATCATGACCTGAGTCACAGTCAGATGCTTAACTGACTGAGCCACCCAGGCACCCCCCAAAAATTTTATTGTTATGTGACTGGATTTATCAATACTTTCTATTATGACTTCAACCCTTTCCTACTCTGAGATTATGAAAAGAAAAAAAAAAACCTTCCCATGTTTCCTTCTGGTGCTTCTAGGATTTCATTTTTCAAAGTTTAAATATCTCTGATTCATCTTGATTTTATTTTGGTACAAAGACAAGCTGTATTGATTCCAACTTTATTTTCCAAATGGCCACACAGTGATCCTGATGTAAAAGGACACCTTTATCCTATATTAAGTTTCCTTACTTTTGAAGACTCTTTATTGAACCTGCTCTCACCTACGGGGTCTGAGACTCACTAGGTCGAAGAAATGATTTATGAGAGAGAGGAGAGCCAGACACAGTTAATGGAGTTCCACTTTTGTCTTGCACTGCAGTTCACTCCAGAAAGGACAATCATGGGCAAACAGCAGGAAGTTATTGATTATTATGCTTTAACATAATTAATCGTGCATTTGGTGACACTGCATGTAATGATTTGAGCCGTGAGACGTCAAGACGGGGTGATATCTCTATAACTAGCAACACCTTGGTGACATGAAGGCAATGGAACTTTGAATTACAGCTTCTTCCCCTGGAGAATGCTGTAAAACATAAATGCAGTTTTGGATGTGCTATTTTTACTTGGCATGGTCTGTGGGATATCCTCAAAGGCGCTTAAAGTGCCAAAAGACCAGTAAGGCAGGAATAAAGGGAAAGAAAAAAAAACATTTCTTTTAAAAGAAACTGGGCCCCTAGAGCCACCCTTGGCCAACAGCATTAACCATTTCCTTGTGCGCCCCAATGCAATTTTAGTGACACTGAATGATTTATGATCATCCTTCCTGGATGGACATAAATTTCTTAGGGGTGTAGACTGAACAGAGACCTGGCTGTATTTAATCCCAGGCCTTAGGCTAAAGCCTGAAACACAGTAGCTGCTTGAAACGTGTTTCTGGAAGGACTGAAATAAACAACAAGATAATGATTCAGATCAACTCCTGCGAAGCTTTTCCTGACACCCATCTCTGTTCCCTCCAACTCCACCTGGATTGTGGGTTCCCACTGTGCCCTTTTAATCGCTGACTTCTCCACTCACCCTTTTATGCGTCTCTCCCATGACAGTGTGAACTCTTTAGAGACATAAACTGTCTTAATCAGTTTTATATCCGTAGCACCTAGTAAACTCTCAATAAACATTTGTGGAGTGAATGAATGAATGAATGAATGGTCTGTAGGGAGACTGTTAGAAAAGGTCTGAAAGTTGTTACGGGGTAGCTGTGTCTGTGGTCTTCATGTCCAGAAAGGAGCCTATCTTCCCAGAAGAGAGAATATGGTTGAGCAGAAAAAGCATATGCTTTGGAGACAGAACACCTGAGTTCTGATGCCAACTCTGCCACTCACTTTGGACAAGTCACTTCTCTTTTCTGAGCTTCAGTCTCTTGTACTGTAAAGTAGAAATAATTAGAATTGGAGATGAAGTTTGAAAAGTCCCCCTACAGAGCATGGCATAGAATAGGCCCTCTATAGCAGCTGTGTTATGCTATTCTTATTCTTATTCTTATTCTTATTCTTATTCTTATTCTTATTCTTATTCTTCACTGTTACTGTTGTTAAGAGGTGTGAGGGCAATACAGAGGAGGCCGTTAAAATTTGTAGTTTAGGTAGCTTTGGAGGAGATGGTTTCAGGAGGGGATGAGGTGTGGGGTATGGGGTGACCGATAATGGCTGTGATGATAACCATCAGATACTGAGCGTTGACTCTGTCAGGCATTCCACACACATCATTTCTTCAAATCCTCACAACAAACCTTAACATTGGTGCTATCACCCCACTTGTCAAAATGAGGAAGCTGAACCACAAAGCTCTTCTCTGAGGTTCAAGGTCAGAGAGGTAGTCGATGGTTGGGCTGGGTTCAACCCAAATCCATCGTGAAAGCTTTAAGCCTATTCCGAGTAACCCAGGAGCTGAGAATATTCTGGGAATAAAATCTCAGTTAGAGACCTTCTAAGAACCTAGATATTGAGTTAAGCTGGACTAAGGTCTAAAGTAAAATTACAAGGCCATTTACACCCATTTTTTCATGAACCCATGCTTATCACGCCTGCTGTCATTAACAGCGTCTTATTATTTTAAACAACTGAGCTTACGCTGAACCAAATGGACTGCACTGGGTGTAGGGAGGTGGACTTTGGGGGAAACAAATCTTCACCTGCACCCATTCCTTTAGCAGCAGCAAGTTACCAGTGGTTTTAGGAGAGCAGCTAGGGAACTTCCCTGGGCCTGGCTCATCACATAATGGAGAATGTCATTGGTTTGCATTTCCCCAGCACACATCAGATGTTTGCCTTAGCATGCCATACATTCTCCAGGCACGGGGAACATGAAGACTCACCCCAGGCACGGCTGTCACAAAGCTTCATCTGGCTGCAGCCTCTTTAACCCGTTCTCTAGTGCACAGGCTCATCCTGGCCAGACTTTTCTTCAGCATCACAGAGCTTAGAATCTGATTCTGAATTCCCCGGGCACTGTTTGCCATTGTTGTGCAAGCCTTCTCTCCAACAGTTGGATAGTCTTAAATGTGCTCTGACCCCATCATCTTCATAGGTATTCGATAAATATGCCCTGAATGGAGAGGTTAACAGAGCAAGAAGAGTTGAGCAATATCACTTCTTGGCATCAGTTTTATGTGGCATCGGTATTCTGGAGGGGTTGAGGCAATGAGGAGCAGGATGGACTCCTTTAAAACCTCTTCATTTGTATATATGTCTCTCCCACAGAGAGTCCTGCTGAAAATAAACATAGCCTGCCCTGTGTGTCTCCACCACAGGAGGGGTCTACAGCACAGATAAGAACCATCTTCTCTGGGGGGAGATTTTCCAAAGGACACTATCTGTTTACTCAGCAAATATTTACCGAGCAAGACGGGAGGAGGAAGGGCATTCCAGGGAGAGAGAACAGTTTGAACAAAGCTAAAGAGAGGGGAAACCAGGGGGATGCATGGGGTCTAGTGAGTAGTGAAATTCAGGAGGGAACATTTGAAAGGTAGGAAGGAACTGATCAAGAGCTTTGAATGCTTGGCAGAGGAGTTTGGGCTTATTTCAACAGGCAAGAGGGAGTCAAAGAAAGATTCTGAGCAAGACGGATTGTAATCAAAACTGCTCATTAGGAAAATTAATCTGACGGTAGTGCCTAAAATGGACCGAGATGAAGAATAATCATATAAAGCAGCCAATGACTGGGTATTTACTATGCACCCATCACCATGCCAATCCCTTTATACACATTCTCTTGTTCCATAAAAGTAATGCATAATAGATTTAAGACTCAGTGCCTGGCTCATAGTATTTTCTAATCTTCACAATCACCCTGTGAGTTGACTATTATCATTACCTCAATCTTACAGATGACGCCTATGCTCCAAAGAGGTTAAGCATGTTATACCCAAGGTCAAAAGTGTTAAGTGGCAGAGCCAGGGTTTAAACTCGGGTTGGTCTGAACTCTAAAGCAGACTCTTAAGGGAGGGAGATGTTAGGAAGTAATTGCAAAATCCTATTGATGGTGATGAACTAGAAGAGAGGCAGGAGGGAAGAAAAAGAAAATGGATGTACACCCGAATTATGGAGACATAACAGACATGATGTAGCAATTGATTGACAGTTGGAGGGACAGAGTGGTTAAGGTTGGCCCAAGGTTCCGAGCATGGGTGACCAACAGAAGGTGACACTATGGTGAAAGTCAAGAATACAGGAGGTAAAGTAAGTTAAAAGAATTCAAACTATGTTGAGTTTGATGTGTTCATGGCATTAGCCAGTAGAGATATCCTGCAAGCATTTGAAAATCCACCTTATTCCTTATGCCTTGTTCTTCACTTATAATGTCTTATTCTTAAATGTCTCATTCTTTTCTTTTATTTAATGTTACTTTTAAATGTTTATTTTTGAGAGAGACCGAGAGAGAAAAAGAGAGAGCATGAGCAGGGGAGGGGCAGACGGAGACAGAGACAGAGTGCAAGCCGGGGAGAGGCACAGAGAGAGAGAGGGAGACACAGAATCCGAAGCAGGCTCCAGGCTTCGAGCTGTCAGCACAAAGCCCGTCACAGGGCTCAAACTCATGGACCATGAGATCATGAGCCGAAGTTGGACACTCAACTGACTGAGCGCCCAGGCACCCCTATTATTGTTATTTTTAAAAAATTTTATTGTGCTAAAATACACCTAACATAAAATTTACCTTTTAATCATTTTAAGAGTCTTATTTTTTAAATTAACGCGAGGCTGACTTCTGGTTTCTCGCCCAGCATGGAAGGAACTTGGAAGTCATCGGTCCATCCAACCAACCAACAAGTGAAAAGCTGAACACACCGAAAAATCAACTTTTCTTACATCCATCAGAAAAGTGAGCTCACAGAACAAACTACTGCCCCTAAAATGGAGAGATAGACAGGTACATACAAAGAATTGCGACTTCATGTAGCAGAAACCTCCGTGGGAGCCAGTATTAGGATAGGAAAATCTAAACTGTAGCTGCCAAATTGCTGGAGGCTCAGTGTGGACACATCTGAGAGTTAAAACCTCTGGGCGCGGGGGGAGGCAATCCTGGGGGAGGCCTACGCTTTTGTCACTTTTAGCTCTAGAAGCTGTATCAGCTTCTGGAGGGTATCAGAGAAAAATCCCCCTGTACCTCTTTCTGGCAGAGGAAGGGGGAGAGTGACCATTTTGAAATATGCCAGAGTGTTCCATTCTTCTTAACAAAGGCCTCTCCCAAGAGAAACTATTTTACCAGAGCCTAACCTATTGGGGTTTTATCAGAACTTAATCCTTAATTAGGAGAAGGGACATGCCGAACTCTAGCCTCTCATTCCACCTAAGGGGAGAGAAAATGGAGGAGCCTATTGGAAGCTCACAGCCCAGGGCCACAGCCTCACTAAAAGACTAAGACCTATGGCGCCTGGGTGTCTCAGTCAGTTAAGCTGCCGACTTCGGCTCAGGTCATGACCTCGAGGTTCGTGAGTTTGAGCCCCACGACCAGCTCTGTGCTGACAGCTCAGAGCCTGGAGCCTGCTTCGGATTCTGTGTCTCCCTCGCTCTCTGTCCCTCCCCTGCTATGCTCTGTCTCTCTGTCTCTCAAAAATAAATAAGTGTTAAAAAAAAAAAATTAAGACTAAGACCTATCATTAGACTACAGAACGCTTCCCTCCTTCCATGCCTGACCACCATACCACTAAAGGCCTATTTGCCATATTTCCTTAAAAAAATGTTTCTTTTAATGTTTCATTCCTTTTTGAGATACAGAGAGAGATGGAGTGCAAGCAGGGGAAGGGCAGAGAGAGAGGGAGACACATAATTCCAAGCAGGCTCCAGGCTCTGAGCTGTCAGCACAGAACCCCAATACAGGGGCTCAAACTCACGAATTGTGAGATCATAACCTGAGCTGAAGTCGGACGCTTAACCGACTGAGCCACCCAGGCACCCCTACCAGATTTCCTTTTATCCAGTACATCATGTCAGGGTTTCAACAACCAAAAAAATTTACAAGCCATAACAAAAGGCAAGACCCCCCCCCCCCCCCACAGTTTGAAGAGGTAGAGGAAGTATCAGGACCAGATTCAGAAATGGCAGGGATCTTGGATTATCAGACTGGGGACTTAAAACAACTATGATTAATAAGCCAAGGGCTGCAATGGAAAACATAGACAACACGCAAGAGCAGATGGGTAATGTAAGCAGAGAGATGGAAAAGTCTTGGAAGGAATCGAGAAGAAATGCTAGAGATAAAACCAAACAAACACAGAAACAGAAATAAAGGACGCCTTTGATGGGCTCATTAGTAGACTGGACACAGTTGAGAAAAGAATCTCTGAGCTTGAGAACATGTCAATAGAAATTTCCAAAACTAAAAGTCAAAGGGAAAAAAGACTGAAAAAAAAAAAAAAAGAGAGAGAGAAGAACAGAATATCCAAGAACTCTGAGATATAATAGGAATACCACAAGAAGAAAAAGAGAAAAGAATAGAAGAAATATTTAGAGCAATTATAACTGAAAATTTCCCCCCAAGTTAATGTCAGACACAAACTACAACCCAGAAAGCTCAGAACACAGGGCAGGATAAAAATTAAAAAAAAAAACAGATAGACAAACAAAACAAAAAATGACACCCAACCATATCATACTGAAACTGCATAAAATTAAAGAAAAAATCTTGAAAGAAGCCAGGGAGTTGGGGGGGGGGGGGGGGACACCCTACCTACAGAGGAAGAAAGATAAGAACTAATTTGGCTTCTCAGAAAGCATGCAAGCAAGAAGAGAATAGAGTGAAATATTTAAAGTGTTGAGAAAAACAAAAACCTACCAACCTAGAATTCTGTGCCCTGTGAAATTATCCTCTAAAAGTTAAGGAGAAATAAAGACTTTCTCAGACAAACAAAAATTGAGGGAATTGGTTGCCAGTAGGTCTTGATGTGCAAGAAATGTGAGAAGTCCTTCAGAGACAAGGGAAATTATGTCAGCAAGAAATTAAGATTTACATTTTTTAAAAAAGGAAGAGTGTTAGAAAAGGAATAGGTTAAAATAAAACAAAAACTTTTCTTGGGGCGCCTGGGTGGCTCAGTCAGTGAAGCCTCCGACTTCGGCTCAGGTCATGATCTCTTGGTTTGTGGGTTCAAGCCCCGAGTCAGGCTCTGTGCTGACATCTAGGAGCCTGGAGCCTGCTTCGGATTCTGTGTCTCCCTCTCTCTCTGTCCCTCCCCTGCTCATGTTCATGCTCTGTCTCTGTCTCTCTTAAAAATAAACATTAAAAAAAACTTAAAACCTCTTTTTTTTTCTTCTTTCTTTTTTATTTTAGAGAGAGAGAGAGCATGCACAAGAGTGAGCAGGGAAGCGGCAGAGGGGTGGGGAGAGACAGAGAGAGAGAGAGAGAGAGAGAGAATCTCAAGCAGTCTCCATGCTCAACATGGAGCTGGACGTGGGGCTCAATGTCACGACCCCGGGATCATGACCTGAGTTGACATCAAGAGTTGGATGCTCAACCAACTGAGCCACCCAGGCACCTCCCTTTTTCTTACTCTTAATTAATCTAACAGATAATTGTTTGGAGGGAGGAATTTGGAATATTTTGTTATGACAAGACACTTGCACTAACCACAAAGTGGTACAGTGTCGTTTGAAAATGAACTTGGATTGGCTATAAATTGTATATTGCAAATTCTAGGGCAACCATTAAAAAAGGTTTAAAAAGGGGGCACCTGGGTGACTCAGTCAGTTAAGCATCCAACTCTTAGTTTCGGCACAGGTCATGATCTCACGGTTTCGTGAGTTCGAGTCCCATGTTGGGCTCTGCACTGGCAGCACGGAGCCTGCTTGGGATTCTCTCTCCCTCTCTCTCTGCCCCTCCCCCACTTATGCTGTCTCTGTCTCTCTCAAAATAAATAAATAAACTTAAAAATAAAGGTTTAAAATGGAAGCATAATTGATAGGGTAGGAAAAGAATGAAAATGGAATCCTATAAAATACTCAGTTAAAACTCTGAAAGCCAGAAAAAGAGTGGAAGACAGAAATGCGAATAAATGGAAAATAGCAACAACTATGGTAGACACTAAAACAACTATAGCCATAATGACTTTGAAATTTTTTTTTAATGTTTATTTATTTTTGAGAGACAGAGCACAAATGGGGGAGGGGCAGAGAGAGAGGGGAGACACAGAATCTGAAGCTGATTCCAGGCTCTGAGCTGTCAGCACAGAGCCCGACGTGGGGCTCGAACCCACAAACCGCAAGATCATGACCTGAGCCAAAGTCAGACCCTTAACTGACTGAGCCATCAAGGAGCCCCTAGCCAGACTCCCTTTAAATGTCAATAATCTACTTTGCCAATTAAAAGACAGAGATGTCAGAGTGGATCAAAAAACAAGACCCAATTTAGGTGCCTGGGTGGCTCAGTCAGTTAAACAACCAACTCTTGGTTCAGCTCAGGTCATGATCTCACGATCTCACAGTTCGTGAGTTGGATCCCTGCTCTGAACTCAGGTGGAGCCTACTTGGAATTCTCTCTCTCCCTCTCTTTTTCTTCTCCTGCTTGATCTCTCTGTCTCTCTCTCAAAAACAAAACAAAACAAAACCAAGTCCCAATTAAATGTTGTCTACAAGAAACCCATTTTAAATATAACATAGATAATATGCATAAAGAAATATGATTAAAAGTAAAGGGATGGGGAAAGATATGCCAATACTAACCAAAAGAGAGAGAGAGCAACTTCTTTTATTCCACATAATACATTTGAGGGTCACTAACGTTGTTTCATGTATCAATAGTTTGTTCCTTTTTAATCCATTGTATAGATGAACCACAGCGTTTTTTTTAATCCATTAATTTATTGAAGGACAATTGTACTATTTCGATTTTTTTGGCAATTATGAATAAAGCTTCTAGCAATGTTCCTGTATAGGTTTTTGGGTAAACATAAATTTTCATTTCTCTAGCTATGAGTGCAACTGCTGGATTATATGGCAACTTATGTTTCATTTTTTAAGAATTTATCCAATTGTTTCCCAGTGTGGCTGCACCCGTTTTCATTCTCACCAGCAATGTATCAGAACCATGTTCCAATGCATGAGAACATTCCTCGTCATTGCTTGGTGTTGTCGGGGTGTTTATTTTAGCCGTTCTAACATGTGTGTTGCTATCTCATTAAGGTTTTAATAGGTATTTTCCTAATGGCTAATGATGTTGCACATCTTTTCACATACTTACTTGTTTCATCCTCTTTAGTTAAACGTTTAAGGCTCTTACTCAGTTTCGATTAAATTCTTTGCTTTCTTATCGCCCAGTTTTTAGAGCTCTTTGCATATTTTTGTTACAAAGCCTTTGTTGGACATATGACATATAGATATTTTCTCCCAGTCTGTGGCTTGTCTTTTCATTCGGCTTCCCTTATTACCAAAAGCTTTTAATTTTGATGAAGTCCAATGTATTTATATTCTTCTTTCATGAATCAGGCTTTTCCTGTCAAATCTCAGACTTTGCCTAACCCCCAGGTTGTAAACATTTTCTCTTGTTCTAAAAGTTTTATAGTTTGATGTTTTACATTGAGAATTACATGGATTAAACATCCATTCTGAGTTCAATTCTGCACACGGCGTGAGGTTTGTTTTTCTACTTGTGGATATCTAACTGTTTCAGAGCAATTTGTTGGGGGGAAAAATCCCGTCCTTCCTTCAGTGGATTGCCTTTGAGCCTTTGTGAGCTATCAGTCAGCCATAGACGCGTGTATCTGTTTCTAGATGCTGTATTCTGTTTCATTGATGTATGTGTCTCTCTTGTTGCTAGTACCACATTTTGATTATAGTTTTGATTACTATAGCTTTGTAGTAAGTCTTAAAATCGGATAGTGTGATTCTCCCAGCTTTGTTTTGTTTTAATTGTTTTAGCTATCCTAGGAGCCTGTGGGTGGCTCAGTCGGTTGAGCGGCCGACTTCAGCTCAGGTCATGATCTCACAGTTGGTGAGTTCGAGCCCCACATAGGACTCCATGCTGTCAGTGCAGAGCCCTCTTCGGATCCCCTGTCCCCTTCTCTCTGCCCCTCCCCTGCTTGTGCTCTCTCAAAAATAAATAAACATTAAAAAATTGTTTTAGCTATCCTAGTTCCTTCGCCTTTATGTATAAATTTTAGAATCAGTTCATCTATATCTACCAAAAATCTGAGATTTTGATAGGAACTGAGTTAAATTTGTTTATCAAGTTGGGGAGTATCAAATCTATACTCTATTGAGTCTTCCAGTCCCTGAACATGGCATGATTTTCCATTTTTTTAAGGTCTTCTTTGATTTCTTTCATCAGTGTTTTATAGTTTTAAGCATATAGATCCTGTATATGTTTTAGGAGATTTATATCTAAACATACGATTTTCTCAGCTATTGCCAAGTGATAATGGTTTTTTTTTAATTTTGATTTCCAATTTTTAAAATTTTTTTTAACATTTATTCATGTTTGAGAGTGAGAGAGACAGAGCATGAGTGGGGGAGGGGCAGAGAGCGAAGGAGACACAGAATCCGAAGCAGGTTCCAGGCTCTGAGCTGTCAGCACAGAGTCTGACGAAAGGCTCGAACTCATGGAGTGTGAGATCATGACCTGAGCTGAAGTCGGACGCTCAACCGACTGAGCCACCCAGGCGCCCCTGGTTTCCAATTTTTATTGCTAGTATACAGATATATGATTTTTATGTGTTGATCTTACATTCTGCAATCTTGCTAAACTCAAGTATTAGTGCTAGATGATGTCTCGTGCGTGCATATGAATTCTTTAGGGTTGTCTGTGAATAGAGATAGTTTCGTTCCTTCCTTTACAATCCAGATAGCTTTTAGTTCTTTTTTCTAAAATCATAAATAGAGGGGCGCCTGGGTGGCTCAGTCGGTTGAGCGTCCGACTTCAGCTCAGGTCATGATCTCACACTCCGTGAGTTCGAGCCTTTCGTCAGACTCTGTGCTGACAGCTCAGAGCCTGGAGACTGCTTCGGATTCTGTGTCTCCCTCTTTCTCTGCCCCTCCCCTGCTCATGCTCTGTCTCTCTCTGTCTCAAAAATAAATAAAAACATTAAAAAAAACCAAAATCATAAATAGATGTGAATTTTGTCAGGTGCTTTTTATGCACCTGGTTATTGCTTTAACCCTGTTTTGTTTTGTTTTTTTTCCTTCAAGTGGCAAATGTGGGAATTACATTGATTGGTTTTCAAATAATGAACAATCCCTGCATTCCTTGGATAAACCTCACTTGGACCATGGTGTATTATTCCTTTTTTTATTATGTTATTGGATTTGATTTTCTAATATTCTGTTGAGGATTTGTGTCTCTGTTCATGAGAGTTATTTGTTTTTAATTTTCTTTTATTGTGATGTCGTTTTCTGATTTGGGTATAGTTCTATTCTATGAATGGACCAATCCTTTATTTTAAAAAGGATCAAAACTAAGAAATGACAAGGATTCTGCAAACATCCCATTGAAGACAATTCCTGGATTCTTGAACCAGTGCCATTTGCTGGGCTGTGAATTGCATATAGTTTCTTTTATGTTTTGCTCCTGAATCCAAAATACAGATGGTTGTCATGCTGGCTGCAGTGATAACTGACTTTTGTAATCTCAATATCTCATTGCCAATTATTAAAACTAGTCTTCCCTGCTGACACATTTTCAGTGATTGACGTAAAATGTAAATTTTCCTACAGCTGCACTATCAACCTGATCTCTTTTTTTTTTTGCTTTTGTTTTGCAGCCACACCTAGAACAGCACAAAATCTACCGGCCAGGTAAGCCCAGGCCTCTGTGCAGTTCACAACTACAGGCAGTCCCTGACTGCATGGTTTGACTTAAAAACGTTTCGACTTTACGAAGGCGCAGAGGCAGTATTCAGTAGAAACCATACGTTGAATTTGGGTCATTTCCAGGGCTGCCTATGCACCTTACAATCCTCCCTCGTGATGCTGGGTGCTGCTAGCCGGCTGCAGCTCCCTCCTGGTCAGCCACATGATCATGAAACCCCTGTGCTAACAACCCCTATGCTTACAACCATTCTGTGCCCATATGGCCATTCTGATTCTCACTTTCAGTACTTTATTCAAGAAGCTAAATGAGGGGTGCCTGTGTGGCTCAGTCGGTTGAGCGTCCGACCTCAGCTCAGGTCATGATCTCACAGTCTGTGGGTTCGGGCCCCACGTCAGGCTCTGTGCTGACAGCTCAGAGCCTGGAGCCTGTTTCCAATCCTGTGTCTCCCTCTCTCTCTGCCCCTCCCCCAGTCTCACTGGAGCCTGTTTCCAATCCTGTGTCTCCCTCTCTCTCTGCCCCTCCCCCAGTCTCACTTTGTCTCACTCTGTCTCTCAAAAATAAATAAACATTAAAAAAAAAAAGAAGCTAAATGAAATATTTGACACTTTAATATGAAATGCTATGTTATAAAAGGCATTTGTGTTAGATGAGTTTGCCCAACTGTAGGCTAATGTAAGTGTTCTGAGCACGATTAAGATAGGCCAGGCTAAGCTATGATGTTCAGTGGTTTACGTGTATTAAATGCATTTTCGACTTAAAGATATTTTTAACTTACTATGGGTTTATCAAAATGGAACCTCATCGTAAGCAGAAGAAGATGCATATATTGATTTGAAGACGGCTTAGGGCATTTCTGCTTCCTTCTCTCCAGAAAGGTACGAATAGTTCGGATACCCCAGGCCCTCTAGGTAGCAGACATTTATTTGGCTGAATAGATTGCCCATCGGGGGCTCATGGTCATTCAGGTGAAGGGTCATCAATGGGAAAGTAGATAAAGGGGGAACTTGCCACAGGCAGCCCTTCTCCAAGCCATGAGGGGAAGAGATGAGTCAGCTATTCATTTGTTTAGTTAAAAAAAAATTTGTGGGGCGCCTGGGTGGCTCAGCCGGTTGAGTGTCTGACTTCCTTTCAGGTCATGATCTCGTGGTTTGTAAGTTCGAACCCCACGTCAGGCTCTGTGCTGACAGCTCAGAGCCTGGAGCTTGCTTGGGATTCTGTGTCTCCCTCTCTCTCTGGCCCTTCCCTCTCGAGCTCTGTCTCTCTCTCTCTCTCTCAAAAATAAATAAACATTAAAATTTTTTTTTTAATTTGTATTTTGTCCTAAGTATTAAGTTGATATAGTCTTAATGTGGAGGGATGTCTATAAAATAGAGTGGGAAATTAAATAATAAATACATTAAAATTGTGGAAATTCCGGTAGTGTTTTTTATATGTGAGGCACTACCTGAGCTTTTTACATATAGTAACTCATTTGATTGTGACAAAACCCCCAATAAGGTAGGCATTATTGTAATCTCAACTTTACTAGGTAACTGTCACAAGAGGGGTTGTAGAATACTATGAATAACCTTATGTATACAATAAAAAAAAAATCCACCTATGAAAATGCAAAAAAATATTATGTGGAGGTAAGTTTCCCCACTCTAAGCCTAGAGTTGTGTGCATGTACAGGGAAAGATTTTCACTTTTGTTGCACATACTAACATTTGCTTAGATTTCTTTTTCTGAGTGTGTATTACTTAGATCCTTTAAAATTATATTTTTCTTCAGGAGTGCCTGAGTGGCTCAGTCGGTTGAGTGTCTGACTTCGGCTCAAGTCATAATCTCATGGTTCATGAGTTCGAGCCCCGCGTCGGGCCCACTGCTGTCTGCGCAGAGTCTGCTTCAGAACCCGTCTCCCTCTCACTCTGCCACCCCACCTCGTGCACTTTCTCTCTCAAAAATAAATAAAACATGGGGCTCCTGGGTGGCTCAGTTCGGTTAAGTATCCAGCTCTTGATTTCAGCTCAGGTCATGATCTCATGGTTTGATGAGTTTGAGCCCCATATCAGGCTCTGTGCTAACAATGAGGAGCCTGCTTGGGATTCTCTCTCTCTCTCTCTCTCTCTCTCTCTCTCTCTTTTTTTCCCTCTCTCTCTCTACCCCTCCCCCACTCATGCTATCTCTTTCTCAAAATAAATAAATAAACTTTAATAAATAAATAAATAGGGGTGCCTGGGTGGCTCAGTCAGTTAAGCATTTGACTTCGGCCTAGGTCATGATCTCATGGTCCATGGGTTAGCCTGGAGCCTGCTTCGGATTCCGTGTCTCCCTCTGTCTTTCTGCCCCTCCCTTGCTCATGCCCTGTCTCTCTCTCTCTCTCAAAAATAAATAAACATTAAAAATTAAAATAAATAAATAAACAAAACATTAAACAAAATTCTATTTTTCTTCAAATTATTCACCAGAGGTAGTATGCACTTATTGTCGATTTTTTTTTTTACTTTTTCTTTAATGTTTATTTATTTTTGAGAGAGGAAAGAGAGAGAGCGTGCACGTGAGTGGGGGAGGGGCAGACAGAGAGGGAGACCCAGAATCCCAAGCAGGCTCCAGGCTCTGAGCTGTCAGCACAGAGCCTGGCTCCGGGCTCAAACCCACAAACCACGAGATCATGACCTGAACTGAAGTCAATCTGAGTCACCCAGGCACCCCTCAAGTTTTTAGAGAAGAAAAACAAGCACAAATGAGAAAATAGAAATGACCTGCAATCTCACCTCAGAGAGGAAATTAACATTTTGGTGTTTACATTTTCAGTTTTTTGGGGTATAAATATATGATTTTACGTTTATCAAAAAATTGGTTGACACTTGGGGATAATAGAAAATATATATCGGCCTCTTCCCCCTCATTTCCTGGCACAGAGCTCCTAAAACCGTTGTAAGTTCCCAAGTGCAGAGCCCTAGGACATCTCTCGTTCTAATGAGGTGGCTATCGGTGGGCTCCTGGGTGGGGGCTGGTCACTGGAAAGACCAAGATTAGAAGCGTGGAATTCTAAGGCTCTCCGAGAAGGGAGAATGGCTGAAAATGGAGTTAATGATGGATCATGCCTGCATGATAAAAGGTCCATCAATTCGCACAAGCACTTGGAGAGCTCAGAAAGCACATGGAGGTGTGGGGAGAGCAGCACCATATCCTTTCTCATATCCTTTTATAAGAAGCTGGCAAAAATAAGTCAGTGTTCCCCTAAATTCTATGAGCAGCTCTGGCAGATGAATCAAACCCAAGGAGGGGGTCATCAGAATCTCGTCTACAGCTGGCCGGCCAGAAGCACAAGGGACAGCCTGAGCCTGCGACTGGCATCTGAACTGGGACTGGGGAGGGGTGTGGGAGTGTCAGTCTTGTGGGAGTGAGCCCTTAACCTGGGGCATCTGACACTGTCTCCTGGTCGATGGTGTTGGAGTTGGGTTGAATTGTGGGAGCCCAGCTGGTGTCAGAGAGAATTGCTTCGTCGTGGGGAAAAACCTCTCCACATTTGGTGACCAGAAGCAAAGTGTTCTGTGTCCAGTGCAGGACACACGCAGGAGAGGCACAACGGTGGGGAGGGGGAAGCAGAGCCTTTCTGTACACAACACCGTAACACGGTTTTAAAAGCTACCCTTGGGGCGCCTGGGTGGCTCAGTCGGTTGAGCGGCCGACTTCGGCTCAGGTCATGATCTCGCGGTCCGTGAGTTCGAGCCCCACGTCGGGCTCTGTGCTGACAGCTCAGAGCCTGGAGCCTGCTTCCGATTCTGTGTCTCCCTCTCTCTCTGACCCTCCCCTGTTCATGCTCTGTCTCTCTCTGTCTCAAAAATAAAATAAACGTTAAAAAAAAACCATAAAAGCTACCCTTTCCGGCTAGCAATTTTGTCATGGGCATCTTTCATTTCCTTAAGCATTCTCGCACGGCATGGCTTTGACCATATTTTTGGTCGCCTACTGCTGTACTTTGCTTCTGCCATTGGAAATGGGAGAGGGTGATTAATTGAACATTTAATGTGGTGGAATAATGTGATTGAGAAATCAGCTATATGTGGTTTTCTTGGCTGTGGACTCTTCAGGAAAAAATGTGAAGTATTTTCCCCACATCCTCCCAGGAGGGCGGCCAGAGCTTCCAGTCCTGGAGGCTGGAGAGGATTGGAGCTAGTTTTCCAGCGGGGGAGGGCGAGCCTTACCTGCGGGACAGTGACTTCCTGTATCTGAGAAGAAGGTGCAAGGTCACGAGTGTCCACAGGTGACAGAAGCTGAGATCCAGCTGGAACACACATTCTCACCCCCCTGTGCCTCCCAGGTGGCAAAAACCTGGTATGGGATGTCTGGTTACGAGGAGGAAGCAGCATTCAGACAGGAAGGAGCAACATTCAGCATGTACTACAAGAAGCAGATGCAACTGTGGCCTTTTTCACTGAATAAGGACCAGCTGCCCCAGTTGTACAAGATCAAATCCTTTGTTTGCTTATTTGGAGATTTTTGGGTTTTTGGTGTTTTTTTTGTTTTTTTGTTTTTTGTTTTTAATCCAATGGGCCAGGGGATGAGGCCCTAATAATGACTTTAAACTTCCCACCAACTGTGGATGGGACTTGGGATCAGATTTATTTATTCTATTTATTTATTTTAATTTTTTTAAATGTTTATTTTTGAGAAACAGACAGACAGACAGACAGTGCAAGCATGGGAGGGGCAGAGAGAGAGGGAGACACAGAATCCAAAGCAGCCTTCAGTGTCTGAGCTTGTCAGCACAGAGCCTGCCACAGAGCTCGAACTCACGGACCGTGAGATCATGACCTGAGCTGAAGTTGCACACTTAACCAACTGAGCCACCCAGGTGCCCTGCTTGGGATCAGATTTAAATAAACCTGGCAGGGTGCCTGGGTGGCTCAGTCGGTTAAGCACCTGACTCTTGGTTCTGGCTTAGGTCATGATCTCACTGCCGTGAGAGCAAGCCCTGCATTGGGCTTTGCACTGGCTGTGGAACCGGAGTAAGATTCTCTGTCTTTCTCCCTCTCTCTCTCTGCCTCTGCTCCTCCCCTGCGTGCTCTCTTTAAACAAACAAAGCTGGCAAAATACGGAATATCAGTATTTATTCCCCATCGAGTGTCATGGAGCTATTTATTCCTTTCTTATGCACAACAACATGAGGAACGTTCATGTGGCTGAATCTCTGTGTTCATCCTTGATCACACAGGCTGTTCATTTCAAGCATCTTGGCCCCCTAAGGGGTGGCAATGTCTGCTGGGCCAGTCAGCTCATGGATTAAGCTCCTTGGGTTGAGAGATCAGAACCCGGCAAAGACAGACAAGGTGGGAGAAACTGGTTCCAGTCCCCACGTTGTCACTAATGTGTTTTCTACCTCTGAGCAAGTTTCTTTATCTCTCTGTGCCTTGACTTCCCAGTCTGTAAAGTTCTGTGGACCCATAAGCCCTTGTCTCTTGGGAGCCCTCAGCCTCTAGGAAGTCTAGACCACTCACCGATAAATTAAATGACATAGCCATGGAAACCATAAGCAGCTCAATATTCTCCCGTGTGCTCCGGTCAAACCAGATTGTGGGCCATGTTCCAGAACATACTCTGGGTTTTACACCTCCATGGTTTTGCTCTTGCTGTTCCCCTGGAATGGGGGGCCCTCATTCTTGCCTGTGACAATCAGACTGGTCCTTTAAAATTCAACAACATCCACTCTCCAGGAGGCCACCCCCAGAGGGTGGACTTCTTTCTTTCTTCATCCACTGGTATCTTAGGCCTGTGACTATAGTCATCAGGGTACAATTTGCAAGCTCCCTGAGGGCAGGGGCTGGGCCTCACTCATCTCTGCATGCCCCACAGGACTCAGCCCAGGATGTTACGAGTTATGGTGCAGCCAAATGTTTGTGGAACTAGAATTGGGACCTGGGCCTAGGCTTGGCTCAAGTTTCAGGCTATTTCAGGCCCTGGGATGGGTGGGGTGATGAGGGGAATGCTGGGGCTGCAAGATAAAAGGCCTGAGCGGGAATGTGGCCTGGGCTTCACTGCCTGGAAGGGCCTCTCTGCCTCCCTCCTCTCCCCACCACCCAAGCAGGAGCAGAGAAACACTGTGTACTACAGACTCTTCCATCAGACCCTTGTGGGCCCCTTAGGACCTTCGCCCCGCCCACTCTGTCCCTGAGTCCCTATGGGGGGGGCGGGGGGCAAGGGCCCAACCAGGTCTGCAGGAAATGGCTGGGGGGGCTGTGGGAAAAGGTTAATGTCCTAGCTCCCGGGCTCTGCTTGGGCCCCACTGTTGCCCTTGGTCTAAAACGTTGTGTTGACCCTTTGTCCAGGCTCTGTTTGGAGTGTGGAAGTGGCATGAGCTCATGCAAGAGGCTGAGGAGTCTTTCCTCACTGCTGCAGAATGGGACAAATGTTGAGGGCGGGGAAGAGGGGGGTTAACTCTTTTCCTGGGGAAGAGGCCAGGCTCGCAATGGGTAAAGGTGGAGTCCCTGACCCTCAGAAGGCCTCCCCGGCAGAACTCCTGCACACGGCGGAGCAGGAGGGAGGCTTGCGGGATTAAGACAGACAGGTATGAGGGGCAGCGCTGGCAATCTGGGCCAGCTATAGGAAGAGCCGGGAGGGTGAAATGGTTAATGGTTTGTTGAAAAACAGGGAGAGTCCCTCCTCCAGGGGCCCAGCTGGCTGCAAAGCCAGGAGCAGAGGCTCCAAGGGTGATGCAATGGGGCCCGCCCTGCACACCAGAGAGGGTGAGGAAGGCGAGCTCCCACCCAGCAGCAGCCTCCACACCAACAGCTGACCACTCTCCTCCAGCTCCAACAAGCCAACCACAGGGCAGGGCCTTTGGGGCAAAGGGGGCAGGTGACTGGCCACCAGAAAATTTGGGAGTTGCAGCTCCTGCCTATCCCACTGCATCCGGCCCCAGTGCCCTTCCAGCCAAGGCAAATCCCTCTCCTGGCACCCAACAACAGACCTAACCAGCCTGGCCAACCTCCTGTCTCTTCCAAATCCAAGACCATTTCCAGTCCTAGGGGCCGGTGGCAGGTAGCAGGTGGGGAACCTGGGCCTGTGAGAGGTGTAGACGCACAATGCAGTCCCTGATCGCAGCAAACTGGCACCTCCTCTCACCAGCCCACTCTCCATTGTCTTGAGACAGGCTACCTGCCAGGGAGACGATATTTCAGAAACTTCTAAAAGACTCAGGACAAATCCAAGAGTGGGTACGTTGATGTGAACTCTGGAGACGGAGTGCTGCCCTCCTCCCCACGCCGGGGTCTGGCGTGGTAAAGGCAAGTTTGCTTCTCAGAAGGACTTTGTAGGGTGGGGCACATGGAGAGAGGGAGGAGAAGGTATCCAGAGGCCCAGATTTTGTGACAAAGTTCAGCTGTTGACTCCAAGCCCCATGAGGACAGGAACAGGGTCTGTCTTGTTGACCGCGGGCTCCCTGGCAGCCAGCACGGCTCCTGACACAAAGCCTGTGCTTAATAAATAACTGACTGGCAGAGACCTGGGCACAAGCTGGTGCCCAAGGCCAGTTTCACAATTTCTGGAGTCTGCTTTTTTTGGTAAACGCCTTACCACACACACACACACACACACACACACACACACACACTCATAGGGGCAGGAAAGTACACAAAGTAGCACAAAGAACCATCAAAACAGATTCCTTGAACATTGTTTACCATTACTGGAAGCTTGCTCAGCCTTAACTTTAATGGGCTGTAGCTTTGAAAGCTGAAAACTGAAGAAAGATATCAGGATTTCAGGTCCAAGTTTGAGGGAGTTTGGAGGGGCTGCTGGATACACAGTAGCCAGACCCCAGGCCAGGCTGGGCCAGGGGAGTGGCGCGTGCTGGCGGCTCCCGAAGCTCCGGCCCCAGTGCTGGAGGCAGTAATCCCCACGTAAACACGTACTCAGCACCAGCAGTGACAACCTTTCCCGAAGCAAGCAGGTTTCTGCCGCTGCTCCTCATTCTGGGAAGCAGGGCACACAGAGAATTCCAAATCCTCAACAATAACGCGTTCCCCTCCAGATTTTTAGCTGGAGCCACATTTTAGTGCCTTACATTTGCACAATACTTGTAACTTGTTCAAAGCTCTTTTATATTTATTATCTTACTAGATTGGATCATCACAAACCCCAGATGGAGAGCTATCACCCGGTTTTGCATGAGGAAACAGAGGCCCAGAAGGCCCCAGAAAGTCCCAGGATTCCGGCAGCCAAGTTGGTAGCAGAGTCAAGACTTGAGGCCACATCTCTGTCTTCCCAGATGCCCTGCTCTGCTCCACGCTAGACATGCAGCCTCCCCATGAGTCAGCTGTCACGAGTTCCAAGCACTGGGCCTCACATCCCCTGTGGCCAAAAGGTGCCTTTCCCTGGGTCCTATTCACAGCCAGGACAATTGGCCCCACTGTTTACATTTTTGCTCCTTCCCTCTGGCAGGACCTGGTGCCATGAACCAACCTTGTCTGTTTTGCTTGAAAGCCTATCCCACTGTGCCTCCTACACTGACACACGCTATATTCAGGTTGCACTAAACTGGAAACCAGTGCCCAGCACTGGGAGAACGACGGAGACAACTTTTATGGCAAGATGAGGGAATGCTTGGGAAACACTGACAAGGACAAGCGTGTTAGCAGTCTGCGTATGTGGTAATGTGTTTTCGAAATACTGTAATCTGATCAGAGCAGGAGGACACAAAGCAACATGCATCTACTGAGCATAGGTATGTAAGAGTCGAGCTTCTGTGAATTGCCAAGAACCAGAAGTGAACTTAGAAAGACATGAAGAGATTTTTTTATCTTCACAGGTTTTTCTTTCCTACAATGTTCAAAACAATAATAAATAATAAATAGGATCGTAACAGGGGTGCCTGGCTGGCTCAGCTGGTAGAGCATACGACTTAATCTCAGGGTCATGGGTTCGAGCCCCATGTTAGGCATGGAGCCTACTTAAAAAAAATAATTAAAAAAAATAGGATCATAATAAGCAGAGGAGGAGGCAGAGAAGCAGAAGGCCCCCAGGGGACTATCCATCTTCCCCAAAAGGCTAGAGTTAAAGAGGGTGGCAGGGGAGGAGACTGGCCATGTGGGGTGAAGGAGCTGGGTGGGAGCCAGTGCTCAGAGATATAGAGGTGCACCTGGGAGCCTCGTCTCCGGGAGTCCCTCAGGGCCAGGAGGACACGTAAGCAATCTGGAGTCCTGCTCCAGGGGCCCCCTTCACGTCAATTACAACATTAATGGCGCCTCCCAGAGTTGTGCAACATGGAGGCCTTGGGACAGAAAGAGGTTGGAGCGGATCTGTTGAACGTGGAGCCACTGAGCCTTGCTTCCCTGCTTCTGTTGTCATCTGAAATCTCCTGCAATTTTTCTGCACCTTTCATTTAGGAGGGTTAAAGTGCTGCCTGGCCTATAGAAGATGAGAGGCTTCCAGGGGGAGCCTGGCCTTGCTTTGGTGGGGATGCCAGCCTGGCAGGGGAATAGGCAGGTGTGAAAGGCACCAGCCTAGGCTCCCCTGGGACTCGGGGACAGTGCGCTGCACAGACATATCAAAGCCGGTATGTCTGAAGCAGACTCCTTATGTCAGCAGCCCCTCCACCCAGACCTGCTTTTCCTCCCATGTCCCCATCCTGGTGGACATCCCTGCCATCCACCCACGGCTTGCCAGGCTCTGCACCATCTGGCTCCAACTTCAGCTGTCACTCTGTCCCATTTTGCACCCTGTGCCCCACCTGTGCTGAAATAGTTACAGTTCCCGTAATACATACCAAGTTATTTCATTGCCCTGCCTCTTCTCATGCTATCCCTTCCCTACCTTGTCCGGCTGCTTATATGTCAAGAGTCAGCTCAAGTAGCAGCTGCCTCTACAACACCATTCCTGCTTGTCCCCACCCCTACCCCCCATTCCCCACCCCCACACACACCCCCGCCATCTGTCCCCTGGTAGAGATCAGTACTTCTTTTGTCTCTGTAGCCCCAATATCTAGTGCGGCTCCTGACACATCTTTCGCATTCAATGTATATTTTATGAATTAAAAAAAAAATGAATGAATGAATGTGGAGAGGAAGTTTTGGGGTAGACAGAAGAGTGAATTTGACTGGCAAGACTCAGCCCATGTGTGACACCCCAATGCCACCACATTTCTGGTGATGGCATCCCCCAATTCATCTCTATCCCCAGGCTACTCCTTTCTAGGGCAGGGTCCCTTCTGGTCCTTAGGCTCTTTGGCAGCTTCCCTCCACCACACACAACAGGTGCACCCATCCTTGGGTCTCTGCTGTTCTCAAATGTTGGCGCCTGCTCGTTGGGTGTGGGTTGTGCCGTTCAGGGGAGTGAGCCCTGACCTACCCACCTGACCTTGCTCAGAGCTGCTGAGTCAGCTAGGTGGCTGGGTGGGCTGAGGACAGGTCAATTCTTTTTTTTTTTTAATTAAAAAAAAATTTAATGTTTACTTATTTTTGAAAGAGAGAGAGAGAGAGAGAGAACAAGAGGGAGAGGGGCAGAGAGAGAGAGGGAGACACGGCATCCAAAGCATCCAAAGTAGGCTCCAGGCTCTGAGCTGTCAGCACAGAGCCCGATGCAGGGTTCAAACTCATGGACCGCAAGATCATGACCTGAGTCGAAGTCCGAAGCATAACCGACAGAGCCACCCAGGTGCCCCCAGGACAGGTCATTTCTTGACATCCATAAGAGGCAACCTCCCTAGCTGGGCCATGTGAGGCCATCTGGGAGGGGGGGGCAGCACACAACAGCTCTCACCCATGTTATGTCATCACACTCTCTGGCTGGGTGAGTCCTCTGGGTTCCAGCCCACATATGGTGGGGGCAGTGGCAGCCAATCATGTCCTCTGCAGCAGGCTAATTTCCAGGAAGGCCCTGGACCCTGGCCTGACATGAACCACATAGGCCTGCTGCCTTTTCCAGGGCAAGGAGTACTGTCCATCCTGCCTTCTAGCCTAAGCACCCAATTCCCGTAGGTGGACCACCCCACACCCCCCTTGGGCCAGGCACTCAGGTAAGTGGAGTCAGCCTCCTTCCTCGTTCTAATGGCAAAGGAGCTGCTTCTTCTAGGCCTGTTCCTGTCTTCAGCATCCTCAGCAGCAGCAACGGCCAATTCTGTGAGCGAGGTGTTGACACCTGTTACCCTGATTCAGGAGGACTCAAAGAAGGGCTGAACTCCTGTCTCCAGGAAGTTGGCAGTTTGGTTGCTAACATGCATGGCAGAACTTGGGATCTGAGAGACAAAGCTCTCAGACAATAGGGTTTTTTTACACATCAAGTCCAAAAGACATATCTATGTTTTTTTGTTTTTTTTGTTTTTTTTTTTTTTAATAAGCTATCCTAAGTCACATGTTTTCCTATTCTGGGGATGTGGAGTTTTCACCTCTGTTCCAACTGGCTCTCCCTCTGTTCTCTGAGCAGGCAGCTCTGATCCCTGGACTCTGACAACAGTTTGGACAAAGCCACAGGATGAAAGCTACTTTAGGCCATATATCCAAAGACTCCTGGGTGGGCAGGTATGGCTCCTGGCCCCAGCTGGGAGATAAGGAGAAAGATACCAGTCTGGCACGCTGTGGATAAATCTGGTATCCCGGTCCCCTACTCTCTGTCCCTTCTGATACAGGAATACCCCCGAGAAAGAAGTTGGGGGATTGAAAAAGTGGGCAGAAGAGAGAATCCGAACAGTTAAGATGAGGATATGCAGAAGTATGCATCCTTTCAGGCACTTCCACGGCCTCATTCAAACAGATGGCCCCATGGGGCGGGGTGGTTGGAACATGGGCTTCTCTGACTAAGACTTCTGGGGCCCCAGAAGCAAGTATTTTACACTCTTCCCACTCCTGAACACAAACCAGTGGAAAAGATGTCATTCCAAACCACAACTTCTTTCTTAAAAGAGTTGAACCTGTCAGAAACCTGGTGGGCTTCTGGATAGAAAAAGGTGGGCTTGGTGGGGCAGGGGAAATTTCAGAAAAGGGCACTGGGGGGGGAGGGGCTGAATTACTCATCACAGTAGAGAGGAATCTGGCCTTCCAGAGTCAATCAAGGAGGAGAGAGGGAGGTGGGGGGATGGAAGGGAGTAACAAGGAAGCCACATTAGGCAGCAGTGGGCCAGGGCAGCTCTGTGGGGTGGTGTGGCCAGTGAGAAACCCCAGGTGACGAGATCGCCAAAATAACTTTACAGAACATTTCAGAAATGTGATTTTAAATTGTTTGCGAGGTGATGTAATCTCTCCCCTGTGGCCCACAAACCTTCATTAAAAGTTCTGCTACATGTTACAGCATTATTTTTGCAGTTGTTTTGGAATAGGGGTGGGGGTTGAAAGGAGAAGGGGCCGTGTTCCGTATTTGAATTGACAGCAGGAACTGAAGAAACAGTCACAACACCAGAATAGTGAGTAACACTTCAGATGAGGCAGAAAACTAGAGCCAGAGGTAACCATGAAAATCTAAGTCCCCCTACTAATTCACAGAAATCCTGGGGAGGGCACTGGACTTTCCACAGGACACGGACGGGCGTTTAGCCAGTGTCATTTCACTCTCAAAAGACATGCTACCTCAGCTGACATTAGGTTACAAACAGGCTTTGCCTCTCCAGCTGGTCTAATAAGACTTGCAAAACATAAAATGTATCGCGCACACCTTTTCCATCCAGGGCCTTAGCACAGAGCACATGGTAGGGACCAGTAACAGCATGCGAATGCCCTGGGTGCCACTGGGAACTGGCAAAATCTAATGCTTCTAGGGATGAGCAGGAAAACCATTCAAGCCAGGGACTTATCTGTCCCACCCCCAAATCCCCCCTCCTTCTCTCGGCTCCCTTACCCCTATCCCAGGGGCAAGATAACATCAGCTCTGCGACCTGAAGGTCTTGTAAACAGGCAAGACCCAGCGGAGACGGTGGTGGAGGAGGTCACAAAAGGTTGTGCGGAAACCACACTGCTCTCTGAGTCTGTGCGGGGGGGGGGGGGGGGGGGGGGGGGGGGGGGGGGGGGGGGGGGGGGGGCGGTGAACAGAAGGGGAAGGGGGCTGCTGGTCCAAAGGCCTGGGGCCGTGGGTGGGCTGTCTCGGGCCCCGCCTATTTCCTAGTACTGACTGTAAGACGTGTCGTGTGGGGCTCTGGGCTTTGCTTCCAAACATCCCCCTTACACCTTCCTGAGTGAGGCCTTGGGGGGAACCCCACAGCTCAGAGACTCCCTCCCAGGTCCGAGGCATTCTTGCGGAAACCACGCGCGTCTTACAGGGCTGATGTCGCCACCTGGCGGCGGAAAGGGTCTGACTCCCTCTGGGAACTTCGGCAAGGCAGGAAGAAGAAGGCGTGGCTTCTGCGGCCGGGTCCAGCGTGGTGACGTCATGACAGGACGCCGTTTTTCCCCGCCTCTTCTCTCCCCAACTCGGAGCTGCCAGTACTTGACGTGGCGTCACCACCCTCTACCCTTACTTTGCGTGCGTGTTTGCGTGCGGCGGAGGTGGCGGCGCGGGCCGGTCGGAGCTCGGCGCTGCTGCTCCTGGTGCTCCTGTCGCTGCCGTCGCTGTCCGGCTGGTATAGACTGCCGAGCGGACGAAGCGCTGGCCACAGCACTTTAGCACCGGACGCAGCTCCGCGCGGCCCGGGCGGGAGGGTGGGCGAACGCGTGTCGGAGGGCGCCGCGCGGGCGGGCGGGCGGGCGCCCGTGAGGGAAAGAGGCGGGGGCGGCGGGTCGGCCGCGGGCCGGGCCGGCCGGGGGATGTCGATGCCTGACGCGATGCCGCTGCCCGGGGTCGGGGAGGAGCTGAAGCAGGCCAAGGAGATTGAGGACGCTGAGAAGTACTCCTTCATGGCCACCGTCACCAAGGCGCCCAAGAAGGTGCGGGGGCTCTGGGTGGCGGTGGGGGCCTGGGCTGGGGCCTCGCGGAAGGGGCGCGAGCTTGCCCGGGGCCCGGGATCCAGCGAGTTTGGGACTTTAGGGGCCAGGTTTGAGGAGGTCCGGGACGACTGAGGCGGTGTGAAGGGTGGCAAGTGAGTGGCCCCAGGCCTATCCCGAGCTGGAAAGGCCGCCCCTGACCTCACTTTCCTTTGTCCCTCGGCCCTAGTCCTCCGGGATCTTTCTGAAATCCGCCAGGGCCGGGCCTTAAATTTGAGGCTGACTTTTCCGGGATGCAGGCAGGGCCCTTCGAAGACGGGAGTGGGGGCCGGGATTGGGGTGAGCCAACTCACGACCCCTGTGACCAGCCCCAGGGGCTGGGGCTGAACAGAACCTCTCCCCTCAGGTGAGTGGATAAATCTGGCAGAGCCGCTTTGGGCAAATCTTTGGGAGCAGCGGCTGGTTTATCCGACAACTGCGTGCTAGCTCGGAGGCAAGAGGAAGAAATACGTGGGGCTAGCTCGTTTATGCAGGTGAAAGCAGCGAGGGCAGTGTGAGATTGGAAAGGACACTGTGGTTTTCACCTTCTGTGGTCATCCGGTTGCTTGGACGTATGTAAGATACTAACGTTTGGGGGTTGGTGACAGCAGACACTGCCATGGATACAGGTTGATGGTAGTCATGTGAATAGATCACTTAGGCATCCCTTGGGAAGGGAGCTTGGGTGGGTTGGAGGGGTGGGTGGTAAGGAAGGATTGCTCATTCTGTACTGCACTCAACTAAGGCAGAACAAGTTTAGTCTATTGTGCTGCGGGGTTGAGCTCAGAGTACACCCTTCTAATTCTCTTGTCCTGAAAGATTAAATAGCAGGCTTTGGAGATTTTAGTCTCACTAGCTCTCCGAACGGTGGAATTGGGATCCCGAGTGCCTTGTGAGCGTTTGCTGCCACCCACATCTTGACTTTCCACATACCTGGCACCCAGTTAACAGACCGGACAACCTTTGCAGAGAGGTGACCTTTCTTGAAACCAGTGAGAAGCTGGATACATATTGCCCTCCTTTAAAGACGGTATTTCAAGGCTGTCCGGGCCTGCAGCGTTTGACAGGGTGCAGTGCTTGTGTAAGCTGAATACAGCAAGGTTTGCAGGACTAGATAAGAGTCCTTGAGGCTCCTACACCTGAATTAGTCAAGCTGTCATAGTGGGCAAGATGACTTTGTTTTTAAAGGAGATCAATCTACCACTCCAGGAGGCAAATGCAGGATTGAAAAGACGGTTCACCGTTGTGTGCCGTGGGTCTGTTTTCCCGTAAAATTCAGAAACTTACCAATAGATGCCTTAAAAAGGTGGTAGAAGATCCTTTGATTCTGTGAAGTCTGATTAACGTTACTTTTCGTGCTGTCACTTCAGCTGACTGCTTTGTTGGGGGCAGTAACTCTAATCTGCACTATTTGAGGAGACAGTCACAGCTTTTCTAAGAATGCTTGAGGGTAGTAGCTATGATGGGTTAGGGGAAAGCCCTCGTACCCTAATTCCCTGAACTCTTCCTCTCCCCATTAGCCTATCCTCTTTGGTCTAATTGCTTCAGAGATTAAGCGTTTTTATTCTTTCTTGCCTTAATTTTAGTAAGCCGGTATCCTTGCGAGTGCCACTATTAATAAGACAAAGTTTGTTTTGTGGGTTGTAAACTCCATAAAGGCAGGGAGGGACTCTTGTTCACCATTGTACCTACTGTACCCAGCTCTGTACCTAGCACATAGTAGGTACTCAAGTATTAATTGCCCACCTGCCAACTAGTAATTGAGATGTCTGTGTGACCGCCTACCAGGAATAAATATCCCTTTTCCTCTTTGCTTCCCAGGAGAAATACTGTTAAATGTATATTATAGTCAGGACAAATGCTAATGATTTTAAAGACTCATATTCCGTTAGCTGAAAGAAGCAGTCTCTGCCAGGAATGTGGGAAGACCCTGTTAGAAGTTTCCATTTGCTAGTAAATGTACCCCATGTTTCTTATTAATCTTGCTCTTTCTGAGCTTTATTGTTTAGCATTTACACAGCACTTTGTATTAAAGTGATTTATGATGACTAATTACCCTTTCCCTAGTGATAATAGAAGGCATTTATTTAGTTAATGAGTTGGTTGAGGACTAGTCAAGGTCACACAGCAAGTCCCAGGTGATCTGTTTTTTCACAACTACTGAATTGGACGTTATGACTTAAGTCACTTTTGTACCTCTGCCATGTATTGATAATGTGAGAAAGCATGAGAAGAGAGGGGGAAAAATGTAGCTCAGCCGTGTACTGAATGGTACCAGAAAAAGGCCTCTTCAAAAGGTGCCGTCCTTAGCCTGTGAGGACTCCAGCGTGGCTCTAGACCAAGTAATCCTTAGGTCATTCCAAGCCCTGAGGCCCCTTAGGAAGTGAGGTGCTAGTCAGGCTACAGGTTACATTAGGGTGACCTTGATGGTCCTCAGATCAGATTCCAGTGTAACTGGTGAAAGTTTGTTCACTTTGGGGACAAATTGTCCGTCAGTTCAAAGCATAGATAAATTGAAATTCTTCAACTGTAATCGTAACTTAGTTTTGTGTGCCCTAGGGTCTAGCACAGTACTGTGAAGTTAATAGGACTTGTTGGTTTGATTCAAGGCTTGATCTGGGTGTCAAAAAGTCAACTAAGTGGCTACCACCTTAAGTAAGTGAGCTTCTGTGCCTCAGTTTCCTCATCTACCAATAAGTGCTTTTTATTTGGAACAGGTGGAGATAGGTGCATGTTAGGAGCTAAGATAGCAAAAGTGGTTTTAAGGAAGTCTATTAGTATTCTTACGCTGCCTGTTTTTAGTGAGCATTTGAGATGACTTATAACGCAAGACATACACAATTTAGATAGAAAGTCAAAACTATAGAGAGGAAAAAAAAAATACCTTTAACCCTGAGGGCTAAGACCGTTGATGAACCTGATCATCACATGCAACTCCAAGCTTCTTAGGAGCCAGAGGATAGAGGGAATCACGCTAGCAGACATGGGAAATAATACATACCGTTTTCTTGGGAAGACAGCTTTTGCTGACACATAAAGTTCTAAAGGAAACTTTCATGAGATGGTATTAACAGCGATAGTAAGGCTTGTTCACAACTGTTACTGTTGATTTCAGATTGTACTGCCAGGAATATTTGGGTGATAAAAGGGGTCCCTGAGTTGTAAGGGTAGTGTACATTGTACCACAGCTAAAGAGGATTCTTCTTTAATGTTGGTGGTTATCAGTCGACCCAGGTAAGTCAGCTAGTTCCCCATAGTCACTGGGTATTTTTCCCTCTTTCTGCTATTTTGTGTTGCAGGGGTGATGGCTGTCCTTGGACCTTTGGAAATTAACATTGTGTCAAGTTGACTTTTTTTTTTTTTTTTTCTTAGAGTAAACTCAGATCTCCAGCTTGTTGATGAAACTTTGTAAGATAGATAAGTTTCTCTGGAAGGCCTTATCAGAGCATTTGCTGTTCTCTGCACTTCTGAACATTTATTACTGTGGGGGGGGGGGGGTGCGGGAGCGGGGGTCTCTCCAGAGTGGTACTTAGGTGTTGTACCTAAGATCTATGCAGACAGACTTTTACCACCAGCACAGCAGAAGAAAAGAGAGACAAAACAGCTACTTTTGCTTGTAGGATATTCTTTATTTGAGTAAGGCATGTATAGCACCGGTTCATCAAAAGGGTGGGCTAAGACTTAGGAAAGCACACCGAGTAGAGCTTTAGTGAGTACTGCTTAGCTGTTCATGTGTTGGGTGGAATGCAGCAGGATGCCCCTCTTCTCATCAGGAAGGATTATGTTATGACTAATTCTTGGCGCAGTTTTATAGAATTTGCACCGATACTTCTTAGATTCACTGAGGTTTGATAGGTGGATGTTTCTTATCTTTTCTACGTCGTTAGCATCTCTCAGTTCTCGGACTGGGTGGCTCAGTCCGTTAAGCGTCTGACTTTGGCTCAGGTCATGATCTCACAGTTTGCGGGTCGGAGCCCTGCATCGGGCTCTGCGCTGACAGCTCGGAGCCTGGAGTCCGCTTTGGATGCTGTGTCTCCCTCTCTCTCTGCCCCTCCCCTGCTCACACTCTGTGTGTCTCTCTCTCTTTCTCTCAAAAATAAATAAACATTAAAAAAAAATTTTTTTTTAAGTATCAGTTCTCTTTAGAACAGCTGTTTTAGTGGCAGTCTTCAAACAGGAGTCAGGGATGTATATAAGAAGATCTAGTTTGGATTTCTCCACAATTACTGATTATCTCTCTTTTTCTTATTTGTTTAATTAGACACTAGTTGCCATATTACTTTGTTCTAGTTCTTTTGCACTTTTATGTTGTAACAGAGAGAAATTTGTTCGTTGTCTAGATCCCTTGCTGGCAAGATTACAATTGTGTGTCTTATCAGGAGGATATTATTTGGATCCAGTGTATGTTACCCAATGTATTCTTGTAAGGTTATTCATAAAGGATATTTTGATATAGAATCATGTAGATTTCTAGTTGCCTATGACTCTTGATAAATTTATTCTTCCACCTCAAGTAATTATGATCTGTAAACAAGTACTTTAATGCTGTCTTGGGACTGTTAATTAAAGGAACTGGCCAGTAAAGGAGAATCATGTATACTTACCAGTTTCTCAAGTTTGGGAATTTGAATATTAAAATTTTATAAAGAAAGGCTACCCTCATTATACTGCGTAGAAGAATTCAGAACACGTCATGTTGTGGTAGGTCAGAAGCATCCTCATCGGGTATGAAGAACAATACATTTGCATAGGCCAGAGTTTTTTCCAACCTGAAATCTAAGAACCCAACGTTAAAGACTGATTCTTACCACAAATTTTCCTTCCGACCCTTGTCAATAGTGTCAGTATCTTGCATATGATAAGCAGTTTAAACTTCACTTTGAGGTGTGTTCACCTTTTCTCTTCCGATTCTGTATTTCCCTTTGACCCGTTCAGGTATTTCACTAGCTATCCCCGCTGTTGCTTGGCTAACTGAGTAGTACCGTGTACGTTAGGCACTTGATTTTTGGAGTCAGGTTTACCTTCAGTTCCTCTCATCTGATAACTGTGATTTTTGGACAAGTGACTTAACCCATCTGAGCCTCCGTTTTCTTGTCCGTAAAATGAGAAGTAATGATAGTACTACAGGATTGTTGAGGGGATTAGCATTTAGTGAATTTATTAAATTTACTTAGTGTTTTTGTTCCTTTATAACTAGAGTGACCATATATCTGGTTTGCTTCTTGCAGTTCCAGTTTATGTATTATCCCAACATGCTGTTCAGTGACTACCTCCATAAACTCTGAAAAGTACCCTGGTTTATATGGAATTTTGAAATAGTCTTAAAGAGCCAAAACGAAGATGTTTCTATTGGAATGGCTTCTCACCAGGAAAGAAATTTTCCCTGAGAAAAAAAGTGTTAAACCTGCTGAACACTAAAATATTTGATTTCCAAGAAGGACGTAGACAACCGGAGAACTTCGAGTTCGTACTGGAAATGGGATGGATGTGCTCTGCCTGCCCACCACCCCTCCCTTGCCCACCCCCCCACATCACACGATGTACCTGTGGAAGGTGGGCACCTATCAGGCAGTGGGCCAGCTGAGTCCACGAGTTTATATCCTCAAACTGTAATTATCTGGGAGTCTTCCCAAACTAGAATCCTTGAATTACAGGAAACAATTCCAAAGACTCTTTTGAGGTATGACTATCTTTTTATGTGGTCACCTTCAGATCACTCCCCAGTGTATTCCACCTCCTTCCCCCAGGTACTGTTTCTCTTTGCCCTAAACAGCCTGCTCCTAATTACATTTAACTGATTTTCTCCGGCAGAAGTGTGTGGCCTTTGCTCCAAGGCAATTACAGAACTAGGGTGGAACCCTCATGCCTTTGTTGACACTCAGACTGGTTTCATTTTTTTCCTATCTCTGTTCAGTTTTTCTAAAGGCTTCAGTCCGGTGCCTTAATCTCACAACGTGTATAATGGCTGGTACTACTTAGCAATATACAATGGGGCTTAATCATTTACTACCCAAACTGGCCACAAAGAGAAAAAATATAATGAGCTACGGGTAAAAGGTAGTATATGGAATACCGTAGTGGAGATGAGGAAAAGACTTTGAAGAAACACAAATCTAGGACTGGCCCTGCATGCTCCTGCTTTCTTGCCACAGAAGTCCCAGTGCCTCAGCTGACATGCCTCTGTACTTAGCCTGTAGGGCTTAATGGGCTTAAAATGTTCTTTACCAGCCCAAACCAGTTCACTTCTAAAATGGACACCCTGTGCGAAGTTGTATGCTAGAGTGAGGCTTAAACCGGAGGGCTTGGGACTGCTCACTGCTGCATGCGTTGGTCTTGGCCCTGCCTCAGGCCTAGGTCTTTACAATCTGAAGAACTGCGAGCCCTGTTTATATATTTTTCTCTTCTTTCCTGAAGAGTGTGTGCACAGTGCCATCCATGGAATCCCCCTGAACATGCTATGTGCTCAGGGTGCCAAGGAGAATGCTAATGTGCTGATCCGCACTGGGGCGCGGCTCTGTGAGCCAGATGGTGGATTGGTGAGTGACAGAGTGAAGGGGCGAAAGGCCTGGAGGAGAGGACTGTAACCATGTTTCATTTTGGCCTCCTGAATGAAGCTGTCCATATTACCGTGTTTTGAGTAATGTCAGGATTTTGGAAGTTCTGTTTTTAATAAGTGTTTTCAGCTCTTACAGTACTTATCAATTAAGAGGAACTTTTGGGACACAAGTTTCCATGATCATAAGGGGAATTACTTTATTCCCTTCTCCCAGGACTGGCTTGACCTCGAGTCCAGGCTTTTGGGCTGTGACTTGTTTTCTTTATCATAGGATCCTGAAATTTAAAAAAAAGGGACTTATCAGGAAAGTAAGTAGTGGACAGTGGTTCTGCTCGGCCCTTTTGGACCACCTCCACCCTGTCCTCTTCCTCATAGGTCTTAAGGAAGATTCATTTGGGCTCTCATGATGGTTAGCTTTATTTTGGAGATGTAGAAAAGAGCTCTTTGCCTTGAATTTTTAAAGTACACACTCTCATCTCTGTTTCTAATTTTAGAAGAGAGGTCAGTAAGTAGACAAGTCTGTAGAAGGTAGAGAACTGAAATAGGTTTCTATTTTGCCTGTTTGAGGGATGCTCCTGAGATATTCACTGGATTAGAGACTCTAGAACAATGGTTCTTAATCTTTTGAATCACAGATCCCTTTAAGAATCTTATGAAAATTATAGTTCTTTAGGAAAATTCAGGGACACAAAAACTTGTTATACTTTTCAGAGGGCTTGTGGTACTCCCTGAAACTCATCCATGGATCCTGGGTTAAAAACCCTGATTTAGAGGAGGAGGTCTCTAAGCCATAGTATCTCTTTCCTTTACAGATCCAGAAACTGCCGATTGTTTCCAGCTTGCAGTTTGTCCTTGGAACGAAACTGAGGTTGTTGGTGTTCTTTGTCATCCGCCTCTTTGGGATGCTCCTTGGCTTCCCAAGAGCCTCATTATCAATGCCTTGAGGGTTCAACTCAAGAACTTAGGCGTACTGAAACCAGCATGTCAGCAACTTTTGGGGATTCTTGTACTACCTCATACCCACTGCCCTTCATATGAGCTGTGAGTGCCTGTAAAGCTTCAGAGCTGAAGTGTTCAGAGTAGGGAGCTCACATGCTGCACTATCAAAACTAAATAAAATAACTGGCTCCCCTGTATGTCTCAAAAACAGGTTTGACTTCAGTGTAGTACTTCTCAAAACTATTTTCAGAACTGACTTGATATCTGAATCATACTTTTCATTTGATTTCTCTAGACCAGACATTGAGGGCAGGGACCATGTGCTTAGCATATAAGTACTGCCAATTGTTTAGTGAGTAAAATATTGTGAGATGATTTCTCTAGGAGAAAGTGAGTTGGACTCACTTCGTGGCTTTGGCTCACCATCCCCTTCAGTTGGCAAGGGTTGTTTTTCTAACTTAGATCCCTCTCACATGGGTGATAATGGGAATACAGAGAACTGCAGGTGAGGCATTGGTAAGAATTTCCAACAGCTTAGTAGATCCCTTTATAATGCTAGAATCAGGAACTAAGGGAGGAGACTGTTGAGATACAAGGCCTCTAGCTTCTTAGCCCAGTTGCTTGAGAATCACAAGGCAGTAGGTTAGAAGCCTAGGGATATTCTTCCTTGTAATGGGAAGGCAATTTGATGTCCCACCCGGTTTTAAACCCTTAGCAATAGGGACACTACCCTAAGTTGAAAGTGGTGTTCTGGTTTACACATGCTCTTGATTTAAGGAACAGAGGCTCACCTTTAGGGTGTTTGAGATTTGAGGGCCAGCAGTGAGTCGAACAGTTTCATTTTGGAATTGGTGTTGGAGTCCTGAAAGTAATAAACAACAGCGCTGCCCAGCAATGATGGGCAAACTTCTGATTCTTCTCATTCTGCAACCCTAGCTGCCCCTTCTGAACCAAAAGCTAAGCTCCATGTTCAAAAACTATATATGCCCTTGTCTTTGAAATTCACCTCCTTTAGAGTTACAGGCTTCTGGGAACTGGGCCAATGCTTGTCCTAACCAGGAATCAGGCCCTAGTTGGCATTGAGGATTTTGTGTTTTGTTTCCCTAAGTATGTGATGTAAGCAGAATTCAGGGGAAAGGGAGACCTTCAGAATGTTGTAGTTTTGGAAGTAGAAGTAGGTGCTTTGTAGAGATGGCAGATGTGTTCAGTTATTCTGGTAACTAATTCAGTTTCCTGTGGGTAGCCAGGTAGTATCCTGCTTCTAATTCAGTACTTGAGTTTTTAGTGCCCAGCTTCGGGAGCACCAGACTCCTTAACAAGCAAGACAGGAAGATTCCCAATGTTCAGTTCTTACGGAGAGTAGCCCAGCTGGCTTGTCATGCTGGACTAGATGAATTGTGAATGTTAATTACACTGATCAATACAGTGGCCTTGGTAACAGACTTGTAGCTGCTGTAGAATCTGTTTACTTCAGGTTTGTAACAGAAAAGAGACCAAGCTGGTTGAGAACATGATGTTCTAAATGTAATAAGCTGTATTGTAAGTCCAGGGAAAATGCATGCTGGAGGCACTGAGCCTACTGCACCCTTCCCCAGGATTTCCCAGAGGGAAACATTACTCTGGGGGTGGTTTCTGTTCTTATTTGCCAGTTGAGAATGAATTGAGGTCAGCAAAGGCATGGCTTCTGTGAGATGGGGTATAGGATATTTACAGATCATAAAGGTTAGAAGGAGAGCACCCGTGTAGGGAGGCATCTCATTCCTCTACCCAGTTTGTAATTCGGAGTGGAGAGTTGATGGGATTAGTTTCAACCCTTGCATTCAGAAGAAGGAACCCCTCCTATTTGAGAAATAGAGGGTTCAGAATTCTGCACATTCTTTTCTGACTCCACAGGGAGAGGATTAGCTGAACGCTGGGCATGTTTGGAATGAGAGCACCTTGCCAATTTTTACTGATTTTGGACCAAGCCATTGTAAAAATATAGTCTCTTTTCCTGAGACGAGCTCTTTGTCATGTTCTCCTAAACCCTGTGGATCCATTTGATGGATTGGCTGTACCTGACAGATGGAGTTGGTATTACAAAGGCAGATTTTCTACTTTCTTTGCCTTATTTGTTTTCTCTCTGAACACGATGTGTCTAACCCATTTGTTCCCTGTGTGCCTTCAGTTGCTTTATCAAGAGCCTGGTAAACTCCGTGTGCTTGTGTTTGCTTTTTCAGATCCTGCTTAGATTGTCTCAGATGAGTACTTCTCATGGAATAGAAAGAATGGAAGGAATCAGTCACCTAGGGAACTTTTTTAAAACATTCATTTCAGGGCCCTAACCTAGACCTACTTAATCAGAATGGGGAAGGGTTGATGGTAAGGGGCAAGTGGAGAATAGGATAGTATGTGCTTTTCGAAACCGCTGAAGCCTGAAAGATCCCGTATTTAGAACCACTTAGGTTATCTAACAAGGCTGGCCAAAATTGTTATGATATCTGATATTGGAATGGTAATGTAGCTACCATCTATCTCGGACGACTTTGGCCATGAGAAAAAATCTTGTGCCCCATGTGAGAGGTCCTGAAAATAGCCTATGGTTACTCTTCTTTTCCAAAGTATTCAGAGTAAGCTATGACCAGAAATCATGTAGCTCTATTAGCTCAGGGTTAAGCACCTACTACTGTCTACCGGGACCTGTACTGGGCACTTAGGATTAATCAGTGAACAAGACAAGGATCCATATCCTGTGGAGTTTACATTCTTGTGAGGTTATTATTTGGGTCATATAAGTCTTATACAGTGGTTCTTAATCATTTGGAGTTTGGAGCCCCATCAGAGTTGTGTTCATGTTCCCGAAACACAGACACACACACACACACACACCAATTTGCATATAAGGGGAGTTGGCAGCCTGAGGCCCGTCCGCGAACCCAAGCTAAAAAACCTAGAATGCTTGTCCAGAATTGAGAATGTGGTGATTGGGGTAAAGCCAGGCCATGAGTTGTGTATTTGGGACTATTATCTCCTAGCCACATTGGGTTGTAGTTTCTTCATCTGTACAGCCAAGGTCCTTTGCAAAGAACTTGAGAGCATCTCAAAAAAAGAATAAGAATTGCTAGGCCTCCACTACACCAGTCACATTTCTTAGTCTGTGCTCTCTTTGAATGTTGAGAATGATTTTGACTCTCTCTTCCCATTCCCACCCCTAGTTTCTGGTTGGCTGAGCTTGTTGGACTCAATAGGTTAAAAATCAGGTCAGAATATGAGAATTTCCTTAACATGATTTATACTATCAATTCCTAGACTAAGAGTGACAGTAAAATTATAAAGATCATGAGAGGGCATTATAGTGAAATCCTGGCTTCAAAACACAACATCACAGAAGGAGTTGATAAATGAGGGGCTGAGGAAATACCCAAGGAGTAAAGACTGGAGAAAGAGGATAGGAAAAAAAAAAAGGGCAGAACTCAGAAAGACAATTGACTGAGCTGGTAAGCCAGATAGCCTGAAACCAAAGAGAGTGGATTTGAGACCCAGACCAAGAAAGAAAAAAAAAAAAGATTACATTTTAGTTCTAAAGGGTCTGTCACTATTGTTTTATTATCAAACAGAACTCAAGATAAAAGGAGAGGGCAGATAAGGCTTTGCTTCATGTATACCAATATTAATATGTCTCTATCCTTGGAAAAGTTGGTGTTTGACTTGAGCGAATGGCTAAACTGTGCTTCAGGGTTAGTATAATGTATAGTACAACATGTACCGCAGAAACATGAGTGAAATTTTGTTTGGGACACTGGGAGAAAGAATTACGTAGAAATAACCCAGCCAGATAATAGAGAATGGAGCACAATGAACACACTGAGTCCTGTGCCAATTCTGCCTTTACCTCCCTAAAATCTGACCTTTAGTGTAACTACAGATCAAGACCTCTTTAAGGGTGGTCTTTACGGGGAATTCTTGTCACTCTGCCTGACGTCTAAGGGGAACTTTCCAGACCCACACTGAGGGATGCTGAAATTGTGCTGTATTCAAGGTCTTCCAGGCCAAACTTTTTTTTTTTTTTTTTTTTTTTTTTTTTTTTGAGAGAATGTGAGCTGAGGAGAGGGACAGAGGGAGAGAGAATTTTAAGCAGGCTCCACACTCAGTGCAGAGCCCAACATAGGGATCAGTCTCAGGAATGTGAGATCATGATCTGAGGTGAAATCAAGAGTTGGATGCTTAACCAAATGAGCCAACCAGGCCAAACTTCTATACACTCAGAGCCCATAGTCCTCCCCAAAGGAGCCTGGAGGCTCTAGATGATTCCAGTTGTAACTGCTCCAGTTGTCCAGCATATGGAAAAACTGTTCTGCTATTAAAGTTTCTAACCTGCTATTAATATAAGGACATCTCATTGTTTGCTCAGTGATGCATTAAACCCAAAACTCCCTAATCTAGGGGGAATATAATTATACCACCAATTATGTTTACTTTCTATTTTTAAAGAAGCCCTTTGAGTGATCAAAGGAATTTCAGGCCTCACTTCCTGGGACTGTTTAGGTCTGTTTTAAGGTTCTATTCACCATACAAAGCTATACAGTTAGTTATATAGATTGTACTGTTGTGTGAAAGAAAAGTTCCCCCATTACCATTGTATACAACATAAATAAGTTACCTTAAAAAGCACATTTAAAATATATTCTCTGTTGTATGTTTTAAAATATGGTCATTTTAAATGAAAATAGCAGGTTTCAGGGCACCTGGGTGGCTCAGTTGGTTAAGCATCAGACTTCGGCTCAGATCATGATTTCACGGTTCGTGGGTTGGAGCCCCATGTCAGGCTCTGTGCTAACAGCTCAGAGCCTGGAACCTGCTTCAGATTCTGTGTCTCCCTCTCTCTCTGCCCCTCCCCGGCTCATGCTCTCTCTCTGTCTCTCAAAAATAAATAAATGTTAAAAATAATAATAATAATAATAATAATAATAATGTTTCCCAGATGATGAAAAAAACCAAATCATTGATCAGTTTTAATCATACCAGATTGAAAACCTGTTGAATAAATAAATAACAGGTGGAATTTCTAAGTTGCTTTTGATGCCTACAGTAGGAAGTTCTGGGGTCATTTCTTTCATCCTAGTGATCTGGATTAGATTGCCCGTACGTTCTCCTCCTCCCCATTCCATCCTCAGAAGATGGTGGAAGTGTATGCTAGACCAGAGCTTTTTGCCTCCACGTTTGGGCTCTTACTCTCTCCTCACCCTTTCCACGTCCAAGGAGCAGCACCTCTTAAAGCAATTCATTGGCAGCTTTAAAATACTACATTTCTCTGCATCATTTCACTTTTCCCAAAATCAATGTAGATTTTGGAATGGAGAGAATTCTCTTCCTTCCCTAGAGCTCACAAGTCTTCATATGGAAGCTCAGAAAGCTTCAGTGCAATAGTGGACTATCCTTTAACTGACCTCTTGAAATAAAGGGGAGAGCTGCTGTTTCCCCCAGCCTATTCTGGAAGAAGGATAATATAATGGTACTAGGCTTGTAGGGATTTTTTTTTTTTTTTTTTTTTTTTTTTTTTTTTTGCTTTTTCTAAATCTCAGTTTGTTAACACATTTGCCTTCAGCAAGTCACTTAACCCCAACCCCTGTTCTGTTTTTTCATCTGTGAAGAGTAGATCTCTCACTCGAAAGATTCCAACATGTTTTGAAAATACAAATCTTCTGTAAAGAAATCATATCTGTGGGCCACTGATGTTGAAGCAGAGTGCTTAAACTAGAATGTCATAGAAATTTAGGCATTCAGGACCTTGGTTTTTATGATACCAGTAAGTGTGGATTTCAAATCTATAATCAGCTTTAGGTAAAAGTCCTGATGTAATGCTTGCAGTGGTTTTACTTGTTCTTTATATGCCAGAATTTAAACAAGAATGGTTTGAAAAATATTTAGATCAGTGATGTTCTCGCAGTATTGCTTATTGATCACATTTGAAGAATAACTCTTCCTATACCAAATTTGATTTTGACTTTTGGTTTGCAGTACAGCCTAAAGGAAGAGATCTTTATCCTTGTGCATCTGTCCACTTTTCCTCATTAGAAAATGGCTGTTCAGAAAGTCACAGGTCAGGAAAACTCACTTCTGTGTTCTGGTTGGGGAGCTAGAGAGTTTAGGGAATTGCACTGTATTCATCCTGGAGCAATAGGTGGTTCTTATTGTTAAATAGCCCCAGGCACGTTGCAACCACCAATTCCTTTCAACTACCTTGTTTCTTTCTTTTTTTTTTTTTTTTTAATGTTTATTTTTGAGAGAGACAGACTTCCGGTGGGGCAGAGAGGGAGACAGAATCCCAAGCAGGTTCTGTGCAGTCAGCACAGAGCCTACCGTGGGGCTCCAACCCACAAGTTGTGAGATCATGACCTGAGCCAAAACCAAGAGTCAGACACTTAGCCAACTGAGACACCCAGGTGCCCCATCAACTACCTTTTTTCTTACAGACTATTTAAGGTCATGATTTCATGCTGAGACTTTTATCTAAAATTGAATATATACATCTCAAATTAGAAAGTCAGGAAGGGATGGCAAATATTACCTTTCTAGAATGGAAAATACAGTGTGATTGTATTTGATGTGACTGTCAGATTCTTGTCCTCGAATTATGTTTCTAATCTCCTAGATGTTTGCTATTTTGTGTTTTTAAGAGCTGTGGAAACTAAAGCCGCCTACAGCTGATCTTTAAAGTGATTTTAACCTTGTTTTTTGAAGTCGAAACTATTCCATCTGTCTACAGAGCAGATTCTGAAGGATCCCATTGACCCACCCACACTTGGAAACAATACCTGTTACTACATAGTTAACTATTCAATATTCGGTCTTTAAAGTCTGATTATTATTTTATTTGGTGTTGAGTTTTGATGGCGTTTTCCTCCCTTGAGCCTATACTTTATGGGAAGCAGTAGATGGTAACAAAAAACAACTGATATGGTTTCTGTCTCAATAACCTTTGTTGGGTATTAACCTAGGGTTTAGAAAGCACACCCAGGTCAACTCACCTGTCACTTTTTTGGAGCTGCTTGTAGCTCTTTTGCCATAAACTATTTGGCAAAGATTTTCATGTCTTTCACCCCTCAGTGGATATAGCCTTCCCATTCACTCAAGCAAATATGTGTACAGGGTTTGAATTTCTAAGATGTAATTGGCTTTCAACTTCATTTAAGCTAAACTTCCAAATTGAAGGAAGGAAGGAAGGATTGTTTTTATACGTCTCCAATCTTGTTTCTTCTTGGCAGGCTAAGAAATTATACAGATGGCATTTATTCAGTCTGTGTGGCCACCTTCCAAAATGTCAGAAACTCCATCTTCTACACCTGTCCAATGATCGATTGCTTGCTTTCACTGTTAACTTTTCTCTGATAGAAATTAATTTGAAGAATACACATTTGCCTATTTGTAAGCAGTTGGCAAATTTTCATCTTAACATCCCAGCATACCTTGCAGTGAGGTTTGCCAGTTTAAGTTCTTGTGAGTTTTATTTAAAGTCAAGATAGGCTTTAGAGAGGACTGTGAATTAAGTCTAATGACTTTTTATGACAAACATATAAGGTGAACAGTAGTAATCTGGCTCAGTCTTTCCCAGCACTTAAGAATTATTGATTTTTACACTCTGAACCAATACAAAGTGATTGCTAAGGGAAAAAAACAAGGTGCAGAATATTTTAGCAGTCTATTTTTTGAGTAAGAAAGACAGGGAAAATACGAGTATAAGTATATACTTGCTATTTTTTTTAACCTGTATTAATGAACATAAACCAGAAATTAATGAAAATGGTGAGGAGGGAGGAAGGTTGGGGAGATAGAAATGGCAGTGAGACTTCTCTGAATATACCTTTAAAACTTTTGAGACATGTGCCTTATGTGTTAAAAAATTAAAGAGAAAGGAAACCTTAAAATTGCTTGTAAACAGAAACAAATGAATCTAGCTACATATCAAATTGATATTAACCACTCAGAAAACCATACTTCACCTATATATCCTTCGTGAGATATTTTCTAAGGACAAAAGGAACTTCAGTGAAATATTGACACTTCACTACGTAGAATATTGTTAGTAACATTAGTCTTGTAATTTTGAAATTGTTTTATTTGTATTCTAGAATAAAACAAGTAAGCGTATCATTGCTATTAGAGACCAGCATTGTCAACCTAAGACAGAGGGTGCCTGGGTGGCTCAGTCGGTTTAATGTCTGACTCTTGATTTTGGTTCAGGTTGTGATCTCCTGGTTCATGGGATTCCGCATCAGGCTCTGCGCTGTCAGCACAGAGCCTGCCTGGGATTCTCTGTCTCTCTCCCTATCTGCTCCTTCCCTCTTTCTCTTACTAAATACACTTAAAAAAAAACAATAATAAGAGAAAAGAAATACAAATAGGAAAATTGAAAGTTTAAAAAATGTTAAATTTGAAATGGAAATATCAATATAAACTCATGAGTAAACAAAAAGATTTATTTCTCTATCCCCTGCAAGAACTTAGGAGCACTGACACTTCTATTAACAATTAGCACATTTTAAACTCAGATATTATTTTCTAAATACCATTCCCCACTGAAAGAAACCAGAGCTTGGAGAAATGGAGAAATCGTTGATTCCAGATCTGAAACAGAGAAAGAACAAGGTGAGCCTGGTATATCTTCTTATACCAGAAAGGAAGGAAGCACTTAAACAGAAGAATCAGCTTGAAGGAGACTCCCACTGGCCCAGTTTGAGACAATTGGAGCATTCAGTGTACTCATTGTGTTATTGAGTGTAACAGATTGAATAAATAAAAATATGAAAGACAAGGAAGGAAAAAAAATGAAAGAGGGAGAAGAAAAGTTTCTCCTTACAAAAAGTAATGCCAGCTAATATATGTGATAAGAATGGTAAGGGAAAAAAACATGTTTCTGTAACATCCCCCCACCCCCACCACAATATAATTGGTTCAGGCAAGGATTATGAACAGATGGTAAAGTCACTAGGGAACAGGATATTCACAAGCTGACAGATATCACCCCACAATTTAACCTTTACTTGCAAAGGAGAAAATACACCTTTCAGAGACTGATGATCTCACTTTAACCCAGGGTTCAGTTTAGTGTCACTAATAATGGAATGACCTAACATGATATGCTACCTAATACAATGCAAAGTAAAGTATACAACATTATCTATGAAGTATTCTTGCCAAAATCTTAATCTCTTTCTAATCAAACCTCAAAGCTGAACTTCCAATTTATAGGAAAAAGTAATCTGAAAAGTGGGAGATTCCAAAAGGCAACTGGCCTGGACTTGTCCAGGAAACGTCAATATTGCAGCGGGGGGAGAGAAAAACACAGGAGAACTATTCTAGATAGATAACCAGGCACTGAAGGAACCTAACAACCAAATGCATTTAGTGAACCTTGGTTCTACCTGGGTTGGAAGAATTGGGGAGGCATTTAGGTCTATAACTATGAAAGACACTCTTTTTTTAAAATTACTCAAGTATAATTAACACAGTGTTACATTAGTTTCAGATGTACAATATAGTGATTAAACAATTCTACACATTACTCAATGCTCATCAAGATAAGTCTACTCTTAATCTCCTATATCTGCTTCACCCATCCCCCACCCACCTCCATTCTGGTAACCACTAGGTTTGTTCTCTGTCCTTAGGAGTCTGTTTTTGTTTCTTTTTTCTCTGCTTGTTTTTTAAATTCCACATACAAGCGATATCATATGGTATTTGTCTTTCTCTGATGGACTTACTTCACTTAGCATTATAGCCTTTGGTTGCTGCAAATGTCATTTCATTTTTTATGGCCATGTAATATTCCATTGTGCATATACTACATCTTTTTGAAAGAAATTCTTGAGATGATTAGAGGAGTTTGAATACAGACTGGATGATACAGGATTATTGTTAATATTCTTAAGTATGATATTGTGGTTCTGTAGGGGAATATCCTTAGAAAATTCATTCTGTAGAATTTATTGGTGAATTTTCATGTTTGCAACCCCTTTTTTTGGCAGAACCACTTGAAAGTGTGCATGTATACATGTGTATATATGCAGAGAAAGAAACCTAATGTGGAAAATAGATTCAGTGTAGATGGAGGGTATAAAGGTGTTCATTATACTATTGATAAGTTTTTGTATGTAGAAAATGATCATAATAAAGTTGGGAAAATGAAACAGTGGGGTGCAGAGGGAGTTGGAAGGGAACTTTGGTGTATCACTAAAGTCATGGGTATGTTCCAGGAACCTAGATTTCTTCAGTCACCTCTGCATAAATAAATGGAGGACCTGGGTGGCTCAGTTAGTTGAGCATCCGACTTTGGCTCAGGTCATGAACTCATGGTTTGGGGATTCCAGCCCCAGGTTGGGCTTTGAGCTGACAGCATGAAATCTGCTTCAGATTCTCTGTCTCCCTCTCTCTCTCTGCCCCCCCCCCCCCACACACACATGCACGCTCTCTGTCTCAAAAATAAACACTGGTGCGCCTGGATGGCTCAGTCAGTTAAGCGTCCGACTTTGGCTCAGGTCATGATCTCACGGTCCATGGTTTCGAGCCTCGCATCAGGCCCTGTGCTGACAGCTCAGAGCCTTGAGCCTGCTTTGGATTCTGTGTCTGCCTATCTCTCAAAAATAAATATTAAAAATAAATATTTTAAAAATTAAAATAAAAATATGCTAGAGTTGATGATAATCGAATGTTAAGAGAAAAAGAACAACAAGCATGTTTTCATATACTATTTGTAGCAGATTGAGGATGAGGAAAGTATGGACAGGCCAGGCAGTTGGACGGGCAGATAGCTAAATAGGCATTGAAACATAGTCGGGATGTGTATCTAGTGTAAATTGCGGTTTTCAAAAGATTAGGAAGTCCTTCCCTGTCCTATTTGTTGCCACTTTTTAACCTCTTAATTTTACCTCTAATTGGCAGTTGGAGGCCTAGATCACTTATTTTCATTAGAGCACCTCAGGAGATAATTAGCAAAGCCAGTGAGGTATGTTGTCTCATATGAAGGGTGGGAGGTGGGGTAGAGAGTAGCCGATAAGGATAAAACTGCTCTTTGCAGAGGTATTCAAACTTTATGTTCCTTCCTCACCAGCTAAGTGACTTGGCATTATGAACCCTGGTATTGCCTCACCCCTTCCTCCCACCAACATTGATGAAAGATGAACTTGATTCCCATTTTTGAAAGGAGTATTTCTTCTGGAATTGGATTCTAGCAGTGTGCGTGTGTGTGCGTGCATGCACACACTCACATTATATCCTGTTACCCAGAGAGGAGTGGAGTGGTGGAGAGAGATACGTGCTGTGATTAGTCAGCTTGCCATTCCCTCCCCCTCCAGAAGCTCAGGCCCCATCTGGGGAAACTGAGAACTTAAGAAACTTGAGACAGGGAAGGAGGACAGGGAGCAGCCAAAACCTGCTGAGTCTCAGAAGACTGGTTTCTGCGCTGGGGAATGGAAGTGACTGAAGGTGACTGTGGATTTGACTCTGTGGCCTGAGATTGATTCCCTTGAGATAAATTGTTTTCTGGTGGTGTACCTGAGAGCAAAGTGTTGGGAAGAGGATACCCTTCTTCTTTGGGAAATTTCTTTTACCTAATTGAAGGTTTGAAAGATGTGCAGACTTCTGTAGTTCTTGTACTTAAAAGCTGGTGTTTATTGATAACTGTTTCTTTTGATTCATCTGAAATGGAATCAGACTGATCAGTGGTAAGTATCAAGGAGAAAAGTCTTGTACCTATTTAGTTTAGGCTGACAGCCATACCCTCTTCCTTTCCTCTGAATAAAGAGCAGATGAGGGTAGAATCTGTAGGAGAAGGAATACATTAGCCAGAAGATGTGTGAAAGAGGGATTGGAAGAGATGTAGGAATCCTGGAAGGTGTCATAATACGTTGCTTAGTAATTGACTTGTTAAAATTGCTAGCTTCATTAATAGTCATCTTTTTGCTCAGTTGCTAAGAAGTATGCTGACCATAACTTCAAAACAGAAAAATCTGCACACACAACATGCTAGAAGAGACACTGGAACAGATTATATAAGTTTGGGGATGTCTCAGAAAATCAGTAGTGTACCAGGAGGAGGGGTACTGACTGGCCCTTCTTCAGATATTCCTCAGCAGTTGAGACAGACTGATCCCTTTACTCACTTCTAAGCTATGCTTTCTTAATGATTTGTTTTCCTAATAATTGCTGTTTACCTTTGAGTCTAGTCCTTCACCCCTAGGAGGAAACCTTTCTGAGGAAATGACAAGCTGTTAGATAAGCATGTGAAATAATACGTTTAATAAGATGTCTCATCTAACCTCTGTTTTTTGGAGGCCTAAGCTAAACAATATCCAGATAAGGCTGTTAAGACCACAATATCTAGTATCTTTCTTAAGAAGCAGTAAAATTCTCTCACAGCCATTTGTGTTATCATTACCCTGTCGGTCAAAACACATCTACAGATTGTGCATATTTCATCTCATAGATCTTTCCTGAAATACCACTGGGTACTTAGTTGGTGCCTGCCAAATGTGTTGATTAAAAGGATATAATAATGATTATTCTCCTGATCACCATCCATTGGCCATAGTGTCATAGTGGAATTCCTGTGGCTTTTAATTCCCTGTGATTCAGGAGCTAGACAGCAAAATTGGGTTGGACCGGGGACAGAAGTGTGGCTAAGCTATTTGACATTTGAATAGATGGAAGAAATGTTTGTGGAAAGAAGCTTTTCAGCTTCTTATGGTAAGAAATATCAGTTAGGATAAATTGAGTAGTATACAACAATTTTTCTTCCTTGGAGGCTTATAACTTTTGGATTGCCTGTGATCCCTTTTTCTTGATAAATTACATATAGCAATTCTTTCAGCTCACTTTGTCACCATACTTAACCACTAGGTGGTGGATGTACCATATCCCAAATTGTTTCTTTGGTAGAGCTTCTCTTTATCATTTTCAGTGTCATGTGTTGAAGGGAGTCAGCCATTGTACCCACTGAGCCCTTTGAAAAGGTGCTCTGAAATAGCACACTAAATTGGCCTGATATTTAATTGAGTTTTTAAGGCACAGCAAGTAGACTTCTGTATTTGGATGTGCTATTTGGAGAATGGGTCAATCTGACCTTCTAGCCTTTCTCAGATGTAATATTAGTTCAAGAATGAAATACTGGCATGCTTGTTGTGGGTAAGGCTGTTTACAGGGTGGTGAGCCTTCAAACACAAATAGTTCTTTAACGTAGGACTTTTTGATGATCAGATACTTTTTGGATTTCCAATTACTGTGTCTCTTTTTTCCCCTCCCCTCTTTCCCATTCTGCATCATATTTAGACCTAGCCTTCCTTATAGATACAGCTTTGAAGAAACACTGAAGTATACCAACTAAAAATTATGTTTGGAAGAAATCATGACAATAGGAAATAATGTAAACAGAACAATCCATCTTTGGATTTTGTTTTTACTTAAGTGATCGTATTGGGTGTAAATGCAGTGAATCCATCCCAATTAGAAGGCTGTTACAGAGATCTGGTTTCATTAGAGGGAAAACTGTGATACCCAAAATTGCTTTTGACAGCAGTGTCTTTGTTTATAATGTGAAGGTGAGCGGCACTCCGGGAAGTACTTCAGAAGGAAGACGGGTACTAGCTGTAAAGACATCCAGGGGGGCAAGCAGGCCTGGTGGGAACTGGCAGGGCAGATCTCTTTGCGCAGTTTGGTGGTGGGAGAGAAGACAGGTTATCACGCATCTTTGTAGAGCTGGACTACCTTATTTACAAGCAGTGAAAGTGTCAAAGAGTTGTGAGAACAGACAGCCATCCATCCATGTCATGGCTTGAATTAACATGCTGCCCACTTCAAATAGGCACCATATTAATGATTTGAGAGATGGGGCACAGCACTGATTGGTAAGCTGCTTGCAACACAGTCTAATATTTTTAGATGGGAAAGATTTTGCTAAGCTTTAGGCCACTGACGAGCTTCATTAATACAAGGTGGGATTATGACTGTTAAGTCACTTCTTAGGTTGCTGAAGAAACACAGTTCTATCTTGCCACAGCCACCTCTCTATTTTTTTATTTAAGAAACTGCAAATGTTACTGCATTTCCCTCCTCCACCGCCAGGTAGGTGGTGTTTGGGAATATGCCCAGAGCCTTTTGAAAAAAGATGAACAGAGGAGGGAATCATAACAGCCAAGAGAGAAGACTAGCTTCCGACTAGACTGCCCATGCCAGGAACAAGAAGGCTGTTGGAGGAAGGGCTGCCTTTGGAGAGTGTTAAAAGCCATTGATGGTATCTTGACTCTATTTTTTCTGCCACCAAAAGAACTGCATATTGGGTTGAAAGTCATTACCTTGGTCTTGGATTAATCTCTTCAGTAAAACTAGCTTTGCTGACTGCAGAAGTCATGTGAACATGCAGTGGAAAATCCTATTGAGAAGGGCAGATGCTGACCTGTGGCCACTTCAACGGAGTAGGTGGTTCCCCCCGCCCCTCCCGAAAGGAACTAGTGCTTTTGGCATTTAAGCTATAAAGTTTTAGCATCTAAACTGAAAAAGCTGCTTCAGATGTACAAAGATACTTGTTAGTCACGTTCTAGTGCCATATATATGTTGTTTAGCCCGAGTCTCTTTTATTTACTTATTTATTTTGCTGTGTTGCACATTTAAGCCTGATTCTTCTACTGCCAGCTGATGCTACCCTATCTCAAAGGTACATGTGACAGAGGAGAGGAATGTTTTGCAGCTGTAACAAATGGGGAGTTTACTATTCCTGGCTTCAAAGTGGCTATAACCATGTTGCTAGCATTATGGAGAGAAGATTTTAATCTGTAATAGCTTTTACATTTCCAAAGATATCTGCTAAAGACTTAGCTTAATGGATTCTCCATGGGAACCTTTCAGATTTAGTCAGGTTGTGAGGAGAGGAGAATCTTAATTCAGAGTCTCAAACCATTCTGTTTTTCAGGAGGCTGAAGTTTATTTCTTATATCTTGAAGGGTTTATCAGAGTTTAAATAAGAGTTCAGGAGGAAAGTTTAAGTCATTTAATGGAGGAAAATGTTTTCATATACTTTAGAAACATCCGCTAATTTGACTATAAATAATATTAATTGTATTTGCTATTTATTAAAGCCAGTTTTCCAAATATCCTTCAGACAGTTACCTAGTTCTGGTGTATTTCATTTAAGGAAGTTTTGAATACAGAGTTTACCAAGTCATTTCTTTTTTCCTTCCTTTAAATTAGTCCTGATTAGTTGGATTTTACCATGGTGTGCATATATTTTTTAATTTGGCTTTCTTTAGTGTATTCCAGCATTTTACTGGACGTAGCAGGTTTTAAGGACACTATATTGGCTTTGTGAGGTACGGGTATGATTGGACTCTGGCTTGGCACCCACCATCACCATTTCAAGGCATCCCCGTAATTTTTCAAACAACAAGACCTGTGCTAATTTCAGGATAAGAATGTGCTACAAGACTATATTCTGGAAAATGAAAAAGAGCAGAAGCAGTATGAAATGGTGCCTGTTTTTTGGTAGAGTTGGGAGGAAGAGTGAAGGGTTTGATGTGTCAAGGTTGTAAGAAGAAATAAAACTTTACGGATTGTGAGAAGAGGGACTTGTGAATTTTGGACAGATGGTACAAAAAGCTGGGTCTTGAGCTCTGCCCCCCTCCCCCCACAAAAGGTTCTGAAACAATTGGAAAGAGATAGTAATTGGCATTTGGAGAGGAGTCCGCAAGTAGCCTCTGCCTGCCCTCATTCTGGTAGGAGAGTTGGTGGCTTGGTAGGGGCCACGTGATCACCTGAGGTTTCAGGGAAGGAAATGTATGGCCTTAAAAAATGGAGCATTTCATAGCATCCTTGTTGTAAGTTTTCAAGTGTGTGTCTTCCTCCTACAGCAAATCCAGTTTGCCGATGACATGCAAGAGTTCACCAAGTTCCCCACCAAGACAGGCCGCCGGTCTTTGTCTCGCTCCATCTCCCAGTCCTCCACCGACAGCTACAGTTCAGGTAAGTGCGGGCTCTGAGTCCACTCCGATCTTTCTTCTCTGTTGCACGGTCTTAAGCTAGTTCTCTACCCCCTGCTCTTTACTTACCTAGAATCTGAAAGGACCTCATGTCAGGACTTCCCACCTTTGTGCTAAAAGCTGATAATTAGCAGTTGAGCACTGGAAATGTCCCCAGCCAGGCTTGTAGCTGGTGAGGCTTTTGTCATCTGGAGACTCTCTTCCCATGCGTGGCCGTGTCTGTGTGTGGTCTGTGGCCAGTGCCTGGTCGGTAGTACTGGGCCAGTTCCCATTCCCACGTTTATCTGCCCACGTACAAAGGGAGAAAATCAATTCTATTTTGGCTGACAGAACTGGCCTTGAAAAAGAGGTGTACTTTGGAAGTATAATTTCTAATTTGGTTGTATAAGATATACCCTGCCACCTGACTTTTTCTTTCTCGGCTCCAAGACTGCTTGAATTGTGACAGTAAAAACTAGTATTTTGGCTCCTTTCATTCACTAGGTTACCCTTTATGTTGAAGTGTCCTCCCCTGTTAACCTTTGGAATAGGAAAGGTTCAAACTACTATAATGTGTCTCTAGTTCTGTTTCTTTCTAGTTCCCGTATCCTATTTTAACCCTATGTAAGTAGCCTTTTTTTTTTTTTTTTTTTTAATTGTGCCCTTCTCAACTTTAGATGGGCTACTAGAAAGTTAATGTGGAAAAAGATATAGAATTTAGGATTTGAGTACTGGAAGATCCACAGGGACATCCAACCTAAGCCCACCTCGTTTTTCAACTGAGGAAACATCGTCAAAAGGTTCAGAGGCTTGCCCAAGGTCATAGATTGCCGTTAGTGTCTACAAAGGGATTTGTACCAAAACCCATTTGTTGACTTTTGCCAGAATACTATTTGTATGGTATTGTTATTTTTTTTAAGCTTATTTATTTATTTTGAGAGAGAGCATGTGAGCATGAGCAGGGGAGGGGCAGAGAGAAAGAGAAAGAGAGAGAGAATCCCAAGCAGGCTCCACTCTGTCAGCACAGAGCCTGATGTGGGGCTTGATCTCAGGAACTGTGAGAAGCGTGACCTGAGCTGAAATCAAGAGTCCAGTGCTCAACTGACTGAGCCCCCCAGGCACCCCTATGGTATCAACATTAAGGACTGGGCTCAAGGTAAAAGGAATGTGAAAAAACAAACAAGTAAACGCATTTTTAAAAACTTGTCCTTTTGTTCTGTGCCGCTGGTAACCCAGTGTAAATAAGATAGGCAGATGAGAACAAAGGGTGGTACACAGGGTTAAGTACTGAAATAAATGAATATACAGAGTCGCTGTGGGCCTGTGTACAAGAAAAGGTTCCAAATATAATGGCTGTCATAAACAAAAGGTGTCTTGGAGTGACAGGTACAAAAGACTGGGGGTCATAAACGGGCTGATCACAGCTAAGAAAGAATTAATTGTGAAAGGCTGAGTTAAAAGAGGAAGAAAGGAGTGAGTGAAGAAAGCTTTAACGAAGTCCTCAAAGATCTTGACGGCCATGTGTTAACAGGAACCTGTCAGAGCATTTTTAAAAGCTTTGTGATACAGTTAAACTGCTCTAGTAGTTTAACTTTAGTTTAGTACCTTTAGGAGTATTTGTGTTAGCAAGTAGTATGTAGGAGACAGTGAGAGACCTGACATACCGGCTGAGATCAAGATCAGGAAATACTCGATTCAGAGAAGAAAGAGGTGATTTAAGAGTCGGGGAGTGATTATTATATGCCTTCCTGCATATCTGTCTGAAAGGACATTTTTAGCCTTTATATGAAGCTGCTTTTTTAATGTTGAACATCTTGAGGGATCTTAGGGCTGACAGTAGAACCAGAGCTGCTCACCTTCTGAGTCCTTTCTTTCCATCTCTGTATTCTTTGAGCACAACCTAGTATAAAATCCCTTGTAAGATTTTCTTGTCGCTGTCATCCGTATTAGTGGTTCTGTGAATGTGGTTTTCTGAACAGCACTGTCAGCAACAGCTGGGAACTTGTTAGAAATGCTAATTCTTGGGTCCTATCTGAGACCTACTGAATGGGAATTTCTGGCGGTGGGGCCTAGCCATTTGTATTTTGACCTTCCATGTAATTCTGATGAGTGCTTTAGATGCTTCAGTTTAAAAACCAGTGATCTACAGAAATTGCATTCCTTATATGCCCTAAGTTATTCTTCCATTTTTGCCATGTCTGACTCCAGTCCAGGTTGGGACCAGGTGCCCCTGTTATCTTGGGATTCACGAGGGCCGGTGCAGAATTGGGATCAGTAGCTTCTGGTTACAAGCAGTAATGGCACAGTATCATCAGAGTGGATAGAGGGGCCACAACACTGAAAGATCCCCAACAATCGCATTCCTCTGTTATTCTGGAGGAGTAGGGCTGAGAGTGACATAAAAGATGGCCGCAGTTAAGAGTTCACTTCACTTAAATGAGACCTTTGGGGAGTGCGCTTTGTGGAGTTGGGGGCTATTGGGGTTCTCCTATCCTTGTTTCTTTCTCTTCTGGCTCCAGCTGCGTCCTACACAGATAGCTCTGATGATGAGGTTTCCCCCCGAGAGAAGCAGCAAACCAACTCCAAGGGCAGCAGCAATTTCTGCGTGAAGAACATCAAGCAGGCAGAATTTGGACGCCGGGAGATTGAGATTGCTGAGCAAGGTAAAGAAAGGGAGTGGTAGGGGACCAGAAGCAACCCAGTTGCTGGTCATCAGGATCCATAGACAACTTCACACTTGAAAACTAACTTGAAAAATCCTCTGGGAACGTTCAGTGTTCCGGATTCTTGTACAAGCAGATCTCTCTGTTGGAGCCGGAGCCTCAGGGTTCTTGTTCTTCTTGCTTCCTGTTCTCAGCACATAGTAATTACACAGTGTAGTTTCTGTTTTCCTCCCCCATGACACCATATTCGGAGATCTGCCTGTGGAGTCAGCAAGTCCCAGAACACTACACGGTGGTTAGTTCTGCGGGATCCTACCATAGCTGCCAATCTCAGAGACCCACATTTCCCAGAAGCGGCAAATGTGGGAGGGTTTTCAGCTAAGGATGTGGTCGCCTAGGGTCTCCTTCGGTCTCTGGTCCTCAGCACCCTCTGCTGGAGCTAGAGTAAAAGTGACTGACAGTTAAATTTGGTTTCCTCACCGACCCCATTCCTGGTACAGTCTTTTTACTCTTGTTGCTTTCCCACTACAGGCATGCTCTGTACTGGGAGGGGGTAGTACAGAAACCAGACAGACTGACAGAATGGGCTTCGGTAGCAGAGAGAAACAAGTGCTCGTCTGCTGAGGGTGAAGTCTTCCTTCCTGGTCTGATGATTATATATAGGAGCCCATTAGCCACTGCCATAACCATTTCCCCCTCCTCCCAAATGAATGAGGAGACTCACCCTCCACTTGGATCAGATTTGAGAAGTTACTTCATTCTCCATTCAGCCCTCTGTATACAAGGCTGAAACAGTGAAAAAGAAATTCCAGGTGATTGGCTGGCAGCTCCCCACTGTTGTTCTGCTGTTGAAGCTGCCAATTCATCGAGGAAATATACTTAGAGTTTTTCTACCTTATCTTGCGATATCTCAACAGATACAGAGCAGCCCTAGATGTTGCTGGGGCAGGAATTGGTGATATTGCTGGTGCAGGCCTGGCTCAAATCCTCTGTTCTTTCACAGACATGTCTGCTCTGATTTCACTCAGGAAACGTGCTCAGGGGGAGAAGCCCTTGGCTGGTGCTAAAATAGTGGGCTGTACACACATCACAGCCCAGACAGCGGTGAGTTTGCTGGGAGAAAAAGGAGGGACTCGTGATGAGGAGAAAAAAACAAACTCTTTTTACTTGCTTTTCCTTCCCTATCTATCCAGTCTCCAAATGCAAATGACCATCAGGTGGGGCCTCCTGTTACCCAATAATGGGGTTTTCTTCTTTGTATACATACGTATAATCATAACCTGACTTCGGGAGATCTAGAGTTGCAAAAATATGATTGTTAGGAAAATGTAATGACTTTTAGGAGCACATCTTTTGGGTGAAGTTAGATACCAGTGTGCTGCCTCGCTGGATTATACCTTCTGTAATGTCACAGTGCGGCTAGGTTGCTGCAGAGTTGCCCGTACTGTTCCCGCACATGCCACTCCTATCTGGCCCTCCTCTTTCTCACCCTTTCTTGCTCCCTATCTGCATAGGTGTTGATTGAGACACTCTGTGCCCTGGGGGCCCAGTGCCGCTGGTCTGCTTGCAACATCTACTCCACTCAGAATGAAGTGGCCGCAGCACTGGCTGAGGCTGGTAAGTTCGGCTTTTTCACCACCTTTGCCTCAAAATAATTATCTAAATGTAGTATTTATGTATTAAAATAGTCCTTACAGTATCATGTATGTCCAGGGGCTGTAAAATTTGGAGGGTATTAAGAATATCAACAGGAAGAAAATGGGTAATAAAATGAAGGTCCATATCCGTGATGAAATATCATATGGTCATTAAGAATGACCAACCCTTGAAAAGAATCTTAATTACATGGGGAAATGCTTAATTATAATGTTAAGTGAACAGAGTATTCAACTGTGTGAGGTATACAAGTTCAGCTGGCCTTTCTTCACCAAAGGCTCATCACTTTTGAGAGAACACAAGTTAAGAAGTGCCTTCTGTATTAGTAGCTCATTGAAAAATTGTCGACTGCTTGTAAGTTCACTTAAGCATAAAACAATTTTTATTGTTAAAATGTTCAGAAGAAAACCACCATGAAATTTTTTTTTTTTAATGTTTATTTATTTTTGAGAGAGGGAAGGGCAGAGCATGAGTGGGAAGGGGCAGAGAGAGGGAGACACAGAATGCAAAGCAGGCTCCAGGATCTGAGCTGTCAGCACAGGGCCCGACGTGGAACTCGAAGCCACAAACTATGAGATCATGACCTGAGCCGAAGTTGGAGGCTTAACCAACTGAGCCACCCAGGCGTTCCAGAACGATGAAGTTTCTTGAAGGACCTCCTGTCTCCTTGAGATCCTCAGAAATTTTATAATAGTTCTGTTTTTCTTGTTTACCTTTTTCTGGTGTTTATTGCAGAAAATTTAGAGGAGTTTCCAAAATAATAATAATAATAATCCTAGTACACAGGGATATTTGACACATTTTTTCCTTTTTTCAATTCACTTTTTACAGAGATAAATAAATCTCTGTACGTATACAATTTTATAACCTAAAATACAACATTTTCAGAAGTAGTTTTCCATGTCACTGAAAACTTGACAGCATCATTTGTAATAATCATATGGCCACGTGGTTTTACTTCACTATCAATACTCATGTTAAACATTTAGGTTGTTTTAAGATATTTGCTAATACGAATAATGTTCCAGTGAACAACTTTATTTTAATTCCCACTTCATTTTATCTCCTTAGGACAGAGTTCCAAGTGTGAAATTGGCCAAAGAGAATAACATTTTAAGGTTCTAAAATATTTTTAAAACAAAAATCTCTTAAATTCATTACCGATTCCTCAACTAAAGGTGCTCTTTTGACTTTTTGCCCCTTCGAAGTTGTTTCCTTTCCAACATAGGTTCTGTAGCCTTTTTCTCTTCACGTGGATCTCAGAAAGTGGTATTGGTATAGGGAATTCCCGGAAGGAGGAGTCAGCTGATTTGTTCCCATCCCTACAGGAGTTGCAGTGTTTGCTTGGAAGGGCGAGTCGGAAGATGACTTCTGGTGGTGTATTGACCGCTGTGTGAACATGGATGGTTGGCAAGCTAACATGGTAATGATACATATTCATCCTACACTTTGACCACAGATTTGTTTCCTTTTTTCCCTCAAAGCATGGTTCCCTAAATATGTTTTGGATGTTTGTTCTTCATGCACTTACTTTGTTGCTTGATAACCTATTCAGAATGGGTCGGAGTACTGAATGGAAAGGTGGGGGAAGGGTAAGACTAAAGTGAACACATGTGGCTCAAACACGGCAGAAAGAAATAGAAAGAAGTAATGTGGTACCTCTTTGAAATAGGATTCTGGTTTCTTTCCTTCCTGCCCCAGCTCTCCTTTTGCATTCCAAGGAGTTATATATTTCAAGACTCTAGACTAAAAACGAGTCTATGATTAGCCTAATACTCTTCCCTCTAGCCAAGAACAAACTTAGGAATCCTTTTAACCATTTACACCGACAAATTTGACTGTGTTTCCACTGTCTAAACCTGCTCTAAGGAGCTCTGAGGAGTGCTCTTCCAAAACATACAGGGCTCTCTTACTAGTACAGAAAGTGGGTTCAAAGTTCCCCCCAGCTCTAGCAGCCTGAATGCCCATAGAAGTCTTCTGGCTGTTCTATAGATCCTGGATGATGGGGGAGACTTAACCCACTGGGTTTATAAGAAGTATCCAAACGTGTTTAAGAAGATCCGAGGCATTGTGGAAGAGAGCGTGACTGGTGTTCACAGGTAACAGATTCTGGAGTAGCTGCCCCTTGTGTTCTTGCCTCAGCAAATTCTTCTGGTCTCTGTCAGGCTTTAGGGCTATGTTTCAGACTTGTAACTAAATTGGGAGTATCTTCATTAGATAAAACTTCTGAGTTTTTCCTTTTGAAGAATCCAGGAGGCCCTAAGAGGAAGTTATCTCAGGTTCTCGTTCACACATTTTTCTTTCCCACTTAACCCACTGTGAGTCTCAGCCAACGCTGGGAGGTGTAGGGAGTGAATATATCTGGAAAAACTGTATTCAATATTGTATTATAATTTTATATTTGAAATATAAAAAAAAATCCTATTGTAAAAGTATACATTATACACACTACAAAAAGCAAAACTGGGCAAAATATTCTTGGCTTGTCGGAAAATCTAAAAGATCTCTATCTAAAAGAGTGTTTCTCAGTTGGGAGCACATCGCACATACTCACACACGCACACGGAGGGAACCAAAGCAGAGTCATTGATAATCTTTGTTTATCAGGGGTGGGCATGTTTTTTTATATATATTGAGAAAATGCTGGTCTAAGGAAATACATCCCCTTTTATGGAAGAGAAGTAAATTTCTTCAATGGAAAGGGGTTTTTTTCCCTTCCAAAAAAAGGGGGGGGGAGGGCTAAGGGGGAGAGAAAATGAAAAGAAGTGTGAGGAAATGATCTTGGTTACTAATGTCCTTGGGGAGGGTAGCATGAAGCTTGAAGAAAATTAGGCAGATTTTGCTGCATATTGTTTCATCAGCTAACTTTGTTTTTGTTTGTTTTTGTGGCTTCTTCTCCCTTTAGGCTATATCAGCTCTCCAAAGCTGGGAAGCTCTGTGTTCCGGCCATGAATGTCAATGATTCTGTTACCAAACAGAAGTTTGATAACTTGTACTGCTGCCGAGAGTCCATTTTGGATGGGTAAGTTGAAATGTAGAGATACTCAGACTTACAGGGGACAGATCTGGGTTGGGTTGCAGTGTTAATCTGATACCACTCCAGTCTTGTCCCGTGGTCTTCCTTTGGCTTTAAAGGTTTGTCAGAGGGGTCCATTTCATACCAAGCCCAGGCAGCTTCCAGCCAGAGTTCTTTTAATTGTGTGCAGAGGGACTGTGTTTGGGCTAATAATGTTTAAGTTGAGCCCTTGTCTGTTTTCCACAGCCTGAAGAGGACCACAGATGTGATGTTTGGTGGGAAACAAGTGGTGGTGTGTGGCTATGGTGAGGTAAATAGCTGGGCCTCAGTGTGTCTTTTCGTAGACTTACCAGAAATGTTGAGTGCAGGAGATTTGTGCTGTCAGGATGGTCACTGCTGTGAGGTTAAAACATGCTTTTAGATAACGTATCTCAAAATAATAGCAAAAGTGTTTTATTCAGACTTAGGAATAGAGATGCACAAAATGAATCGAATCTTCAGATCTCACCGCATTGTCTTGTAGAATGGAATGTGGGCATCACCCGCCCCCCCCCCCCCCCCATAACAGTTACTTTTTATGAGACTTAGTTCGAGTGAATATGTAGCATTTTAGCCACACAAGTGCCCTGGTATTGGAGTGAAGGGTGGGACCCAAAGTGATACATAGTTGATTATCTGTAAACTAGAAAAGGTGAAGGAGATTTTGTTGTCATCTGTTACCCACGGAAGTTCCCAAGCTGCTGGGCTTTCCTTGAGTTAGATGCATCTTAGATGAGAGTTAATCAAGTTTTTCTGGACTAAGATAGGAGAGGTTACAGTTGCTCTTCCTTGGTCTTGTTTTCCTAATGGTAACACCTATTTGATCTCCTGATTTCTTTTACCATCCCAAGCCCCAGCCCTTGCTATGAAATGTGAGTGTCCGCTAAATCACCTCTCTGACTAAGGGTCACAGCATAATCTGGATCTGTTTCTGCTCTGCTTGGATTGGAGCATCCCCACAAGGGCTCACTAGATGGTGATTTCAGGGAGGTTCATCCCCATCTCCCGAAGAGCCTACCTGCCCCAGTACCCATGCCGTGATGGACCTGTCACCCGACTTCTTTCTTACGTGCTGCAGGTGGGAAAGGGCTGCTGTGCTGCTCTCAAGGCCCTTGGAGCGATTGTCTACATCACAGAAATCGACCCCATCTGTGCTCTGCAGGCCTGGTAAGAACAGAGTGGTGATACGATTAGATTGACCCCAGTACTTCGTGCTTCTGAGAGTTCATGATGGATCGTATTAACCATTCCTTGCAGAAATCTCTCAGAGGAAGAGAAGGCTAGGATGGCTCTGTTCCCTCCATTATAATCCCAGGGCACTCCGGGAGCTTCTTGGCATTTTCCCTTCCTGAATGGAGTCTTGGGGAGTCTGAAGAGGCCAGTCTATAGTTTAGCACAGCTTGTCACTTATCATCCCTGTGAGGTAGCCCTGGACCTGACTTTGCAAGGGAATTTAGCAGTCTCATTTTGTGACCAGCTTCTGTCCCACTGCTTCCTTGCTTTGCTCATAATGTTCCTTCCTTTTCTTCCAGCATGGATGGGTTCAGGGTTGTAAAGCTAAATGAAGTCATCCGGCAAGTTGATGTCGTAATAACTTGCACGGGTAAGTGTCCGTGCTCCGAGGTGCGTGGAGGAGTGGTAACTCTGAGGCCAGATCGTGAAAGTGGTCTGACCGTCACATAAAGTAGGGGAGGCCTGTGCTCGGAGTAGAAGTCTCAGAACTAGCATAAGCGATCAGAACCTCAGTGTTTTCCAGAACAAAGAGACTTTTTTCCTGATGGCTTTTTATACAGTTGAATCTTAAAACCAAATCAGTGAGCCTGAAGAGCAGTTATGCAGCATACACTTTTCTCACAGAGTATACATGCCCTTTCATGCAGCGAAACTCCTCTTTCCCGTCTTCTACTGAAAGCCGGTTGGTACCTTTGTTGCCCAACATCTTCCTTCAGCCGCTCTCCCTTTATTTTTAGGAAATAAGAATGTAGTGACACGGGAGCACTTGGACCGCATGAAAAACAGTTGTATCGTGTGCAATATGGGCCACTCCAACACGGAAATTGATGTGGTATGGTTTCTCTCATTCATTGACTGCAAGGCCTTTTTCCCCTTCCTTTCATTAGAGCCACAGTCAACTGTGCTGTCTTCCTTTCAGACCAGCCTCCGCACTCCAGAGCTGACATGGGAGCGAGTGCGTTCTCAGGTGGACCATGTCATTTGGCCAGATGGCAAACGCGTCGTCCTCCTGGCAGAGGTACGCACTCGGAAGGGCTTTGGCAGTGCGGCACAGGCACCGTAGTTAGATCTGCGGCAGGAGGAGGGGCAGGGAGGAAATGTTATGCCATGTTTCCCTGAACTCTGTCATTGGATACAGATCTCCTTCGTACATTTTCTGGTCCCTAACATAGAACCACTCAAAAAAAAACACCTACCTTTTCCCAAGTAACATACTCTTTCCTGACCACAGCTCGTTCTTCATTTGTCTTACTCCGATGGACTTAAGAAAATGAGATAAAATCTCGAGTCCTGATCTGGAACTGTAATGCTTTCTCTACCATCTGAGTTGCATTTGCTTAACTTGGATGACCCTGGAATCTGAAACCCGAAGGGGAGCAAAACTCATCCCAGGGCTCTCTTACCTTTCCAGGGTCGTCTGCTCAATTTGAGCTGCTCCACAGTTCCCACCTTTGTTCTGTCCATCACAGCTACAACACAGGTATGTGACTAAATGCCTGTTTCTCCTGCCCTGGGATTAGTGGGACGGGGCCTCGGGCATAGTTCCGATGAGAGTGTGCCCTGCTATGTTCTTTTCAACACGTTTCAGGTCGTGGGTGGGCAAGACAGGCTTTCTCGAATGTAGAGAAGAGTCTTCAGTCAGGCAGACTTGGAGTTTGTGTCCCTTTAAGTTGGCTGTGTTAGCTGAGAATGTAGTGTTCTGGCTTAGTTGTATTTAGTCTGTTCTTTTATTAGGAACTAAACAAAAACAGCAGCAAATCCTTTTACGATGTGTGATGGTGGTTATTACAGGCCAAGTCCTAGGTGCTGTCACTATGATACATCACTGTAGTACTTACCCCAAGACCCTGTTACATCTAGTTTTGTTTTTGTGTCCCTGTCTAAGAAGTGTTTCTGTGTTTTTTCACCCTCTTCTCTCAACCTAGGCTTTGGCACTGATAGAACTCTATAATGCACCTGAGGGACGATACAAACAAGACGTATACCTGCTTCCTAAGAAGATGGGTGAGTGAGAAACAGTAGGAACCTGTACCGATCTTCAGACTCTTGAATGGTTTGGTGAAATGATTATCATGAAAAGTATTAGATTTAGAGTCAGAGTTGTAATCCCCATCCTAACCTCTCATGGTTTCTGGACCTCGGGACAAGTTCTAATCGCTACGGGCCTCAGTTTCTTCATCAATAAAGTCAGAGTAATACTTACATACAGTGCAGAATTGTAGTAAGAATTACAACTAACGAGCCTAAGTGTTTAGCACGGTGGTTTAGGGTAGATGCTCTTAGTCTGAGTAGCCTTATGAAGTTCAGTAAAATTCCTACCACTAGTGACTTCAGCCTGGGACCAAGATGAGAGAAACAGAAACAAATCTAGGTTTTATTGTCCATCCTCTGTGTAAATAATGCAACCTCTGAGATTCTAGGGGACAGCTGTGTTGCGTTCATATGGAAAACATGTCCTCTCTGATTCTTTCCCTTCTTGAATAGTGATGCCCACCTCCCATCTATAATTGATCAGCCCCTGTCCCCTTGATTAAAGCTAAAAGACCTCTTGCTCTCATCTCCTCCAACAGATTGAGTTTTTTTCTTTAATTCATATTCATAAAAGCCCAGGAAGTTTATCCAGGGAAGAGTAATAAATTTGCACCAGCTGCCTTAGAAATCCATGATCCTAAAATTCAAGGCCCTTATGGATGTTATTCTAAATAAATCTTAATGACACAAAGGTCTTTTGAGCTACCGGTGTCTACTTTGTTCTGTAGTTTGAGTGTAATTCAGTTAAAGAAGTTGTTGCAGGAAGATGAGAGTGATACATAGCATGTTGGCCACTGGGGTAAAGCCAGAAGCTTTGCCAGAGAAGGATGCAGAGGTACAAGCCCACCCCATTTTGTTACCCTGGCAAATGCCTTTCTAAACACACGCTGGATGTGCAGGGGGGAGTACCCTGCCAAAAAAGGCAACTTTGAGGGCTCCTTAAGCAAATATTTTGAGTTGTAGATGCTTGCAGTTATTCCATTTCTTGTCCTCTTTCTCAAAAAGCTTCAGATGAAAATAGGGGGAGGTTATGTTCTGAGAGGCAGGTTGAAATGGGGTCTGCTCCCCCATCACTGTGTTCTTCCTAGATGAGTATGTTGCCAGCTTGCACCTGCCATCATTTGATGCCCACCTGACAGAGCTGACAGATGACCAAGCAAAATATCTGGGACTCAACAAAAATGGGCCATTCAAACCCAATTATTACAGGTAACTTGGGAAAAACAAGTGAAAAGCTCTTTTACGCAGTATTAAACCAAGCAGGTTAGCTGGCTTTCTTAAATAAAGTGTTGTGCCTGATTTTGAAGAGTATAAGAACTCTGCTCCAACCTAACAAGATAGGCAGAGAAATTGTGTTATCTAGTGGTAGATATAAGGACTAAGGGTTTTCTAGAGTTGGGAAGCTTGGGCCTCACTTCCTGACAGTCTGATACATTTGGTCTGGCTTGGGGCCCAGACTTATTTGATAAAAACTCCCTAGATTAATCTAATATACAGTTGGGGTTGAAAACCACTGGCTTATGTTTTCAGGGAGCAGGAAATGAAGCCAGAGGTGGCACTGTCATAAGCCCTGTGGAAGCACAGGGAAGAATGATCCCTGGGGAACGGCTTTCGGGATCCCAGCTGGGGCTGGGGAAGGACCCTGGGGAGTGTCCCCTGTTTCAGATTTTTCTCTTGGATCTCTCAATGTGGAAGACACAAGTGCTAACCAACCAATCTCTTTATTTACAGATACTAATGGACCATATTCCCAAGGACCAGTCCACATGAACCACACAACTCTAAAAGAAATATTTTTTAAGATAACTTTTATTTTCTTCTTATTCCTTTCCTGTTGATTTTTTTTTTTTTCTATAATTTCATTTTTGTTTTTTCATCTCATTATCCAAGTTCTGCAGACCACACAGGAACTTGCTTCATGGCTCTTTAGATGAAACTGAGGTTCAAGGTTCCTCACCCTAGTCACTAAAGAAGGATTTTACTCTCCCAGCCCAGAAAGGTGATTCTTCCTTTCCCATTTCTGGGGACTTTAGTCTTAATTGGGTACCTTATTAACAGGAAATGCTAAGGTACCTTCCATGTTGAACAATCTGCAATGTCTAAATTGCCTTAAAAGAGCCCATTTCTTAGCTGCTGAAATCAGTGCTCTTTCACTTCTTCAGAGGAGCAGGGATGGTACCCACCAGCCAGGTAGGTTAGATGTAGGTGGCGCATGTTCATTTCCCCAGATGTTCCAAGCCCTGTTTCCTGTGTGAAGGTGGTGTGTCTGGTTCAGAGATGTGTATTGTTAAGATCCAGTTGGTCCACTTGGATTTAGTACAGCCCTTCCTCCACTCCCACCAGACCTTCTCATTTTTCAGGTTTTTAACCAGACTGCACTCTATTCAGTTGAATTTTGTCCCTTAGCATTGATTTCTGTTGTACAAAAAAAAAAAAAAAAAAAAAAATGTTTAGTGTTAACACTGAGGAACTGCTTGGGTGATTAGTTGTTACCAGTTTCTCTTTTGAACCTTTGGAGCTGAGAGTACACAGTTGAGTCTAGAGAAGTGCTGATCTCAAACTCTTGATAAGTCCCTCTGTTTCTAAGCCCATAGTTGATAGCATCAATGAACTGGGGCCATAACGGCAAATTCTATCAGCTCTGCCCCATACAGCTTGTGCTGATGGCGAATTTCTTGAGCCATTACTCAGTCTAAAACACTGAGCTCTATCTTTAGGATTTATCCTTTAAGAGCAAATTTCTGGTCAGCTGTGCTTTTGCAACCTAAAATATTTAAAGGGAGGTAGATGTGGATGGGAGGAAGAAGGATAAATTGGGCCAGGGTGAGGGAAATACAGTTCCGTATAACTGGTCCGGGACTTTAGGCCCCATGTATAATGTTAGTTTCACGGAAGTGGTACCACTTTTAATTGACACATTTCACAAAGAGTTTTTGAACCAAGATCTTAAAGGGCAGTTTGTGCACAGAGAAGGTAATCCGTGCGTCCTGGCCCATACTTGGAAAGAATCCCTAGAGAGGCCCTCAAAGATTAGAGAGGTGTGTTCCCATGCCATGCACCCTGCTTACCAGCATTTCTGCATGGTCCAATGAGCTTTATGCTCATGAGCTTTAAGTATATAATTATCCAGGATTCCAAATCCTCAACTTGTTCTAGCTGGTGATCCTTCAAAGTTGGGTCAGGCATTAGTGCTAGGTACTAGAAATGTTCATTTCTCTGTTGCCATTGATCAGAGAGACAGACATTAAAAAAACAGTAACATACGAAAGGAAAGCTTTCACTCTGCAGCCTTCTAGCAGAGTCTTGCCAAAACGTTTTTCCTTTTCCTCTCCTAGTTCTCCCCCACCCAGCCCCTTCCCACTCCTTTTCAGTGTGACCATGCTTTCTTTTCTGTAGATGCTAATGGTTCAAGCCCTTTTTCCCCAGGGCATTGAACCAGCCAATCAGAACACCCCATCCTTTAGGGGAGGTAACCTGGCCAACAGTGGTATCCATCGCATCAGCTCTGCTGGAGGGAAGGGGCCCAGGTCCCGCAGCCCTCTGGCCTGCCCCCTGCTCCCCATCTATTTCTGTGTCCATAGGAATAATAGGTAAGGGTTCCATCTCTGTCAAGCCATGTAACAAAGGACACTGTGGGAAAATGTCTGGCATCAGAGGGAGCGTGTGGAGAGCAACTTGGGAGGAACAAGTTTATTTTGTATTGAATGATTTTTAATGAATGCAATATTAATCCTTGCAGATGAGCAATAATCATTAAAGTCAATTAAAATGATAAGACCTTATTGGGATTCTGTGTCATTCTTGACTGAACAACAGAACGTCATTAGAATTTGTTTTCGACGGTGGGATGAGTCATGGGCCAGTCAGCAGTCTCTGATAGAGATTTGCTGAGGACCTAATATGGAGAGGAGCAGGCTGGGTGCAGAGTTCAATAATATCTCCATATATATATGTGTATAGAGAGAGAGAGATGAGAGAGGGAGAGAAAATCTCATTCAGGCTCCGCCCTCAACATGGAGGCTGGCGCAGGGCTCAATCCCGCAACCCCAGAATCACAACCTGAGCCAAAGTCAAGAGCTCAACCCACTGAGCCACCCAGACGCCCCTGTAGTGATCCTAAGTTTTGTTTGCCTGCTCTGTGCCAAAGCACTTCCATTGTAAACTCCATCAAGAAGCAAATCTGCGGGGCACCTGACTGACTCAGTCAGTGGAGTGTGCAACTCTTGATCTCAGGGTTGTGAGTTTGAGCCCCACATTGGGTGTAGAGATTACTTAAAATCTTTAAAAAGTTAAAAAAAAAAAAAAAGACAAATCTGCTTACGCTTCAGGGTTCCTCATTTGTGCAGTTCCCCTTTAAGACCCTGTACCTTTTTTTTTTCCTTAAAGTCTCTAAAGTTAGGAAAGCTTCAGCCCCTCCCACACCTGTAGCCATCTCTAGAGTTATCTCTGTGGCTTCTGATGTGACTATGTATTAATATCTTTCAAAAGTAATACTTTTCTAGGGTGCCTGGGTGGCTCACTCAGTTAAGCGTCAGACTTCATTCAGCTCAGGTCATGATCTCAGTTTGTGAGTTCCAAGTCCCAAGTCGGGCTCTGTGCTGACAGCTCAGAGCCTGGAGCCTGCTTTGGATTCTGTGTTTCCCTCTCTCTCTCTCTGCCCCTCCCCTGCTTGTGTTCTGTCTCTCAAAAATAAACGTTAAAACAATTTTTTGAAAAAAAAAAAAAAATACGGGGGTGCCTGGGTGGCTCACTCAGTTAAGCGTCAGACTTCAGCTCAGGTCATGATCTCACAGTTCGTGGGTTCGAGCCCCGCACTGGGCTCTGTGCTGGCAGCTCAGAAGCTGAAGCCTGCTCCGGATTCTGTGTCTCCCACTCTCTCTGCCCCTCCCCCGCTCGTGCTCTGTCTCTCAAAAATAAATAAACATTAAAAAAAATTTAAAAAAAACAAAACCTTTTATGTTTTGTTAAATTGGCCCCAAACAATGTTGATGATTTCTATGCAGACTAGAAAAATGATGTGTTTTTAATTCTGGAAGCTTCATCCATACACATAAATCTGAATTTAAGATAAACTTCATATTGCCTAATTAGTGATTTAAACTTTTAACCGTCTTGTGAATCTATTTGATAACTCTTGAGATTATAAAAAGTCATCTGTTATGGTGGGAAAATATCTTAAATATTTGAATATAAGGAATTTAAATGAACTGTTGACCTTATAGTTTCATAAAACTGATTCTTCAAAGTTTTCTTATCGCCTACTATGTGCCAAAAGTCTGTTTTAGATACTTGAGATACATCAGTGAGAATCAGATTTCTTTTGTGGAGTTTACATAAAATTCCAGTAAGTCTCAGATTCCTCTTTCCTTTTTCCTTTACCCACAATTCTGCCATTCGGTAGGGCAGAGCAAGCTAGGCACCTACATGGATTTGTAGCCAGGTATGTGGATGTGGGAGCTGGGGTGAGGCCCAGTGCAGGGAGTTATCCTAAGTGGGATGAGGGGGACGTTGACACAGGGGAGGGATGACAGTGGCAGGTAGGATAGGAACATGGGACTTGATCAAATAAGCAAAAATCGTAAGAATAATAGAAGCCAATTTTTCTCATTTTTGGAGAAGGTGTTACCAATCGGAAAGAGAGAAGACTAGGATGAACTCTAGTGTGTTTGAATAGGAGGTATTGCTGTGAATTCATGAATTCCAAAATAAACATAGGTATGTGTGTGTACAAACATTCCCTAGCTCTGTCTAATACGTGAACCTGGCAGCTGTCTCCTTCCCCCATTATGGTGCACACATCTAGCATCCAGATTCAGGTACTACATTTTCCACTTAAAGGAGCCAGGACTGACTGGAGAAAGGGCTGATTCCATGGCTGGGCAGGAAAAGTACAAGGTGAGCCAGAGAGAAAGGAAGTACTCAAAAAAATGATGGGGGTATGTCAAAAAGACACAGAGGCCAGCTTTAAGGGATTCACACTGGGCAAATCTGAGACAATCTGACACCAAAATAATGGCTTAAAAACCATTGAATAAATAGGAAACTATGAGTCTATATACTGATATGAATGAATGGCTTAATAAAAAATGAAAGGGGCACCTGGGTGACTCAGTTGGTTAAGCGTCCAACTCTTGGTTTCAGCTCAAGTCATGATCTCATGGTTTGAGTTCAAGCCCCATGTAGGGCTCTGTGCTGACACCTCAGAGCCTGGAGCCTGCTTTAGATTCTATTCCTCCTTCTCTCTGCCCCTCCCCTGCTCATGCTCTCTCTCTCTCTCAAAAATAAACTTAGAAAAAAAAGGATATTGAACAAAGTATTCTAGTCTAGGTAGCGTATGCTAAATCCACCTGCATCCTGGCCAGGATTCACTATGGTATTAGGAAATCTCAGCAGACTGATAAAGCAACTTAAAAATTACCTGGGAAAGTAATTTGTGATTCCAATTAGGGTGTGTAACGGCGTGTGTGTGCACTGTCTCTCAAAACCGAACAAAAAAAAAGGAACTCAAATCGGAAATGTTTAAAGGAGTTTAAATTTATAAATAAATTGGGTATTCAAATTTCTCTCAATTAAAAGTAATTAACATTTGCTAGATTTATAAATAAGATCTAAAAGCTGTACTTGAAAAAACTGAAGTAATGTTTTTGTTGCTTTAATAAATTGAATATTCATTTTCTTGGCAGTGGTGTCTTCTCTGCCCGTACCGCAGCCCTTGAACATATTTTAAAACGTCCTCTAGAAAGAATTGCTCTAGATTGTGGGCCAGAGGGTCTATTTGTCTCTGATGTTCAGGCTTTCCCCCGCCCATCCTGCCCTCCGTGTGACGTGGTTCTCCATTGCAACCACCAGATGGCGACTTTTCTCACATTCTCTGGTTGTCACACATGGTCTCCTGCCAACAAATAATAAAATATAGCTCCACGGTCCCTTCTCTAAAACCTTGTGTTTTGAAGTTGAGAATATTTCATATTTTTAGGAAATACACAAATACTCAGTATATTATGTAATACCTATGGGGGGGTGACATTCCATAATCAAATGTGTTGATATTTTCTCAATTATGTTTTAATATTCACAGAATAAGGGATAAAGACTATCAAAAGCCTCCCATTCATTTAGATCAGGTTTTGCTGCTAAACTGATTTGTGACAAGCTTCAAGGGGAATTTCTGATTTTTAAAATTTTTTTAATTTTGGAGTTGTGGATGAGGTTTGTGGCTATGGAATAGTAACACATAGTGTTTGCTCTAACTGGCTCCATTCTAAATGCTTTACACAATAAGCATACTTGATCTTCACAATAACCCCATAAGACAGATATTACTATTATCTCCATAGTACAGATGGGGAAATTGAGACAGGGAGGTGGAGTAACTTGCCCGAGGGTATACAACTCCCAAGTTGGTGAAGCTGGAATTAACCCAGACAGTCCGGCTTCAGGGTCTATGCTTAACACCAGGCAATATTGCTTCTAAGAAACAGCCTCCAACCAGGTTTGGTTTGAATGTTTGGTTTGAAAAATACGGATCCCAGGATCCTACCCCAGACCTGCTGAAACAAGCTCAGAGCCATGAGGAAACCACGTATCTCCGGTCACAGTGCCACTGACAGGTAGACCTAGGATTTGACCTCCAGTCTTTCTGGCTCCCTTGTGGCCTTTCTTCTGAGTCACCTGGAAACTCCCCAAGGGTACTTTCAGGCAGTTTCCCTATGGTTCTTATGTCTTAGCGAAGATCCTTTCAGCAGAGGAAAGAGCATGGGCATGAAGACCCAAACTGCAGATGCCATGACTTTGCTAATGGCCCTGACAGCCCAGGGAACCTGCTGCCTCCTGGCGTAAAGAATTCTGCTTCCCAAAGCCAGAACCAAACCAGGTCAAAGTTTCCTCTCTTGGGGCCCCAAAGATTTACTGATGACCCGTGGGGCCCTTGTGCTCTGGATTTGGTTGTTTTTAAACCACAGAAATTCACACTCATGTTCATTACTGACACCACTATTTCAGCGCATAAACACCAAGCGAAAGGTCCATTCTCTTCAATGATTCTCTTGCCTTTGGGTTTCTATCTGGGCAAATTACTTCCACAGGGCCACTTAGAGGTGTTTTCTCATCAGGGAAAGGAGAAAGAGCTTGAACTGGATAAATAAGAGCATACTGCTCTACTGAAGGTTAAGTGAGCACAGCCTTCTCTGAGGTGCACTCACTCCTACAGCTTGCTTTCATGCAAATCTGTCGACAGAGGGGAGAGCTGAGTGTGAACTTTCTTTTAAGCAAAGGTGACTTTATCTCAAATCTAATAGGTATAGTAAGAAGGGAACTGTCTTTCTCTGTCACACATACAATGGGGAGCAAACCACCGCCTGTGGCTTTTTCCTATCTATGCTGTGGGCTTACTAAAGTGTATGCTTTTGTTGTTGGATAGAGTGTTCTCTTTTTTTTTAATAGTTTGTTGTTAAGTTAGCTAACATACAGTGTATATACAGTGCACTCTTGGCTTCAGGAGTAGATTCCCATGATTCATCACTTACACACAACACCCAGTGCTCATCCCAACACGTGCCCTCAATGCCCATCTCCCATTTCCACCCCCCCCCAATCCCCCACCCCCATCAACCCTCAGTTTGTTCTCTGTATTTATGAGTCTCTTATGGTTTGCCTCCCTCTCTGTTTGAAACTTAATTTTCCTTCCCTTCCCCTTTGGTCTTCTGTTAAACCTCTCAAATTCCACATATGAGTGAAAACATATGACATATTTCTCTGACTGACTTATTTCACATAGCATAATACCCTCCAGTTCCGTCCACATTGTTGCAAATGACAAGATTTCATTCTTTCTCATTGCCAAGTAGTATTCCATTGTATATATAAACCATATCTTTTTTATCCATTTATCAGTTGATGGACATTTGGGCTCTTTCCATAATTTTGCTATTGTTGATAGTGCTGCTAATAAACATTGGGGTACATGTGCCCCTATGAATCAGCACTCCTGTATCCTGGGGATAAATTCCTAATAGTGCTATTGCTGGGTCGTAGGGTAGTTCTGGTTTTAATTTTTTGAGAAAGTTCCACATTGTTTTCCAGAGCAGCTGTACCAGTTTGCATTCCCACCAACGGTGCAAGAGGGTTCCCCTTTCTTGGATAGAGTGTTCTGTGTGCCTGTTAGATCTAGTTGGTTTATTGTGTTGTTTGAGCCCTCTGTTTCCTTGATTATCTTCTGTCTGGTTGTTCTAACCATTATTGTGAGTGGGGTATCGGAGTCTCCAACCGTTACCGTAGAACTGTCCGTTTTCCCCTTCAATTCTATCAGTGTTTGCTTTATATATCTTGATGGTCTTCATCAGGTGCATAAATGTAATTATCATAGCTTCGTGCTGTATTGAGGCTTTTATTAAGACATAATGTCCTTCTTTGTCTCTTCTAATTTTTTTTTAATTTAAAATCGATTCTGTCTGATATTAGTATGGCCATCCCTGCTCTCTTTTGGTGACTATTTATATGGAATATCTTTTTCCATCCTCTCCTTTCAACTCCTTTCATCATCTGCAGATGTGCCTTTGGATCTCAAGTGAGTCTCTTATAGACAGCATATAGTTAGGTCATGTGTTTGTCCACTCTGCCAATCTCTGCCTTTTGACTGGGGAGTTAAATCTATGTACACTTAAAGTAATTACGTATTAAGGGGGACTTACTTCTGTCACTGTGCTATTTGTATTCTATATGCCTTACAGTCCCTCATTTCCTGCATTATGGTCTTCTTTTGTGTTTAGTTGATTTTTTTTTCGTAGTGAATTGTTTAAATTCCTTTCTCACTTCCTTTTGTGTGTATTATATAGCTATTTTCTTTGTGGTTACCATGGGGTTACACTGAAGATTCTAAACTTACAATGCTCTAATTTGAACATATACCTTCAATAATATACAAAAACTCTGCTCCTTCACTCTGTTCTCACCCCTTTTGGTTGTTGATGTTACAAAATATCATCTTTATACATTGTATACCCCAAAACAGACTAATAATTCTTTAAAATTCATTATTCTTCTAAGTTATGTAAAACACAAAGTGTGGAGTTACAAACCAAAGATACAGTAATACTGGTTTTCACGCTAACAATTTTTTTCTTTATTATTATTATTTTTTATTTTTTTAAGAGAGAGAGGGAGCCCTTGCAAGAGGGGGAGAGGGAGGGAGAGAGAGAATCTTAAGCAGCGCGAGCTGGCCACAAGCCTCAATCCCATGCCCCTGGGATCATGACCTGAGCCGAAATCAAGAGCCAGACAGACACTCAACCCACTGAGCCACGTAGGCACCTCCAATTATTTTTTAAATCTATTAGTCTCATATAGAAAAAAAAAGAGAGAATAGTAACAAGCCACTGGGGATGGGTAAATTGTGTACTAAAAGCTGAAATTGATCAAAGTTAATCATAAATTACTCTCCAGCCCTTCCCCTGGAAGTTGCAAAGCCTTCAACAAACTTCAGGGTTCCAAAATAGTTACATCAGACAGATTCTGTCAGTGCAACTCTGCTCTAGGTGGGGAGACCGAGTCCTGGTGCTTCCTACTCCATCTTCCTAGAAGCCTCTCCCTGCACCCCCTATGATTTTAACACTTGCCTATCATTTGAATATGTCCCATCATCTCTCCCCTCCCCAGGTCAAGCTGTCAGATAAGACCACAGCCCTGGACAATAGCTTGACTGTAACCTCATGACAGACCTTGACAAAGACGCTCTGCTTGTCCAAACTGGAGTCAGGCTCCTCTGAGCCCTTTTTTCTTTTCTTTTCTTTTCTTTTCTTTTCTTTTCTTTTCTGTTCTTTTCTTTTCTTTCTTTTTTAAGAGAGAGAAAGAGCAGGCAGAGGTGCAGAGGGAGAGGTAGAGTAAGGGGGGGATCCTTGCCAGGCCTGCATAGCCAAAATGTAACAAGAATCCCACTAAGTCAGTTTAGCAAGAATCTCCTCACTCTTGATATCTGATCATATTCTTCATTCTCTATCCTTGATATCTGATCACCTTGGCCTGCCTTCAGCAAGAATTCCTTTTGAGTCAGTTTAGCAAGAATCGCCCTACCCTAGCTGTCTCCTCTTGGTAACTTTTTTTCATCCACTGACCCCCTCATTCCACTTGTTGGCTACAAATCCCCAGCTATTTTTGCTGGATTTGGAGTTGAGCCCAATCTTTCTCACCTACCGATAGCCTTGACACCTATTGCAAGGGTACTGACTAAAGTCTTCTTTACTATGTTAACAAAGTGTCAGAATATTTTTTTCTTTAACATCCTTGAGTGAAATGCACTCAGCAAAGCTATCCCCAGATTTTTGACCAATAGAAACTATGAGATAATAAATGTTTGCTGTCTCGATCCTTAAATGTTAGGGTCATTTGCTGCACAGAGCTAGAAACTAATGCCTGATGTGGCCTGGATGCTGTGATGCATGGCTCAAATTCTCCTTCCAAGACCGGGCTCTCCTGCTTCTATTGCACAGAGTGTTGGCTGCTAGCAGTTTGCAGCTAAGTCCTTCTCCAGCTGTTGCTTTTGGTAAAGAGAGCTACCTTGCCCAAGGATATACCCCCTTCCCAGGCAGTCTGCCGCCCAAGGATTTGTCCATGCAGGAGTATAAAGGCCTGGCCCCTTGGCCTCCAATATGGGATAACCCTTAAGGATCCACTGAGATCTCTGTGACAACTGTGTCACAGTTGAACTTCTCCCTCCTCCAGCCCCCAAGTCCTGTTTCTCCCACCTTTGTACAGGTGTTATTACCAGGATCAGTCTCCAACATACCTCCTAAATCTCTGCCTCAGAGCCTGTTTTCCAGGGAACCTGACCTAAGACACTATGTGACCTTGAGCAAACCCTTTACCTTTCAAATTCTTGGCTTCTCCATCTGCAAAATGGGAGAAATACCATGATTAAATGAGTTTAAGTCCTTGGCATGGTGCCCGCCATATATATATAGTAAACATATATAGAGAGTTGCTGTTGTTATTGTTACTATCTACGAAAAGAACATCCCAAGTTCCCTGCTCCCCTCACTGCAAAAAACCAGCTAGTGCAAAGGCCTTGAGGTGGCTGCAAACTTGGCAGGCTAGAGAGAGAGAGAGAGAGAGAGAGAGTGTGGAGGGCCCTGAGGCTAATGGAGGAGTGTGGTAGGGGCTGAGGTCAGAGAAGCAGGCAGGGCCCTGCTGGGCCCATGTGGGCCTTGTAGAGAGTTACAACTTAAATCTAAGTGAGGTGGGAAGCCATGGCAGAGTAAGAGCAAAGAAATTACACCAGTTAATATGTGGTTCTAAAAGCTCAGTCTGGCTGTGGGGAGAATCAGGAAAACAACAGCAGCGAGGGAAGCAGGGAAGACGAGTAATGATGTTCGTGAAGGGCAGGGAAGGCGCCAGGACAGGTTTTGATGGGAAAGTCACCGCCCCACTAGATGGAAGGGGGAAGGAGAGAAATTAAGGATGTGTCCTAGGTTTTGGCTTGAGAAAAATGGGCGGTTGGTAATATCATCTATTCAGATGAGGAAAAGCAAGAGAAGAGCAGGTTTGGGTAAAGGGAGGGAAAATTGGGAGTTCTGTTTGTAACATGTTAAGTTTGAAATGCCTATTAGATATCCAAGTGAGATGTCAAATCAGTCATTGGATGTGTGTGTGTGTGTGTGTGTGTGTGTGTTTTAATTTTCTTTAAGTTTATCTATTTTGAGAGAGAGAGAGGGAAAGAGAATGAGCAAGGAAGGGGCAGAAGGAGAGGGAGAGACAGAATCCCAAGTGGGCTCTGAACTGTCAGCCCTGATGTGGGACTTAATCGCACAAACTCAACCGTGAGATCATGACCTGAGCCGAAATCAAGAGTCAGACCCTTAACAGACTGAGCCACCCAGGCTCCCCTGGATGTATCTCTGTGTCCTCTTTTGACTAAGCCATACTGCATGTAAGAAGGCTAGGAAGTTATAAATTAATATGTCCCGGGACAGACAGCTGATTCCTTTGGGAGACAAGATTCAGATTATTTGCCCTATTCACTAACTAACTAACTAACTAACTAACACATTATCCATATTTTCTTCCTCTCATAACCATTAATGGAGAAAACGCCACATGGCATTGCAACTAGATAGAGGTTAAGACCTGGCCCATAGGTGCCCCACAAGTCATGACTTTAATATGCAGCATTTCATGGACTGGTAATAACCTGACCAGGGCTAAGACAGAAATTGCCAGAAAGAGGCTCACTTTGCCTCCCGGCATGCAGTTAGGTATAGACGGAGGTGAAGCATCTTGCTCAGTAGATGACACCCTGGAGGCACACAGTATGTGTCAACTTCCTACTCCAGAGCCTAACTGGGATAACCACCGTCTTCTTGGTACAGCCCCTGCCATGCTGTAATGACTCAGATACGAAATTTAACTTCCTCCAGTCTCTTGAACCATAACCACTTATGGTAGAGGAAGGGCCTTCTCACCTAGGCTTCACCTTTTGGCAATAATTCTTTTTTTTTTTTATAAATAAAAAAACGTTGAATAATTCTTTTTTTTTTTTTTTTAATGTTTTTATTTATTTTTGAAGGAGAGAGAGACAGAGCATGAGCCAGGGGGGAGCAGAGAGAGAGAGGAAGACATAGAATTTGAAGCAGGCTCCAGGCTCTGAGCTGCCAGCACAGAGCCCGACACGGGGCTCGAACTCACGAACCGTGAGATCATGACCTGAGCCGAAGTCGGATGCTCAACCGACTGAGCCACCCAGGTGCCCCAATAATTCCTTTTTAAAAAATGCTTTATAGTGATCAAAATTATTTCACATAAATTAGCTCATTTGATCCATAGTCTCATAAAACAAGGGATTATCATCATTTTACAGATGAGGAGAGAAGGAACCATTTTCCTAAGGGTCTCTAAAAATTCTTAATTATTAAACACAAATATCAATGGTTTCTGTATATTCTGTTTTGTCAGTGCTCCATTATTTAGTTACCCATTTTCTTATTGGCTATTTCTCAAATTAGGTTGGCCCCAATTTTGCACAGCTGAAAATACCACTGGCTGGAACATCTCATCGTACATATATCTTTGTCTAAATCTTTGTTTCCTTAGGACCTATTACTACAAGGGGAATAACTGAACAAAAACCTTAAACCTTCCCTGTCCTGGATGTAGCTGAAGCAATATAGGGTGTTTAAAGGCCTATTTTTCCCCCCAAGGAGATAGAGCTTGTGGTAGGCCAGTCTTAGACGTTGGCCCAACCAGTTACTAAAACTAGAAAGCAGTTATGTGTTGGGTTTTGTGGGATCTGCTGATTTTATCCAAGAACTGCATGGGTCCCTTTCCTGCAAATTCCTTCATTTTTCCTGTCACCTTGGCCCAGCCCAGCTTGGATGAAATGCTAATTTACCAAGTGTGTTACTGGATATGAAAAGAAACAGGGACAAAGGACAGGAAGATCAATAGGAAGAAGTAGCAACAGAGTGGCTTTAGATTCATTCATTATTTTACAGCAAAGACTTCTAAAGCACCTACTAGTTGGGACCCTGGTGGAAATTTCGCCAAAGCTGCATCACAGGGACTTTCTGGGAATCGAGCTGGAGCAGCAAAGGTGGCACTCTGGAGAGAGAAAGATGGAGAAAATGCCTTTAAGGACTTTACCACACAGTAGCAGGTAATTATGACACATCACCTCTAAGATGTTTAATGGGCATCTCAAATGTGACATGTCCAAAACTGAAATCTTGATCTTCCTCCTAAACCTGTTTTTCTTTCTCCCAGACTTCCCTATTTTAATAAGCAATACAACCACTCACCTAGTTTCTCAAACCAAAAATCTAGGACCCATCCTTTATTCCTCTCTATCCTGCTGATAGGATTCCAGCCTTTCACTAAATCCTGTCCAATCTACCCACACAATGTAGAAATATCATAACTACTCTGGTGCAAGCACCATCATTTTCATCTATATAATCTCCTACCCATTTTCATCTATATAATCTCCTAATCTGTTTACCCTCATCCACTCTCAACTCTCTAATCCTTTCTCCAAAAAAGCAGCCAGACTGGTCTTTTAAACATCAGACCATACACCTCCGTGGTTGACATACTCTGATGGTTTTCCTTTTCACTTAGAATAAAATTCAAAAAGTTTTCATGCCCTTCATGGCTCTGCATGTATCTGGCCCTCATCTCCTCCTATCCTCTCCCTAATCCCCTCACCTGCCACACTGACCTCAGGGGCTCTGTAGCTGGCCGGTCCCTCCACTTGAATTGTCTCCATGGCGCTTCTTCAGAACTCATTTAAAATCATACCCTCAGGCTTGTTTTCCCTGGGCATCCAACCTAATATAGCCATGCGTCCCATCATCACTGCCACTTCCTAATCTGTTACACTTCTTTTTGTTTCTTCTCAGCACTTACTTCTCTAATGTATTTGTGTGCTCATTGTTTACCTCTCCCACTAGGTACTAAGTTATGTACCATTAGAGCAGGAACTTAATTTGTTCCCCATTCTATAGCACTGCCTGAAAGTGCAGGAAGCATTTAGTGTTTATTGAATGAATGATGAATGCATGTTTATCATAAATCTGTTTTATTGACTTATTCGTTTGTTCCCCGTATTTCCCCCAAGTGAATGTAAACTCCGTGAAAACTGGGATCGTGTCCATTTTGTTCACTATTATATCTCCTAACGTTTGGAACAGAGCTATAGCAGTGACAAGTGCAAAGCTATGTTAAAGAAGGGCAGGGGCAACTAAACTGACTGAGGGAGCTACGGGAGTACTCACAGATAAAACCGCACCTAAACCGGGACTGAAGGAGGTGAGAACCAAAAAGACTGGAGAGAGAGAAGAGTCACGGCAGAGGCAATCTCGCGAGATGTTGGGCAGCCAAGATGGCTTCCAGCACTTGCCGCCACACTTAATATGGCGATCGGGGAAGTTTCCTGGGGGAAATCACGCGAGAGTTGTAGCACGCCTACAGTCCGTGAATTGAGCCGGGGGTGTGGAGCAGCCAAGATGGAGCCGGCAGCCGGCGGCCCCGGCCCGCTGATCATGAACAACAAACAGCCCCAGCCGCCACCACCTCCGCCACCGGCAACCGCGCAGCCTCCACCCGGAGCCCCGCGGGCCGGCGGAGGCCTCCTGCCCGGGGGCAAAGCCCGGGAGTTCAACCGCAACCAGCGCAAAGACTCGGAGGTCAGGAGCTTCGGGGGGCGAGGACGGCACCGGGCGGGCGGTTGCGAGGGGCCCGGGGCTGCTTTCGGGTTCCAGCTGGGCTTCCCAGAGGGTTGGACATGGCCCGGCGGAGGAGTTGTCATTTTACAGAGAAAGGAGCAGGAAACAAGGCTGGCACCCCCGGAGCCGGGGGTGTGAAGCCGGGGTCCCATCCCCGAGCTCCGCCGCTCGGGAGAACCTCCCGAAGCCGGCGACTGCTCGTTTGTTCCTCTGGGGCGGGGGCTGAGGGTGCGGCCTCGGGGCCCCAGCCCCTGGGGAAGCCGCTCCCGGTCCCAGTTCGGAGATGAGGAGTCAGTGGTCTGCGTGCGCTACCAGGGGGCGGGCGGCTGCATCCCGACCCCTAACCATCTCTGTCCGCTGGTCCTGTGGGCTTTGCAGCGCGCGGTGGGCGGCGTGTGTGGGCTGGGAAGGGAGCTCAAAACCGGACGGAGCCAATTATCACTAATGGTACTACGCGCCCGGCGTTTTCGAGTATAGCAGGGGGTTGCCTATTCACTCTGACCTTAGCTAGTACAGGTCCTGGCCCTAGTTTGACGGTGCCTGATGCGTCCGATGCTGAACTGTTAACAGTCATAAATATACATTGTAAACATGCATTAGGGCTCAGCATTCCCTCTCTTGCTAGTGGGCTGTTCCTCTGGTTCCGGAGACACCGTAGTCTGGAGCTGACTAGTCACCTCACCCGGAGTTAAAGAATTCCTCCCACTGCCTCCCATTGTAGATTTCATGAATGAAGACACACGCTCACAGCACTTTAGGGCTTCTTAATCAGCACGTTCCCAGAGTTTTTTACCGTGAGGTCTCCACCTGAGATAACTCAGGGGCTGGTCAGCAGTGAGGCGCTTATTAATGATGGGGAATTCCTCCTTGTCCAAGCGCAGTGTCCCAGGTCCTACCACAGGGCGAGGATACCATCTTTAGATAGGTGAAATCAGTTCCTCTCAAGCTTTTGTATTTTGTTGGCGAGTGCAAACCTCTGGTAAAACGTGTCAGAATTTGCCAAGTCCAAAATGGAGGTACTTTAATTTTGAAGCGCATTATTTGAAAAAGCAATGAATCTGACTTTTTAGAAGCCTTTGCATTGTGGTGTGATAGAGGATTATGAAAGTGGTGGGAGTGAACCTGCCTTCATCAGAAGAGGAGTTTTAGTTTAATGTTTATTTATTTTTGAGAGACAGAGCACAAACAGGGAAGGATCAGAGAGAGAGAGAGACACAGAATCGGAAGCAGGCTCCAGGCTCTGAGCTGTCAGCACAGAGCCTAAAGCCGGGCTCGAACTCATGAACCGTGAGATCATGACCTGAGCCCAAGTCGACGCTTAACCGACAGAGCCACCCAGGCGTCCCAAGAAGAGGAGTTTTAGTTTAAAACTAGCTGTGGAGGTGCCTGGGTGACTGTTGGTTGAGCATGACTCTTGGTTTTGGCTCAGGTCATGATCCCAGGGTTGTGGGATTGAGCCCCATGTCCGGCTCCATGGTGAGTGTGGAGCCTGCTTAAGATTCTCTTTCTTTCTCTCTCTCTGCCCCTCTCCCTTGCTCGCTCTCAAAAATAAAAATAAATAAATAAAACTAGTGATAAATTTTCCTAAGTAGCCACAAATGATCAGATAAATACCCTTCGATGCATTTAAATGTCTCTTTCTACCCTTTAATTTCCATAGAGACTAAACACATGAAAGGCCAGTCAGTGAACACGTTCAGGCTGAGAGGCCTGTTTCAGTTCGTTTTCTTAGAGATCCTGGTGCTGTACTCAGCTCTTTGGGGCACAGCTGGAATCCGTGGGCTGGGAGCCTGAGCAATGCCTGGAGGACAGGGAGGCCGACACCTGATAAGCGCCCACTGTGTGCTACATAATTTTGATTTGGCCTAAAAACTTTGAAGATTGGGGCGCCTGGGTGGCTCAGTCAGTTAAGCGTCCGACTTCGGCTCAGGTCATGATCTCGTGGTTCGTGGGTTTGAGCCCCGCGTCGGGCTCTGTGCTAACAGCTCAGAGCCTGGAGCCTGCTTCGAATTCTGTGTCTCCCTCTCTCTCTGTCCCTCCCTGACTCATGCTCTGTCTCCTTCAAAAATAAACATTAAAAAAAAACCAAAAAAACACCTTGAAGATAGATTTTTGTCATTCCCATTCCATAAATGAAGAAACTGAAGCTCAGTAACTTGTGAAAGTGTACCTTCTGTTGCCTCTGATGGAGTAGAGTTCTTCATTTTTTTTTTTTTTTTTCAGTTTCTGTGGGTTTGTTATGTCACTTTGTGGGTGGTCTTTGTCTTCCCAAGTAGCTTGTAATTAAGCCTGAGGGCTCTACCTGTTCATCACCTCTTCTATCTTCCGAGCACCAGGCTTCCCAGATGGTGTTTCTCCTCCTCGGTGATCACCTATCCCCGTCAGTGAAAAGATTCTCTTTGTCAGATTCTCTCCTGTGTGTGGGAGGGAGACCATTCTGTTAGGCTGCTACCTTCTCTGTCTGTCAGTTCTCACTGAAATTTGAGAGAAGGGCAGGAAAGCTGAGAGTGTCAATAGGCATTTTGTCCTGAGCTGTTGATGGCCTACTAGCCAGAAAGAAGTGAGCCTTCCGGAATCGTAGCACCATGTGGAATGGTACATTCACTGCACAGAACACATAGAAGCTTTGTGTTCATTCATCTAACGAGAATTTATTTGACTATAAACTCGTCATTCATGCCCTCATTCAGGCCAGATAGTGTGCTGGGCATTGTGAAGTCATTGGTGAGCAGACTGGTGGACAGAGTTCTCGCTCTCAGGGACCTTGCACTCTCGTGGAGGGGCAGACACAAAACAAATACACGTGCCGGTATATAATGGTCAGTTGTAAGCGCTCTAAGGAAAAGTGGAAGGTGCTGTGCAAGGTCTTAATCGGGAGGCCTGAGCTAGCCCAGGAGGCGAAATGTGATAAAACCTCAAAGGAGTGGAGGCGGTGGTGTCTTGTAACCCAGCAGTGTCTCTGGACGCATATGTGTTTCTTCCTTTGGAAAATACTCACAATGGTCTTTTGCGTTACTCTCTCTCCTTTTCTCAAAAGGGCTACTCCGAGTCTCCAGATCTCGAGTTTGAATATGCTGACACGGACAAGTGGGCTGCAGAGCTCTCAGGTAAAGCATAGACCTTCATGTTATTTGGGGGTGTTTTTTCCCATATTGGTCTTTAATACAATTAAGAGTGAATGTCATTTTGGAGTTCATTTTCCCCCCTGGCTAGCCTAGTAATGAGGTAGATAGATAGATAAAACATGTTAATTATGGGATTCAAGCCTTGTATAGCTCATAACTTTGGCAAAGCACCTCTGTGCGGTCAGGTCGGTTGACCATGGCCCAGTCACAGATGGTGATGCTCCTCGGCCATCCACTGCCTGCCTGGCGGTGGTGTCTCCTAGGGCGGCAGGTCATGGGGCGTGCCGACAAGCGTGCCTGCATCTGTGCACATCTGTCACTGCCGCTCATGTGTAACGTGAGCTAGCCTGAGCTGCTCCATAGTAGCCACTGGAGAGACACGTGTCCATAGTGGCAGTCAGCCTGTGGCATGGCAGAATCGATGTGCACTGGACTGGAAATGCCTGGATTTGTCTGTAACTGGCACTCTGATTATCTGCTACAGGGGAAGTCAGCACTCTCTCTGTCGGGCCCGTCAGAGCACTAAGACCCCCTTAGTAACTGGACAGGCCTGGAGTCACTGTGACCGAGGGACAGAATGGGGCTTAGAAGCAAATGCCTTACGTCTCTGCTATATATGAGGCCCCTACAGAACGCGGACATGGAGCTGATGGGGCTTTGTTCTTGACAGAGCTTTACAGCTACACGGAAGGGCCGGAATTCCTGATGAATCGAAAATGCTTTGAGGAAGACTTCCGGATCCATGGTGAGAGGATTCCCCTCACTTCTTGGTTCCTTTGACCCAGCACCATGAGGGCCGCAGGGTTTCTCTTAGTCATCTGAGTGACTGGAGTCACCCTGGACTGACCTAAGAAACCTGCTGAACCACGGTTGTTCAAAGCCACATGTGACCTTCAGGGTGGGCCTGCTGGTGCTCTGGTGGTGGCTTTTCAGAGTGTGAGTATTGGGGGGAAATAACTTTTTATGTGATTGAAATTGCACCAAAACTAGCAGTGTTTCAGTCTGAAAACTCAGATGCATAGAGCAGCAGTGTGGCCTTACGCTGCTGTAAGAGAGTAACTTATCTTTCTGAGTTTTCTGATCTTGTGGCAGGCCTGAATTCAGGAAGTTAACATTGTACCCATTCCATTGCGAGGATTTTTCTGGGCTCCCGTGTAAGTGGTCTCTTGCCCTGCAGTAACAGACAAGAAATGGACCGAGCTGGACACCAACCAGCACCGTACGCATGCCATGAGGCTCCTGGATGGCTTGGAAGTCACTGCCAGGGAGAAAAGACTCAAGGTGGCTCGAGCAATCCTCTACGTTGCCCAAGGTACCGAGTGGGCCCCCAGGCACCCTGGCACCGCCCTGTCGGATACAGGGAGGGACTCAGCTGTGCCCCATGTTCGCAGGCACCTTTGGGGAGTGTAGCTCAGAGGCAGAGGTGCAGTCCTGGATGCGCTACAACATCTTTCTGCTCCTGGAGGTGGGCACGTTCAATGCTTTGGTGGAGCTTCTGAATATGGAGATAGAGTGAGTTCTTCTGGGGAGCTTGAGTAGGGAAGGGGAGGCAGGGGATGAAGGGACAGAGCTTGCAGAACCAACTGCTTTTGAGAAGGGCGAGTGGGCCACATGGGGCGGGGGGGGGGGGGGGGGGGGGGGGTCCCAGCTCCGTTCTGGTCACGTTGAACTGTGGCCTCTTGGGCAGTCGTAACACACGATAAAGCATTTTGTTCCCCAGCACTTGTCAGGGGAACTTTTCATCGTCCTTCCTGGAGGAGGGCCTGACTCCCCAATCTTCTCCTGTAGCAACAGTGCCGCCTGCAGCAGTGCGGTGAGGAAGCCGGCCATCTCCCTGGCTGACAGCACAGACCTGAGGTGAGCAGGCGGCGAGCCTAGGCTCCCCGAGGATGAGATTGGAGCAGGGGCAGGAGGGCATCCTCAGGTGTCCTCGCCACGTATGCACTCCTTCTGCACATGTTGACTCAGTGTGGCCTGTGGTGGCCCTGCTGAGGGCCCTCCCTAGGAGGGGCTCGGAGGAGACTCCTAAAGGAAACGTCGGGTGAAGCTGCTTACTAGAGCCGTGGCGAGGGGCGGCCTCCTGCCCGCGCTGCTGCCGAGACCTTGGCGGTGTGGTATTTTGTGTTTGGTGAAACACACGACGTGGTTCCTTGGGCTCCGCCTTCTGTGGGTAGCTCGACCCCCACCTCCTTTGTGGCTTTTTGTGGCCGCACGAGAAGTAATAGCAGCTGCTAAACAGTAAGATCACCTTCCCATTTCCGTGAGGCTTAGAATCTGTCTCTGTTTGGGAGTTTTCAGACTGGCTCTTTGTGGTGTTCCCCACGGTGGTTGGGGCACCGCCTGCTCGCTCCCGATTCCCGTGCCAGTGTGGTAACCTTTGCTTCTTGTTGCCTTGACTCTGCGTTGCTTCTTCTGATCCGGCAGCTACTTCCACAGCTCATGCCCACCTCTGTTTTTCCTGCTCCAGGGAGCTTGGGGCAGTAAATGCTTATGGCCGTTCTTGTTCATATTAATGCGTTCAGCAACCATTTATTTATTAAGCACCTGCTTTGAGTGAGCACTTAGCTCAGTGCCGGAATACAAAGCAGGGTAACATCTGGTCGTAACCTTAGCACTTGGGTGAGAAGGGCACACCAAGAGGGGCCCTGTGAGACTCTCACTTCTCCCCGTGTCACAGCCGTCCGCCACCAACTAGCCTTTGTGCACGAGCTTTCCTCATGTCAGCTGGAATGTGAGGAAGCCAGGACGCCCCCTTGATTCCTCATTCTTCACCATTATGACTGGCTCTTGTTCCCAGGGTACTGCTCAACATCATGTACCTGATTGTGGAGACCGTTCACCAGGAGTGTGAGGGCGATAAGGCCGAGTGGAGGACCATGCGACAGACCTTCAGGGCTGAGCTGGGTAGGGCCCTGAAGATCCTGGCATCTTGAGGCTCTGCCCGGGAGCTGAGGCTGCTGGCCTGTGGGAGGGTCCTGTTCCTGCTGGTGGCCCTGATCATTTTGTGTTGCCTCTAGGTTCCCCCCTGTACAACAACGAACCATTTGCCATCATGCTGTTTGGGATGGTGACCAAATTTTGCAGCGGTCATGCCCCTCACTTCCCCATGAAGAAAGTTCTCTTACTTCTCTGGAAGACAGTGTTGGTGAGTACCCCCTTGAAGGGGGGTACTGTATATCCTTTTAAATGTTGAATTGTATGAAAATCTCTATATAAATTAACATGTAATTAACTGCTTTGGTTTAAAACAAAATAGCACGCTTGACTCACGGCAGGCAAAGAGGACTTGGCCCTTGAGTCAAAATAGATTGTTGGCTCCCTGACTCCTGGAGTCATAAAACACCTTCCCCCAGCCAGACAGGCTGCTTCTGAACCTGGCTGGAGTCAGTAAAGTGATTGGAAGCAGAATTAGAGCTGGTGTAACTGGGTCCCCTCAGTCAGAGGTCACTTGAAGGAAGCAAGAGAGAGCCCTAGGCTAGCGCCATCTTCCTCGGGGTGTGGTGTGGAGCCTGTTTCTGGCTAGGGAAAGAGTGGCCAGCACCCTCGGCTTGGGGCATTGTCGGCAGCCGAGCTCGCCGCCTTTTCCACCTGGACGAGAGACCTCAGCAGAGAGTGGAGCTGCCGTCGAGACTCCTCCTCCCCCTGGGGCTCATCTCCCTCTTTCCAGAGCAGGCCAACTCTGCAGAGCCAGGCTCGTGAGTTTAGGATCTCTTTAGAGTGGTGCACACATTATATTTTGGTGAGACATCCTCTTGGTTCCTCACAAAGCCTTGCTGAAGCCAGAGACAAAAGCTGAATACCACTGGGGTTTGGCTTCTAGGGGGATGTTGGAGTATCTAATGATGTATTCCCGATTTGAATTTGAAAGACTGGTAGGTACAGCTTTGGAAGCATGTGAGTCACAGGCTTTTCTAGAAACCTGAAAGGATAGGCTCTTGAGTTTGCTTTTTTGGCACGAAGAGTATATATCCTACGTGCAGAGCTAAACCTGTGTGTGCCGGCTCAGTCAGCCCGCATACCTCCTTCCCTTGGTCTGCTTTCTCCACTCCCACGTTGGTGTCGCTGAATTCTCGTGTGAGTGGGTTTAGTCCCTGGTTCAGAGATTGATGCAGGTCATGGTGTCACGCATGCTTTCAAGCCTGACGCGGGGCTGAGGGACCCATTTGTAGATGTGTGACCCCGGCCCCGCCCCTCGTCCGCGTTGCAGTGCACACTGGGCGGCTTCGAGGAGCTGCAGAGCATGAAGGCCGAGAAGCGCACCGTCCTGGGCCTTCCCCCGCTGCCTGAGGACAGCATCAAGGTGATCCGCAACATGAGGGCCGCCTCCCCGCCGGCGTCTGCCTCAGACCTGATTGAGCAGCAGCAGAAGCGGGGCCGTCGGGAGCACAAGGTGAGGGTGACCGGTGTCCCCGGTGACTCCTGAGGGTCTGAAGGGGCACATCGCGTGGCAGCCTGATCCCCGGGTGGGTGGGGTTGTTGGAAATCCTCTCTGAGCAGCTAATCCAAATGAAGGCCTCCAGGCTGGGGGATGCTGTGTCTCTGAGTGGACACTCACCACATGGCACTCTTGAGGCACTGCGTCAAGAGAGGATTTGTCCTCTGGGCCCAACCTTGACTTCCTCTCTGGTTTTTCCACTGCCCTTGGCTCTGCCTTCCACCTTTGTGTGTTATGGCTTGTCTAGCCTCCTTGCCCTCTTATGGTTCCTTGCTTGGCACTTGTCCGATTCCCCTTCCCTCTGTTTTCAGGCACTGATAAAACAGGACAACTTGGATGCCTTCAACGAGCGGGATCCTTACAAGGCTGATGACTCTCGAGAAGAGGAAGAGGAGAATGACGATGACAACAGCCTGGAGGGGGAGACATTCCCCCTTGAGCGGGATGAAGTGATGCCTCCCCCACTGCAGCACCCTCAGACTGACAGGCTTACCTGCCCAAAGGGGCTTCCGTGGGCTCCCAAGGTCAGGTGAGCCTCAGACACCTGGAACACTCCTGGCTCTTGAAACCAGAGGCCTTCCACCCCTAAGCCTGCCCCAGGCCTGAGTCACCACACGAGATCCTCTGAAGGGCCAGGCTGACCTTGGCTCTGGGATGAAGCTCTCTTAAAGTACCCTGTGTTGGCCTAGAGGCCTCAGGGTGCTGGCCTCGGACAGAGAGACCCGTGTATGGCTCTTGAATCAGTAATATGAATTAGCTCTTGGTTAGCCGTACTAATGAAGGGGGAATAGGGAAAAATGAGAACAAGGACACTTAACTGAACCCATCTCCACTCACCTTGGGGTTGTATGTGGTTTTTAACAGAAAAATTAAAGATTAAGGAAGAGCTTTAGAATCCTAGGTAAGGTGTTTGAGATATGTATGCATAAATCAGGTGGGAAGGTACCTGGATATGAGTGGTTTCTGTTTAAAAAGTCACCAACTTAAGAAATAGGTGAGTATGTGAAAGGGCAATGCAGAAGTCACTTTTTCCATCTGAAACCCCAGTTTTCAGTGATCTGTGGATGGGATTACAATGCAAGTCTTCAGAAAACGTGACATGTGCTGCTTGTCTGAGGCAGGAGAACAGGACTTATATGAAAATATCAGAAGCGTATAGATCCAGTTGTAAAAACTTTACATATTTGAGAAATTCTTTTGACAAACTTGTTATTGGTATCTGAATGACATGTGCTTTAAGTTTGATGTGTCACCTTAATTTTACAGGTAAACTGGTTACATACACATAATACACTTTCAGGTTATTGACCCAACAACGTTATGAAGGACATTAAGACAGTGTGAAGATTTTCTTTTTTCTTTTTTTTACTAAAAAGAAAAACAGTGGGGGCGCCTGGGTGGCTCAGTCGGTTAAGCGTCTGACTTCGGCTCAAGTCATGATCTTTTGGTTCATGGGTTCAAGCCCTGCATCGGACTCTGTGCTGACAGAGTCTGGAGCCTGCTTCGGATTCTGTGTCTCCCTCTCTCTCTCTGCCCCTCCCCTGCTCATGTTCTGTCTCTCTCTCTGAAAAATGAAAACTTAAAAAAAAAAAAAAAAAAAAAAAGTGGTGGGAGACCTTTTCTTCTGGCTTTGCAGTTTCTGAACCTTCTATGTTTTATTAACCATGGCACCTTGAAATAACTTTTAATAAAAACTTTGTTCGTTCTCTTTGGCAGAGAGAAAGACATTGAGATGTTCCTCGAGTCCAGCCGTAGCAAGTTTATCGGTTACACTCTAGGCAGGTGAGTGTGATCTGAGTTCCTTTTGAAGGAAGGTAGCGGGAGTGCACTCTCCTGGCCTCTGGTGTTTGTGGATCAGGGCGAGTTGATGTCCGGGCTCAACACAGGGCTTTCTTTATTCTGCAGTGACACGAACACAGTGGTGGGGCTGCCCAGGCCAATCCACGAAAGCATCAAGACTCTGAAACAGGTAGGTGGCCTTGGGTGAGCTTTTGGCCTACTTTGGTCCCAAGTGAGTAAAGTGAGAGCAGCCTGTTGGGATAAACCTTTTGAGATGGTTGTCTGCCTGAAGGAGCCTGGGGCAGGGGAATGGGTGGACCACAGCCATACCTTTAACACAGCTCTTTGTAAGTTTTACTTATTTTAGCTGAGTTCTTGTTGGGGACTTAACTGGGCCGTTATTAAAGATATACTTGAGGGGCGCCTGGGTGGCTCAGTCGGTTAAGCGTCCAACTTCGACTCAGGTCATGATCTCGCAGTTTGTGAGTTCAACCCCGCATCAGGCTCTGTGCTGACAGCTCAGTCTGGAGCCTGCTTCGGATTCTGTGTCTCCACCTCTCTCTGCCCCTCCTATCCTCATGCTCTGTCTCTCAATAATAAATAAACGTTTAAAAAAATTAAAAAAAAAAAAAATGTGTTTGATAGTTGGGAGTTTTAAGGGGCCTGAGTTTTCCTAGCCTTAGTTCTAAAGCATTTGAGATCGAGAACTGGGCAGATGGAGATCAAAACACCAGCTTTACTGCTGATAGAGCTACTGGAGAGTGAGCCGTAAGAACATGGTAATGATATGCATCCCAATGCTTTACTTCCAGAATTAGGCAGCCAGGGCCAGGCAGGGCTGGAACTGTGCTAAGCCTGGTTGAGGAGCAGAAGAGAGTCCAGGCTTTTTTTTTTTTTTCTAAAGAGAGAAGGAGGTTGGGGTCAGAAAGTCCTGTTCCTCCTCCCATACCTGCCAGTCAGCAAAGTGAGGAAAGAGCGTGTGGGAAGAAGCAGGGAGGCCAGGAGTTTTTACACGCACATGTCTCTCCACATGGGAGGAGGCATCACGAGTGGGGAAAGGATGTCTTCCCTGACAACATGTCGGCGTGTGAATGTCGGTATGTTTTTGAAGTGTGTGTTTGAGATTTGTAGTACGAAGTGGGCCTTGTGCGGCTAGGCTTTTGAGTACTAGCTTCTGAGTACTTGAGTACTTGCTCCTGAGTACTTGATTCTCCCTTTAATAGTTTTTTCTTCTGTCTTTATAGCTACCTGAAAAAAACCCTTTCCCTTAGTTTGTGTCTAATGTGTGCTTTTAGACTGGTTTTAAGTATGTGCCCACTTAGAAAATATTTCAGGATTTGAGTTAGGGATCTTTGTGGTGACTTAGCCCTCTTTGAGAAGCTCGGGTTTGAGGAAAGTTGCCTGAGGTCTTTGCCAGGGTGCGGGGCTCTGGCCGGAGACTGAGAGGCGTTCCCTCTTTCTCTCCAGCACAAGTACACGTCGATTGCAGAGGTACAGGCGCAGATGGAGGAGGAGTACCTTCGCTCTCCTCTCTCGGGGGTGAGTCTGAGGCCTTCTTCGGCCACTGGACCGCCAGCAGCTCCCAGGCACTGCTGGGCCCAGACTACAGAGCTGCTCCAGACCCCGTCTTCAAAAAACTCCCAGTCTCGGGGCGCCTGGGTGGCGCAGTCGGTTAAGCGTCCGACTTCAGCCAGGTCACGATCTCGCGGTCCGTGAGTTCGAGCCCCGCGTCGGGCTCTGGGCTGATGGCTCAGAGCCTGGAGCCTGTTTCCGATTCTGTGTCTCCCTCTCTTTCTGACCCTCCCCCGTTCATGCTCTGTCTCTCTCTGTCCCAAAAAATAAATAAATAAACGTTGAAAAAAAAAATTAAAAAAAAAAAAAAAACTCCCAGTCTCGCTCCCACACCAGGGCTGGTGTATGTCTAGGGTGGGGGTCAAGAGCAGTCACCTGCCTCTGACTCCCGGCTCCACCACTCAGTAGGTGGCAACTTAGGCAAGTTACCAAATCTCTCTGTGCTTTAGTTTCCTTGCCTGTAGAATGGGAATGATGATAGTCCCTCCTCCATAGAGCTGCAGTAAAGTTGAAGTGAGTTATTACAAGTATGGTGCCTGGCACGTGTAGCACGTGTAGCACGTGTATTCTTCACGGTTTGCCATTGTTACCGACATCATCATTTACATCAATACTTAACAGATTCTCCTCCAGCCAGCTAGCAAGCTGGCTCAGGAGAGCAGAGTCAGGACTGGGGTTTTGTATTTGTACCTGTTGTGTTACAAGGGAGAAGAGGAAGTGGAGCAGGTACCCGCGGAAACCCTTTACCAAGGCTTGCTTCCCAGCCTGCCCCAGTACATGGTGAGTGCTCCTGCTCTTGAGGTGTCGCCTCCTCTTCGTGAGTGCTCTGGGTCTGGGACCCCTCCGGTGCCCATCAGTACCTGCCATGGGACCGCCCTCCCTGCTACACTGGCCTTGAGAGGATGCCCTGCCGGTGTCAGCCCCTCCTCCCGCCTGCCCGAACACCTCCCGAAGGACCACTTCTCAGGCTTCGGTCTGCTGCTCCCCAGATCGCGCTGCTGAAGATCCTGCTGGCTGCCGCCCCCACCTCGAAAGCCAAAACAGACTCAATCAACATCTTAGCAGACGTCCTGCCTGAGGAGATGCCGTGAGTAGTATGCCTGTGAATGGAGCAGGCTAGGGGCCGCCAAGTAGAGGAGCTAGGGGAAGCGTTTTCCTCTTGGTCCCACTCTTGCTCGTTTGTTTCCTTTTTTTGGCTCAACTTCTCTGTAGGTTAAGTTTAGGGTGTTCCTGACTCAGAAGAAAGAAAATGTATCTATGGGATTAAATATTTGGTTTTACTGTTGGGGAAGTGGCTTAGTGTGGTTGGCCTGGATTCTAGTGTAGACTTTGCCACTGAGTGAACTAGGGAAAAGTCATCTTCTCCTCTATAAAATGAATCAGGCTGTGTTCGACATTTCCTGAAACCTTCCCTCGAAAGCTGTCTGAGCAACACACCCAGGACCTGTAGGTTTAGCTTCTGGACAGTTTACCAGCCAGCAGCTGAACCTGAGCTGGGTATAGGATTCTTTCCTATTGGCTGGCGATTTGGCATGTGGAGTATTTGCGGATATCTCTAGCTGATAGTGAAATCCTTAGGGGTTCTTTTTCCCTGAGGCACTGACCTCATCACTTTGATGTAAGAGTACAAAGCAAGATCATTTTCTGCTTTGAGAAGGACCTGGGCTTTGATCTGACCTCCTTCCTGCGTGCCAGGGTGCCAGCTCAGCCCGGCTCCCTGGGGGCTTGGGGGCTGGGCCCCTTGAGTCTGGCAGTGATAGCTGCATGAGGGAGGAGGCAGGGATTGGCTACTACCAAAGGGAGTGTCCCAGAACACTAGGCCATCATGATGGTCCTTGGAAGAAGGGTCCCAGAGTCAAATATTAAATCTCCTCTTAGATTTACAGTGAGAAGTCCTGAATTAAGAAACCGATTTAACTCAGTGCTTCTTCCATTTATCTGACTCCAAAGCCCTTTTTTCTCCATAGCCTGAAACATCTCAGTGTGCTAGCGTTCCCCAGAATACACTTTGAGGAACCCAGGTTCATCTCATGGCAAAAGTGTAGGAAGATCTTGAAAAGGAGAAGTTCATTTTGGGAGGAAAAGCAGGGCAATAGGCTAAGAACGTGTTTGAGGCCCCCCAGGAAGCAAATTTTGCTGAGCTGGATTGCTTGTTGAGGTGGGTGGGAGGAGCCCTGGCCCTGATCTCAGAGATGTCCACAGGGTGGGTGGTGAGGTGGAAGCCTTTGCCTGGGGAAGGCTCAGGAATCCCATCTCTCCTGCGAGTGCCCAAAGGGTAGCGCTGCCCATGCTGGTGGCTCACCCGGAAATTGTGTTTCCAGCACCACCGTGTTGCAGAGCATGAAGCTAGGGGTGGATGTGAACCGCCACAAAGAGGTCATTGTTAAGGCCATTTCTGCTGTCCTGCTGTTGCTGCTCAAGCATTTTAAGTTGAACCACGTCTACCAGGTACCTGCCGGGCCTTCCCTTCTGTTCACTGGGCCAGGGCCTCAGGCAGCGCTGCTCCTCCAGCCCCAGGGAGGCCTTGCCCTTCAAACCCCCTTGAGCTCTGCATGAATGTTTTAAGATCCAGTCCTCCAACTAAGGCCTTTTATCACTGGAGGGAGGAGGGTGTGGTCCTAAAGGGCATGCTTATTTTTTTCTATTGGTTTCAGTTTGAATACATGGCCCAGCACCTGGTGTTTGCCAATTGCATCCCTTTGATCCTAAAGTTCTTCAATCAAAACATCATGTCCTACATCACCGCCAAGAACAGGTGATAAGGATGAGGGATCAGGAAGGGGTAGGGATGGCCAGAGGCCCGGCTGGCCTCTCCTGAGCTCATTCAGCACCTACAAGCCAGCACTCTGCCAGACGTCAGGACACAAAGATGGACGAGTCATGGTCTCTGCTCTGGAAAATGCCGGTGTGTCAGGTCTGAGTCCAGCTAGTCTAGTGACAGGTGACTCAGTCTGTGCCTGGGTGGGAGGGTTCTCATCCTGGGCCCTCACTGTTGTGTGCTTCTTCGAGGACACTGGCCGGGCCTCCTGTTCTCTACGGAGCTCTGCCACGTGCACCGTAAGGACCCATCTGCTGACTCTACCCCTGTCCCCGTCGCCTGGTACCAGCTGTATTTGATGGTACACCGCAGAGTGAGCTGTGGGCCAGACGCCGTCTCCTTTAGGGGCTTGGCATACATTAATTGCCTAGAGAAATCTTCTGCTCCAGCCCCAGACTCATTGCTATTGGGAAAGCAGTCTCTCTGAACCTTACAAGATGACAGGCTGGTCCCTGGTCATAGAGGGACCGTATAAGTTCTCTTGAAACAGGGATTTCATCATCCTCTAGCTGGGGAAATGAGGGGAGTACAGGCTAGGCGGTCCTGCTTCCACTCCCAGCAAGTAAGGAGGAAGGCTGGGAGCCAGCCACGTCCCAGCTGTCTCTCCAGCCCCTATCTTTGCTCACGGTGGTCGCCCGGCTTCTCTTTCTCCCTGCAGCATCTCTGTCCTGGATTACCCTCACTGCGTGGTACATGAGCTGCCGGAACTGACTGCTGAGAGTCTGGTGAGTCACGCTGTTCCTTTGGCGTGAGGGGGGTGTTGGAGGGCCTGCCTCCCCCGATACAGAGATAGAGGGGCTCACAGATGAGGTCACCTGTTGGGTGCTGGCTTTTAAAGCACTGTAATTGCACAGAAGGGCCAGAGGAGGGACCTTGCAGAGTGGAAAGATTTGGATACAGGGAGTAGTTCATCAGGAGTGTGGTGTTCAGGGGCTGCCGACCCAGAGCTCACCTGGTCGAGTGGTTTCCCTCTCCCACACTGGATCTCTGTGGGGCACAGCTCTGAGGAAGCCTGGGTGTGGGTGCCCCGGGTGTGGAGGCTGATGGCACAGCCCCCTCAAATCATGCTCCGTGTTTCCTGCAGAAAAATTCTAGGGGACTCCCTTATCCCTGCCAAGCTCTGGGATGGAAGTACCCTGGGCTGAGGAGAGGAGAGGGCTGCCTCTATAGACGAGGAGAGAGCTGGCAGTTCCGAGAGAGGTGTGAGGGCCTTGGAAACCACTGAGCACCCTGCAGCTGTGAGAGTTACAGGCATTCCTGGGTTTTCCCTGCAGGAAGCAGGTGACAATAACCAGTTTTGCTGGAGGAACCTCTTTTCTTGCATCAATCTGCTTCGGATCTTGAACAAGCTGACAAAATGGAAGCATTCGAGGACGATGGTGAGCTAGTACAGTCAGCAGGCACGCAACTCGGAGCTCAAGGCAGAGGGCCACACTTCGTGCTGTCCCCTCCCAGGACGTCCGTGGAGTAGGCTTGCTGCTGCCCTATACCCTTCTCACTGGACTCTTCCTGTAGCCACATCCTTGCATGTTAATGGCTGATGCCTGGCCCCTTGCTGAGTTGAACTAGAAGCTAGAAGAGTCTCGGTCATGGCCTGAAACGAATCGACACTTAGAGAAGGGATTTTACTACATTCTCTTAATCTCCATCAGTAACACAACCAGGGTTCTAGGAGTTTCCCTTAACCTTGAGTCTGAGGACGCCTTTGGAGTAGGGAAGTCCACGAATCCTCGGAGATTTTATGTACATGCACATAGGAACGTTCACAGTGAGAGACTTCACGGCTTTCCTCAGATTTCACAATGACCTGTGATTTGGGCAGTGGGGCGTCCATGCCCGGGAAACCCTCTCAGTCTGGGGAAAACTGGGATGGTTAGTTACCCTTAACCCTAGAAGGTGGTAGTGCAGGAGTTTTTCTCTGCCCTCAGCCTGGTCCTCGTGCCTCTTTCCAGATGCTAGTGGTGTTCAAGTCGGCCCCCATCTTGAAGCGGGCCTTGAAGGTGAAACAGGCCATGATGCAGCTCTACGTGCTGAAGCTGCTCAAGGTGCAAACCAAGTATCTGGGACGGCAGTGGCGGAAGAGCAACATGAAGACCATGTCCGCCATCTACCAGAAGGTGCGGCATCGGCTGAATGACGACTGGGCGTACGGCAACGGTAAGGCTCTGGCACAAGCTGGGCCGGGCCAGGGGGGTGGGGGGGTTAGGGGTGACAGCTTTCCAGAACCCCGAAGAATCTAGTTCCTGCTTTTGTGGCCTCAGGATAGGAGCTCCAGGAAGGACTTTGAGAAGCTGCCTTGACTTGGTGCCTGTGATCATCCCCCAGTACTCTCTTCCTCCCCCTGAACTAGTTCCTTTTCCAGAAACTCTCACAAGACGCTCTCCCATCTTTTCTCTCCTCACTACAACCTTCTTAGTTCTGGCCACTGAAATTCCCACAGAGCCTGATGGCTTCCTTGCCCCCAGTTTCTTCATCGGTGCCTCAAAGTGTGCCCCAGTGATCTTTTAAAAATTTTTTTTTCTTTATTTTTGAGAGGCAGAGAGAGACAGAGCAAGAGTTGGGGAGGGGCAGAGAGAAACGGAGACACAGAATCCCAAGCAGGCTCCAGGCTCTGAGCTGTCAGCACAGAGCCCCATGCAGGGCCTGAACTCACAAACTGTGAGGTCATGCATGACCTGAGCTGAAGTCAGATGTTCAACTGACTGAGCCACTGAGACGCCCTGCCCTAGTGATCTTTTTAAAAAGCATATCTTGTGGGGCTAACTCCCCGAGTGAAATCCTTTGTTAGCTTCTGATTTCCCTTAGAATTTGAGCCACACTCTTAAGGCATGTGAGGCTTGCCCAGCCTCCCTTCCCCTCCTTCATAATCTGATCCAGCTTCTCTCCAGCCCAGCCTCTGTCACATACAGGGATCTTGGCACATTAACCACGTTGTCCCCCACTTTTCTTGCCCCTGGCAGGAAGCCTCCCTCATACGCCTCACTGTTCGGTATCTGTATGCGTCCCTCCCATCTGGGGGGCTCCCTCAGCCTTCAGGCAGAGTGGGCTCTTCCCGGGCTTTCCTGAGTGTGCTGCCACACCATACCATTCTAGCCCACAGCCCCATGGCCAGGTGACCACATCTGTACCCCGATGCCCTGAATTTGTGTAGACCCAGCGTGGCCCCCAGTCCCTGGTCAGGAAACTGAGGGAATGAGCAAATGAGGGAATCTGCAGTTTCCTGCCATTGATCTCAGAGAGCCAGGAGAGTGTAACTTTCAGAGAAGTATGTCATTCCATGGCTCTCCCTGGCTGGGTCCCCCTAAACTGCAGTGTGGCCCCTTTCCCTGTAGATCTGGCTTTTCTCTTTTTACCTGAGTTTCCTTTGTGTCTAAGGAAAAAGCCCTGTCAGTCTTCCCGAGGATAGAGATTGGAGGTCTCTGGCTCCCAGTTGACAATCAACATTTCAGGCCAGGGCCAGCCTGGCCCCAAGCTCTAGTGAACCTAGGGGGAGCTGCCACGAGCGCTTGGCCCCTGAACGTGTCTTCCTGCTTTGTCTCAGATCTTGATGCGCGGCCCTGGGACTTCCAGGCAGAGGAATGTGCCCTCCGTGCCAATATCGAACGCTTCAACGCCCGGCGGTATGACCGAGCCCATAGCAACCCGGACTTCCTACCTGTGGACAACTGCCTGCAGAGTGTCCTGGGCCAGCGGGTGGACCTCCCTGAGGACTTCCAGATGAACTATGACCTCTGGTTAGAAAGGGAGGTCTTCTCCAAGCCCATTTCCTGGGAGGAGCTGCTGCAGTGAGGCTCCTGGGCAGGGGACTGACTGCAAAGGAAAGAAGGGGTGATCTGGAGGTGCCCCAGGGGCTGTCCCAGTTCATTGCCGCAGTGCTCCCACCTCCCTCCAGGTGGCACCACAGCCCCACTGTGCCCTCCCTAGGCCCCGCTGGGCTTGTGGGTGAGTCACATTTGGCCCTTCATTCATTCCCAGCGTCCTGCTCAGAGCAGCGAGCTCTCTGCGTGGGATCCTCTCTTCTTCACTCATCCCCACCCTCTTCTCTTGGACGTGGTCGGTTGCGGCTCATTTCTCAGTCAGCCCAAGGCTGGGAAAAGCCTAGATGGGCTGGGACGCCGTTGCATCTGAGTTGCAGGGGCCACACTGAGGCTCTTCCTGAGATACACACATCCTTGGAGTCTCAGCCGGCCGAGGAGGAGGGCTTAGCATTAGGCCAGGGTCAGAAAGTCGGAATCTTGGTTTTGCTTTGGGGGGTTTCTGATGTCACTCCAGCCTCCTGCTTTCGTCCCGAGGCAATTGCAGAGGCTCCTACAGCTGCCTCAGTACTTTGGTTTTGGACAGGGTTGGGGGGTAGGAACGGAAGCTGCCCTTAACCAGAGGTGCCATTTTTCCTCTTGGCTTGCAGGGGTCTGTAAATACCTATATATAAATCTCTGTGTATTCTCTTGTGTCACGTTGGGGTTTTTAACGTGTTTGTGTATTCTGTTTACATTAAAAGGAAGCAAAAATGACCCCCATTGCCTTGTCTGCAGGAAATACGGTCCCTGAGTATCTATAAGTCCAGAAAATGGGTTTTCCTGCCAGCATTGATAGGTCACCCGCTTGTTCCCTGCCAGGCTGCCTGCCTTTGCCACCTGAGGGGGAGGTACTGGGGGAGTTGGCATTTATCCAGAGTCAATCCAGGATTGTTCCAGCCCAGCTCAGGGCTCTGGGCTGCTGAGGTGATAAGTTGTCCTATACCCCTGTGTTTGATAGAGTTGCAGTAGGAGCCCCAGGCATCTCCGGATCGCTCTCCTGAGGGGGCCTCAGCCAAACCAGTTTCAGTGCTAGGGAGGGGGAGGGGCTAGGTCGGCTGCTCTGGGCCCTCGCAAGGGTAGGTGGTTGGGACTGAGAGGAAACTTCTTTGCCCAGAGCCTGGGGAAGCAGACCATCTGGAGTCAGCCTCACAGTGGGAGGGAGTGTGTCTGAGGGCCCAGGAGCCCGCCTCACTGGAGGAAGAGGCAAGGACGATCTCTGGGAGGTGTCGGTTTGCAGACCCTGGAGCCTGCACCTGGCCTTGCGATCCTGGGCACGTCTGCTTCCACCTAGTTTGATCTTGAGGCTTTGTTTCTGATGCTTATGAAAGTACTGTTTCCTTTCCAGAATGACTTAAAAGGTCCCTTGTCTTACCTTTAGGCCATGTGTACGGGATCTTAAGTCTCTTGACTTATATAGGAAATGTACTCTGGGGAAAATCTCCCTCTCGTGGGTTCTTCTGTTCAGTGCCTGCTTGGCCTGGGTTTTGACTGAGCCTCAGTGCAGGCCCCAAGCTGGGCTTCCAAGAGAAGCCTGATGTGCCAGCATGGTTAGGAGCAGCAGAGGGGAAGCGAGCACTGTATTTTTTCTGTAAGTCACACAGCCTCTGATAGGAATTCCCTGTGACTGATCGACTTTTTGCCCCTAAGCAACTTGCACAGGACAAGGGAGTTTGACACAATTCATGTGTGCGTGATGCATTTTCTGCTGTTTCATGCCAGGACCAATAGGAAGTATGCATCATGAAATTTTAGTTTGGGTAAGATAGATTTTCACAATCGTACTCCACCAGGCAGCCTGGCTCACTGAGCCAGCTTGTCTGACAGCTTTGCTTCCTTCCCCTTTTTTGATTTCCCCATTCTCCTCTGAAGCTTCCCTTAACCAGAGTTGCCATTTTTTCCCCTTGGGTTGCAAAGGTCTATAAATGTCTATATAAAAATTTGTGCGGAAAAGAACACAGGATATCAAAGCTGCAAGGGCCATAAAGCCCGGGTGTGTGGGAGGATCCACACATCTGTAGGCCCAGGGCCTGGCCTAGGAGAGTAAGAGCCTTATCATAGCTGCAGAATGTGCTAGTGGTAGATTGGCCTTTCAAATCCAAGCTTTTGTACAGAAATGTCTTTTGGAGCAAGTGGCCATCCACAATCTCTGGCTTCATTTCTCATATGGGTCCTGAGACGGGCAAGGTATGTGAAGATCCTTTGTAAATGGCTGAGTTATATAAAATGTTGATTATTGCCAACCAGGCTCAAGGTCCAGTGCTCCTTCAATCCACTGAGGGATGAGTTACCCCGTGGCTTTATCACCTGAGGGAACTGTCCCCTGTTAATCAAGAGTTATCACTTACTGAGGGCCAGTTAGGTGCCAGGCCCAATATTGATGCTTCTTGAAAGTTCATTTTCCACACAGGAGCTAGCAAATGTTTAGTGCTTACTATGTGCCGGTCACTACTCTGAGCACTTTATAGGTAATAGCTTCTTGCTTATAATAACCCTGAAAAGTAGTACCATTATAGTGCTTATTTTGCACATGAGAAACTGGCACAGAAAGGATAAAGAACTTGCCCAAGGTCACAAAATAACGAGAGCCAGAGCCTGGATGCCAACCCAGGGCTCTGTTTGCAAAGTGTGTATGCCCCGTTCCCCACCCCTTCCACCGTGCCCTTTCTCTAATGAATCATTTTTATTCCCCAGCACCTACCACCAGTGCATTCACTTGCTCTTTTAGTCACTTTAGTCGGTACTTAGTATTTGCTCAAATACAAGTCCTTGGCAAGAAGATTCTGGGCAAATGTCAGTGAGGCCTTGGCCCGGCCTCTGGTATGTCCCACATGTGCCCCTGTCAAGGTAATTTGGGGGCTGTTGCTGCTACTTGCCTTTTCAGCCTGAGCTTAAATGTCTTTCTCTCCTGGGCCCCAGAGGACTCGTGTGGCTGCCCCACCAGACCCTCTAGGCTTCTCTCCCAGGAGGCCGGCTTCCCGTCTGTCCCCTACTGAACTGCCTGCTCGGGGATGCAGTAGCTGTGCCATTCATTTGGCACTTGGCACGGTCAGCGTCAGGCTGCAGGCTCTCCCATTTACACACTAAAGGGCCTTGAGCTCCTCCAGCTCCAAGCCTCAGTTGGCTTATCTATAAAAATCAGTGTAAAAATAGCACGGTGGTCACGAATAAGATGAAGGGTAACGGAGACCTACATACCTGGCTGATGAGGAAGAGCACTGCTAACTAACCGCAGCTATTAGTCCTGCTAATGGCCCTTCCCCCTCCAGCTGATGAGAATTTGCATCCATTTCCCGAGGCCCCTGGAAAGGAGACCCCCCTTCGAGGACCAGAACCATGTCTTAGGCCTCCTTATATCCCTCATCCTGAGCTCACTGCTCTAGATAGAGGCGGCTTTCAAAAGTCAGTCACTCACCTAGCATCTCTGCCGTCATCCTTTGAAGGCCTCTTCTGGACCAGGCCCCGTTCCGGATGCCCTGGGCATCCAGCTAAACAGAGTACCACACTCTCACTTTCCTCGACAAGCTCTCAGTCGATGGACAGATGGCTACAACAGCAAGTGAGAGCAGTAATGTGGTCGGCACCGAGGAGGACGTCTGCAGGGCCACATGGGTCCCACTGGTCCCAGCCGGTGCCCTCCTGGAGAAGAGCCTGGGTGGGGTGCCTGCCGTTGTCGATGGGGAAGGGAGGGGGCTCGGGCATCGGGACTCTGAGAGCAGCTACTTTATGCTCATTGCCCCTGCTGAAATGGCTGGGATGAGCCTGGGGCGGGAGGGAGGTATGTGCTCCTTCTGCCTGAGACAGGAAATGCCCAGTTCTGGCAATGCTGGGCTCTGTTCCTGTCTGGGGCTGCAAAAGGTCTGCACTTCAGGGTTGTAATTCAGGTTGATGTGTAAATGCTTGGGGGGAGGTGGGGAAGGAAGATTGAATGCCTCTAATGAGAAGCATTTCCCCATGCCGGCCTGAGACCAGAAACCTGGACTGAAGGGCCTGCTAGCAGCTAGGGCTCTCCACTCTGGGCCTGGGGTCTATGCCCTGGCCGGGATGAAGATTTAGAGCTTCTCTGGGTGGGCCTCACTGGGGCCGAGGAGCCCTAGCAAAGGGACACTGAGCCTAGCATCTCTTAAATTTGGGATTGCAGGTGGGGCCACTAACCATTTCCTTTTCCAGAAGGGGTGAGCATCGCCCCAACCTGGCTTTGGGGAAACCTGGGACCTAGGCTGAGGGCTGAGGTCACCTTTGGAGTGAGGCTGGGGGCAGGGGCGCCTGAAGACTGGGCACTGTGTCTTAGGGGTGAGACGCCTAGGGTGTGGAGGAGGAGGGGAGGACGGGAGGACGGCTAATGGGAAGCAGGTGGAAGGGCTGCCTGTGTCCCAGCCAGGGGACAGGCCGGCTGGGATGGCCCAGTCAGTGGGAGAAACCATCAGCTCACAGATAATCCCAGGGAACAGGCTCCGGGATGCCCATTCATATTCATTATGTGTGAAGTGGGCGGTTGTAAAGTTCGCTTTCTCTTCATTTAGCTGTCACTGGACAGAAAAATATGAGCTGTGGGCAGATGCCCCTGGATGAGAGCCAGTAGCTGGTCTCTGGCCTCCCTGTGCCCTCCCCCACCAGGGCCTCCCTCCCTCACGGTTCACTCCCAGCCTCTGCCTGCCTCTCCCACTCTTGCTGCATGGATCTCTGGCTTGGCTTTACTGTCTTCTCTAGTCTGTCTCTTTCCCACTTCTGCTTCCTTTGCTTTCATAGATCCTTTCCTCTCTCCCCCACCCCCCACCGCCCCCAAGCTGTGTGAGAGAGGGAATTGTGTTTTTCTTGACCGTCATTCTGTCCCTGACACCCAGCACGATGCCTGGCACAGAGTGGGCCTTCAATAAATATCTGTAGCACAAACTAGTCTTTTTGCATCTCTGACTTTTTGACAACAGAACTCGAAATCTTGCTGGTCGCTCCTTGGGTGAAGAAACTTCTAGTGCAGGGCTCTTAGCCCTGAGTTAGAAATTTGGATTTGAGCCCCCAGTTCACTATTGGCCAGCAGTACGAAGGGGGTTGTGTTCATCCGAGGTGCCGGGGCTGCCTCTCCCTACTGCTCCGGCTCTCAGGGCTCACACCTGGACCTCAGAGCCAGTGTCAGTATGGAGAGAAATCACCAGAAGCCAGGCCCTCAAGGGAAGGGAAGGAAGACTGGTTTCTTCTGGGCGATGCTTGAGCCTAGTCACAGTGACGGTCTTGGCAGGAAAATCTGACCTGCTGGGGGACATGCTCCCTCTTTGGGAATAAGCACAGCCCTGGTGTCTTTGTGTGCTTGGGCTTCTCTGTGCCTGGAAGAGGAGGCACGGGGCGGGGTGGCTGGGCTGCTGGCTGAGGCTGAGCTCCTCTGAGCAATGTGGTTGTGTTTACTGGGAGGATGGGAGGCCAGGCCTGCTTTTTTCCTGCTTTCCCGGCTGTGGAGATAAGGCAGAAAGTGGGGGTGAAGGATAGAATGGCTAATACTCTGAAACCACAAGAAAGAGTCCTGGCTTTCGTCTCTGCCCCACAGCTCAGACTCGCTCCTGGGGCATCTGGGAGCAAGAGGCTGCCCCACCCCCATTGCTCTGGGGTTCTGGCCCAGGGGAGCTCAGAGCTCTCAGTGGGCCCCCATCTTTCATTCCACCTCCCTTCCACTGCCAGTTCAGCCACAAGCTTATCTCCACTTTCCCACTGGCCTTCCGACCCTCAGGCCCCGATTGCCCCTTTCCCTTTTGACTCTAGAGTGGGGCTCTTCCTACCACCCGCATGCACTAGCTGAAGCCACAGAGGTCCTGGGTAGGTGACGGGGCCAGGCATGGCATGTATCAGCCTTGGGGGCTCTGCTGCAGCCTACCTTCCCCTAGCCCCCAGGATCCCTGCTGGCCCCTCAGGAGGGCCTGGCTGAGCCTGAGCCCTGGGCACCGACAAGCTCTAGCGTAACCGAGTGCCAAACCCTGAGGATGCACAGTCGCCTGGTCTAGGAAACACTTGCCATCTTTATTATCATGTTAGGCAGCACGCCTTTTTTTTTTTTTTTTTTAAACCAAAGTCTGGGTTGAGATCTCAAGGGCTTCAAATCTGTGGAAATCTGTTTTATTCTTACCAACATCCAATGAGTAAACCAAGGAAGCCTGCTCTGGCCTGATTCCATAGAAGAGAATCCAAATTTCCATCCCCTTGGAGGGGAAGAGGACTCCATGGCATGTTGGGGGAGGGGCACAGGGCCAGAGTAAGGGATGAGGGATGGCTAGAGCAGAGGCTGCGGGCACCGTTTACACCAACTGGACTGCTGGCTTCTAGGCCCTCGTGAGCTCCAGACGCTGAGCGCTCGCCCCCTGGTGGCGGGAGGGGGAAGTAAGTCTGGCCCTAGATGGTCCTGCAAGACTGGTTTCCCCTAAGTCACAAAGAGCTTCTTCTGGTTCAACCAGCATCCTCCTCCTTTTATTTTACGGGGTTCCCTGAATGAGGAGCCAATTCAGCCATTTCAGCTGGAGGGATGACAGTTAAACTTGGACAACATCTGAAGGAAGCAGGGCAGTGTCTTCCTCCCTCCAGCCCAGAGTTGGATGAAGGGACCTAATGTGTAATAGGAAGAATCCTACCTGCTTTGAACCCCACTTTCTCCTGGGCAGCTCCATCTTATTCTAAGAGAAAAAAAAAAAAACAAAAAACAAACTCTAGCTTATTCCCTGCGGGAGGCTGAGGATCCCAGCTGCTCTGCCTGGGCCTCCGAGAACCATCTGGGGTTTGGAGGCAGAGGTGTGTCCTCTCTGACATCCAGGCTGGGGTGGGGTGGGAGCAGCTGGGAACAGAAAAGGGGATGGGCAGCTTAGTCTGTATGTCCATGCAACCGATCACGTGGTCCAGTTCAGTAGGCTGGGTGGCTCCTTGGATTTCACCCTGAGCGAGATGAGGCTTGGAGACTTATAGTCGGCATCTGGGGAAGACTCAAAGCTGTGGGCCCCCAGGGCAGGGGAAAAGCCGTGGATGGAGTAGATGCCAGGATGGGCTCCGGGGGAGGCCGGCACCCCCATGAAGCCGGCCACATTCCCATGAGTGTGGGAGTATGGAGACATGCACGGGGAGGGCATGCCCTCCGGAGACACGAGGCAGGGTCCCGCGGGGCTCCCAGACCCTGGACTGGGCCACAGGGAGTTCTGCAGCTGAAAAGAGAAGGAGGCCCATGAGTTAGTAACCCAGGGGCTGCCACCCTCACCTAAGGGTTCTGTCTTTGCTCCTGGGGCTTCAGAAACCTACCAGGAAACCTCCACTTGGCCCAGGTCTAGAATCTGCTCCCTCCTACCCCCAACACTCGAAATGGCATACTCAGGAGACCCCTGCCGCGGCTCCTCCAGATGAGGTTTTCTCCAGTGCTTCCTTCGTGCCAGCTGCTCTGCATGCCCCACTCACGAGACAGAAGAGCCCCATTTTGCAGAGCAGAAGTGCTTTACCCATGGTCACACAAAACCCTAATGCTGCTTCAGGTCTCCCTGGGGCCAGAGCTACCCCCACGGGACTTGGCCAGGCCCTGCCTCAGGGGAAGAGGGGTCTCACCGGGGGGTGGCTGTCTGCTCTGGGCAACACAGAGATGTCATAGGGAGACGGGAAGGGGTTCCGCCCCTCCTGGATCTTCCCGTATCGCTCTCGCTTCCGCCACTTCGCTCTGCGGTTCTGGAACCAGACCTGGGGGACAGAGGGGCGAGGCGGAGAGAGTGACAAAGCAGCCCCGAGGAACAGAGCCTGCTGGGGAGAGAGCTGAGGGTGTGTGTCCTCCTGCAGGGTGGGGCACTGGCTCCTGCCTGGGGTATCTTGAGCTGCGGGAACTTCTAAATCCATGTTGTTCTCAGGGCCAGGAGAAACTGGAATGGAGCCTAGAACAGGCCCAAGTTCAGAGGGGGCTTACTGGTCCCTTGGGCCACCCCCCACCCCCACTCACCAGGCTGAGTCACTCTCTTGGTTCTCCAGCCGGGTTGTGTCACTCAGGGTGTTGTGGGATCTGTGTGGCCTCAGAGGCCGGGGCACTTCCGAGGTGTACCGGTGCCCAGGCTCTAGCCCCACCCTGCCTCTTCTCCTTTCCGTCTGCCCACCTCTCATCCTCAGCCCAGAGCCCGGCCCCTCTCCACAGCCACATCTCTGGCTGGGCAGTAACACTTGGTTCTTCCTAGTTGCCTCCCACCCCAGCTTGCCTTTGAGACAGTCTGCTACCTTGCTACTCCCTGTCTTCACTCGGGCTTCCCCTGCCGGGGCTGCCCATCCCCTCCCCCCGCCACTCTTCTGCCACAAACACATGCGTACATCTCCCCTGGACCTGCGTGGTATGGTGCTCTGGCATCTCTCTCATACTTACCACACCCTATTGCCATTATCCATTTTGTAACCTGCGTCTCCTGCTTATTTGCGAGCTCTTGGCAGGTCAGGGGAGCCTGTGTGCTGTGCACATCCGTGTACATATCTGTGACGAAGCTGCTGTTGGGCATACGCCGTATGACCGTTATATTTACGTGTACCAGTGCGTACATTCTGTATTTCTATCACTTACTAAACATTTGTGTGTCAGGCCCCGGGGCTAGATGTCGGCAATATCAAAACGAAACCAAGCCATCCTCTTGCTTTTCAGGGATCTAGCTGGGAACCACAACAAGAGAAGCTGTGTGTGTGTGTGTGTGCGCATGTGTGTGCGTGTGTGTGTGTGTGTGTGTACGTGTGAATGCAACCCCACCCCAGCCCCTCACACTCCCCCCATGATCCCTTCACACTCCTATTCATGCAGGCGGGCGAAGCCACGACAGTTCAAAAGCTCGGCATACCCCCAGCCCCCTAACCCCCAGATACAGAGATCCCAGAGGAGACCTGAGGCAAGGTCAGGGACACACCATCCCAGCCGCCCAGCTGCCCGGCCTCTCTTTCTCTACTCTCCCTCCCCTGCAGGCAGCTGAAGGAGTCGAGCTGGTGAGCTGATTGCTTTACTGGGAACTCTTCCCCATCATGCCGTTATCTCTAGAGTCCCCACTGTAGACGTCCACTTGCACTCTGTCCGTGCCCTCTGCATTGTCCTGGGTGGTTGTTTGTTGCTGTCCATGGGGCAGGGCCTACGGGTAGATGCCACGTTCCCGTCAGAGAAAAGAGCCCTACTCTAGGGCCTCAGCCCTCGGGATTCTTTGGGACTAGGTCTGGGAGCCTGCGGCCACCCATGCGACCCCTTCAGGGTTGAAGAGTCCTGGAAGAGGAGCAGGAGGGTGCGCTCCACTTCTCCATGGCAGTTCCACAGCAACAGCTATGCAGACCCTACCCTAGAGGCTCACTGAGGCGCCCGAGACTCAATGTCCTGAACGTCCCCGGCTCATGGAATCTCATGGGCTCTTGTGAATGTTTGGTCTCTCATCCTGACGGCCTCAGGGCCTGGGGGACCCTGGGAGGACCGTCCTAAAAGTCTGTTTCGGGAGGAAAGCGGAAGCAGGAGGACCCAGCAGAGAAGGGGAAATAGCCCAAGCCCCTCTGGTCCTACACGGAATCCAGCTGTAGGGCCTTCTCAGCCAGGTGGCAGCTGGCCTCTCTGTGGACTGGCCTGCGGGCCCCCACATTCTTCCAGAGCAGGCCCCTGCCCCAGTACCTTCAGACAGAGTGTCCTGAGAGGCTCCATACAGGGTATGCTAGGCGTGAGCTTTGTCCCTATTGAGTCTCCCCTGTGGTGGGAGAGAGAATGTCCTCTGCCTAGAGGTGACCTCCTCACCTCTCCCGAGAAGCCCGAGTCCCACTCCTCTCCCAGTGCCTTCTGCTTGGTTTCGGGGAGCCTGTCATGCATCATGCCAGTTCAAAACAAGGCAACAACCACCATCTTCCTCTTGGGCCAGGCTTCGACTGAAGCCTCCTTTCCCACTCCCACCCCCTGCTGTCCACCTTCATGTTCTTTCCCACTTCTGACATGGCTTGGACAGGGGCTTCCCTTCTCCCTTTCCCCTGTTCCCTTCCCAGCATCCCTCCATCTCCTCACCCTGTCCCCCCCCCCCCCCCACTTGAAGCTGGCCACAGCCCCATCTGGGAAGCCATGGAGCCTGATCTCTGCTGGGGAGTCTGTGGGGTGGGGAAGAGTCCCTGGCCAGGCTGTCCCGGCCAGGGTCTGGGAGCTGGCAGGACTGACGATCGCTGGCTCAAGATGGCTTTGAGCATCATGGAGCCTGAGACGCCCCCCGCCCAGTGGGGACCCTCCGACTCTGAGCAGCTACCTCAGGAGCAGCCCTGATATGTGTTCAGCATTTCGCGGCTTCCAAAATGCTGTCATATCTGTGGTCCTCAAAGACTCCCTAAGTAGGGAAAGTGACGCTGAGCGATCCAATGGCATGCCCCCAGTCACCTGGTCAGCTAGAAAATGGCAGAGCTAGGACTCCCAGACAAGTCTTTGGGCTCCAAGAGGCTACCACTCCCATGAGGCCTAGGCCTCAACTTGGACTGCAAGCCTGTGGCTGCAGCAGAGCTGGGCATGGAGGGGGAGCCCAGGGCAGGCAGGCTGGGGGCAGGCACCTGGGAAAGGCAGCTCTGTGTGGCACTAGTGCCCACCTCTCCCGTGGCCGGGCCTGTGGTCGGGGTGGTAGAGGCGGCCAGAGAGGCCCATGTCCGGAGCGCCCTCACCTGTACCCGGGCCTCGGTTAGGTCCGTGCGCAGAGCCAGCTGCTCCCGGGCATACACATCAGGGTAGTGGGTTTTCTGGAAGACTTTCTCCAGCTCCTCCAGCTGGAATGTGCTGAAGGTCGTGCGGTTACGGCGTTTCTTGCTCTTGTTCTTGGCCAACTCCATGGAGTCAGGGAGTCCCGGGGACAGAGGGACACGCAAGCTGGCCAGACAAGGGCCTGGGGAGCCTTGCAAGTTAGAGGGCCCGTCCCTGGGGCCCCCTCGGCAGTCCAAGGGCAGCTGGGGGAAGCTGGCAGCTTTGGAGGCCTTCTCCTCAGCTGCAATGGAAAACACAAAAAGGAGGATGGAAACCGAACCAGGAGGTTTTGTGGGTGGACTGGGGGAGGGGGAAGAACGTTGACGCTTCAGTCCCCGCCTCCCCCTTCCTTTCTCTTCCCTTGTCCCAGCAGCCACCCTCCATGGGAGCCTGGCATTCGGAGGCCTGCTTGCTGAGCCTCCAGCTGGGGAGGGGGCCCTAGGGAACCATGTGCTCTGTGGTCTGGGCGGATCTGCTGGGGCCGGAGGAGGGTTCATTTCAGGGAAGTGCTTTGTGGTGGTGCATCCCACAGGGCGTGGAGGTGCCAGGATTGGCGCCGTGGCAGGGCCCAGCACAGAGGCGCAGGGGCGGGAGGAGGGGGCGAGGATGGGGTGTTCGACATCTCCTGCCCCTGCCAGGAAGTGCCTCCTTGTCCCTGACTGTGGGCCTTGGTTCCCAGGTCCTCACGCGCATGCATCGGGTCCCAGGTCCAGGCAGGCAATGGACAGGGGCACTCAGATCACTGTTGGCTGGTCTGGCTGTGCCTCATTCTCTGGACCCCGAGTCTCAGGACAACCCCGGCCCTGGGGTATGAAGGGCAAGATGGGATAAAGATGCTTCCAAAAAGATTGTCTCATGCCTCTGAAAATTGTGATGTTTGGGCAAGGACTCGAGCTGCAGCGTTAGAGAGGCAGGAGACAGGCTATGCTCAGAGAAGGAGAGACAGCGGACCAGTGTCAAAACAGCATCCAGCCCCCAACCCCATCATTCTGGTTATTGTCTGCCCCCTCCCTTCTCAGCGTAATTTCTGATGGCTCCCCCATTGCCCTTGATTAGCAAGCAGCGGGGTGGGGGGTCTTGGCTGCAGCTGGGCCCAGCTGCCAGCAGCCCCACTCTGACATGCTAGCCCTCAGGAAGCTTGGTGGAGCTCTGTCACAACCCCGGGCATGATGAAAAATAGGTCACTGCTGATGCTCCGCCCTCTCCTCTGGAGAGGCCCCCAGCAGAGCCGCCATGAAATCTCTCCTCCACAGTCCTCCCAGGAGCTCCCGCCACAAAGACGCCCCACTGACTCACGCAGCCCTGCCCTGGCCCTGGCCCATCCCTGGCAGGGGCCTGGGCCCCAGCAGGCCCAGCAAGCTGGCACCAAGAGGCAGTTTCTTCCTTGGGACTTGGTGTCGGGATCACAGCTGTCATCAGGGAAGGAGGGGACCAGAGAGATGGGATTTTCAGGTTCTGGCTCCCTGGCTGCATTACGGAGGACAAGTTGGGCAAGGTCCCCCTCAGATGGAAGGTGGTGGGTGACCTGCCTGGACCAGCCAGGCTGGGCAGTAAGCGCCATGTTGTGAGAGCCTGCCCCCCGGGGCTGTGCACGGCAACAGCCTAGGCGCCAGGTCACAACTCAAGTGGAGCATAGGGAAGAAAGGGCACCAGCTACTGACTTCCATTCTTAGCCAACATGTTTTGGTTCTAGAGGGAGGTGCACTGGTAGCAGCTGAGGAATAAGGACTCATGGGAACGGAACCAAATAACTGAATGGTCAGGGAGACTGGGAGACTAAAATTTTCGAGGGCACCCCACATACAACAGCTTTGAGAAGTAGAGTCTTGGGAGTCCTGGGTTCTGAGGGAGGCACTGCTGGACTCCAGGCAAAAAAGGCTGAGAATGGCTCAGGGATGGGGGTCAGGGGAGCACCGATGTCACTGTAGAGGTCTCCCCAAAGCTCTGAGGCCTGCTGATCCGGCTCTTGAGCCTTCGGTGGCTGTCCTAACAGGATCTGCCCAGAGGAAGGGACTAGCTCTGGGCTCTGAGCTGCCAGAGCAAGAGAGACAACGGGCAGCAGGACTTTTCAGAATAGCCACCAGAAGAGGGGGCCAAGCCTGCTGGCCTCTGCTGGCCTCTGCTGGCCTCCCATGCCTGCCCATACTACAGCCCTCCCAAGGGATGGGAGCACTTCTCCCGTCCCCGTTGCCATTGCCCTGAAACCTCCATCTGCCTGGAGGGCTCCAGGGAAAAGCAGGCATTCCTCCCTCTTTGGGGGAACAGGGGCACACCTCATAGAAGAGCAAAGCCCAGTGCTCTGGTGCAGGTGGGATCAATGAAGGGCAGCGATGGAGGAAAGGAAGGAAAGGCAGAGTAGTTAGGGAAGCCAGCAGTTTGCATCTGAGCTTGTAAAGAGAAGGGTGCATGCACCCCACAGCGCCCAGCACTTTCAAGATGTGTGCAGGCTGTGTATAGGATTCACTTGCACCTGGTGGGGACACCCTGTGGTTGAGGGGGAGTGCTCATGGTGGAGACTGGTATCCATCCTGGGGCTCAGCACCAGGGTGTCCACAGCCTGCAAGACCACAGCACCACAGCAGAAGTCTGTCGGGCCTGAAAGACTGGAGCCTGGACGGAAACCTCTGAGGCAGCGACGGTGCTGCGTCCCTGACTCTGCACTCACGCCCGCTGCTCTCCCCCACCCTGGGGGCCGCCAGAGCCCCTGCTAGAGGCTGTCTCAAAGCCAGAGCAGCAGCTCGGGAGCAGTACCGCTTGGGACGCCAACCGGGAGCCCCACTGCCTCCTCAGAGAGCGTCCCCTGAGGCCGCACGGCCAACCATCCGGCTTTCGGCTTCCGTGGGAGCCTTCCTCCCAGTCGGCGCCCGCGCCGTTTCCCACGCGATCCGCAGAGCTCGCCAAGGCCTGGGCTCTCGAAGCTCCGGCTGATAACCTGAAACCGTTATGGACAAGAACGCCGTGCGCCGGACTCTAGCGGGGCCTTGGCGCTCTCCCTAGAGTTTCCAGCTTTGGCGTAGGGGCCTCAGCCGAGGGCCAGTGATTGGGAATCCTCGAGGTCTGCAGTCGGGCCGATGAGCGCGGCCCTCCAGTTACCCGGCTCGGGGCCTCCGAGGCGGTGGTTCCCAGGTCAGAGAGCCGAGCCAGGGGCGGCCCGGGCGGCCCCGGCGGAGCAGGAAGGAACGGCCGGGCACTGATCCGGCCCTGTGAGCAGCCGCGCGCACCACACTCCAAGGGTGGCTGGCACCGCCAGTACGCGGCCGGGGTCTAGGGCAGGGCTGGGCGCTCTCCGCCAAGGGTGCCGCAAAGAGCGGGAGAGAAGCGCCAGACTCTGGAGCTCGCGACTGCCCGGCCTCGGCAAAGATCGCGCCGCAGATGGGGCGCAGCTGCGCGCTCACTGGACTGAGCTGGAAACGCTCGCAGCCCGTCAATTTAGAGGCCGGGAAATAAGGTGTGTTCCCCCATTGCCACCACTTCCTACCTCGTAGACCATGCGGCCCTAGTCCCCCGCGGCTGTCCCTCCCCAGCAGCCCCGCTCCCCCGCAGGGACGCAAGCCGCCCGCGCCCGCCGAGTTTCGGCCCTGGGCACCCGGGAGGCGAGCGGCGGCCGAGGTCCCAGGCTCGGCTCGCACCCGCTGCGCCTGTTTTTCGTTTGGCCTGTCGTCCGCTCAACTCGAATCGTCAATTTTCTTCTCCCACTTGATCTCATTTTGCTGTTTTCTGCTCTTTTAGGATGTCCTTTATTTTCCTTTCATTTTTTTTTTCCTGCTTCTACTCTTTTTTGTCCTTTCCCTCCTCCATGTACCCGCTTCGTTCGATCGTTGGATCCTCCGCTTGCTTTTTCTTTTCTGTTCGCTCTCCGTGTATTTCTTAACGTTCTGTCTTGCTTGCCGACATTCGTTGACCTCTCCTTCTCGCCTCTCTCCTCCGTTGTTTTGTTCAGTGTTCCCTCTTTTTGGTTGTTGTTAACACTCTTCGGGTTTACTTCCACGCATTTCGTTGTTGACACCCTCGCCGTCGCTGGGCCGGTCCCTCCACGCCCCGTCGCTCATTCAGCTCCAGCGCTCTCCGCACTTTGCCCGTCCTGGCTTCCCCGCGGTGCGTGAGGGACCCGGTGCGCCCAGCAGGGACGCGGGCCCGCGGGGTGGGTCTCGCCCCACGCGCGCGCGCCCAGCCAGGCCGGGTACCTGTCCCCGGCGGTGCTCATGGAGCTGCGCGGCCGCCGCCGTCTGGCTGGGATCAGAGGAGCCAGGCCAACTGCTTCTCATTAAGTCCCAACTGTGGTTTTTATCAGGAGAGCCTCTTTCAAAGGGCACAGACACGGAGCTCCGCGGACTCGCTCATTTCCTCCGCTGACCCCCACACAGCTCCCCGCCCTCCCCTACACATTCCCATTGCCCCGGCTGAGCGAAGGCCTGAGCCGTCTGACCATTCTGTGGAGGCCCGCGAGGCGCCAGCGGGGTGGAGGCGGATTGGGGCCGACTTCAGAGGATTCAACTCTGGGCCTAAGGTGCGGGATGCGGCAGCGCAGATGGGCGGGCGCCCAAACTCCTACAGGTAGGTCGGTGCCGCGGGTGGCGGCGGGGCTGCGGGCCCGCGTTGCAGGCCCCGGCGGTCAGGCGCGTTCTGCGTCCATCTGGCCTCAGCTCATGGGGCACCGGCCCGGGGCCCGAGGAGCCCAGGGGACAGGCCCACCGGGCTACTCTCGACGGCCCCAGCGGTGGCGATCCAGTGCGAGGAAGCCAAGACTGCGAGAAGGGCGGCCCTCCCCGTGCATAACGACGGGGAGGCCAGGTTGGTCTGAGAAATAAGAACACAGTTATTCGGTATTGAGAATGGCCCCGGCACTCCGGGAACAGCCGCGGCCGCGCCGCCCAAAGCCTAACGCACAGGCAGCGCCTTCCCTTCGGTGGCCGGGCCTGGGAGGAGAAGCCAGTGGAGGCCAGGCCGCAGCCCCCTGGAGTCCTGCTTGGCCACTCCAGGTCGGGGCCCAAGCTCAGGACCCTGAACGGACGCCAGACACAAAAACCGAGCTTCTCTCCCGGCATCGGGACCACGGGCTCAGTGCGGGGCCCAGGCCCTGGGCCCGGTCCCGGCTTCTGGGTCAGTGGCAGTTCCAGGCCAACTCCGGCCAAGCAGGATTTCTCTTTCCCGCCTCCGGTCGCCTTCGGGCCCGACTGGGCCGGGGGCCGTCGCAGCTCCACCCTCGAGCGACCTCCCCCTCCCCTTTCCCGCCACCGGAGGCTTGAGCGGCTCTGCCTCCCGCACCGCGCTGGCTTTGCCCGGCCTGGACCAGCGCCGGTGGGCCTTGTGAGGGACCCGTGGCGACGACGGGCTAGAGGGTCAAAACAGTGGAGAGCTGGGCGAGCGGGCGAGGGAAGCAGGGAGGCCCGGGCGGCCGGGGAAGGGTGGGTGAGCGGGTCGGGGCTGAGCGCTACGTCCGCGCCGCGCGTTACCTTCCGCGGGGCCCTCGTAGAAGTGGCTGCCGTTGAGCGCCGGGCCGGGCCCGAGGTCCTGCAGGTACTTGGCGGGCGGCTTGGCCGGCTCTGGGAGGTAGGGCTCCAGGGGTCCGCAGGCCGGAAAACGGGTCAGGCGCGGGCCGCGGGGCGGCGCGGGGTGCAGGTGAGGCGCGCCGGCGGGGGTCCCGTGGGGGCCCGGTGGCTCGTCCCCCGAGGCCGCGTAAGGGCCGGGCCCGGGCCCCACGCCGAAAGGCGCGCAGCGCTCGGGGTCCATGCCGGCTCCCGGCGCACAGGCCGCCGGGGCTCCGGGCCTCGCGCTGCCCGTGCGGCCTGTGAGCGGCCGCCAAGGGGGAGGGACCTGGGCTCGGGGGCGCGGAGCCCCCGGGAGCGGCGCGCGCCGCGGGGGGGCGGGGGACAGGGGAGGGGGCCGCGCCTCTGACTTAATGCTGGAACCATCCACGTCACGTGCAGCCCCGCGCGGGTTAACCCCTCGGAGCCCGGGAGCCCCCTGCTTCACCCCAGCCCCCGTATTCGGAGGCAGTTCGAGCACAGGGAGGAAGCCACCTTCTCTCGACGGCAGGGTCCGCTTTGTCCGCACACCTTGGTGAGTCCCTCGCTCAGAGCAGCAACCCCGGTCCTGATACCCTGCCTGGAGTCTCTTGCCCCTAGAGGCGTGAGGCACCTGGGGGGAGAGCCTCCGCTCCCAGAGAACACTTTTAGGCCTGGGCTCCTGACAGAAACCTGGGATCAGGGCGGGGTGGGGGAGGGGCTGGGCTGGCACTTTAACCCAAGTCTTTGCTAGGAGCTGGAAAAACGTTGCCTCCAGCAAAAACACCTCTCTGGGGGATCCCTTGTTCCTCACGGGGAGGGGAGCCCTTGAGAGAGATGTGTGGAAACAGCACTACTCCGGGAAAGGGGGCTAAGAAGCTTGGGCCTGGGCACTATCATTAATTAGCTCTGGGACCTTGAACTGTCACTAGTGTCCTCATCTGACTCTGGAGGCTGGATTGAGTCAATCCTTAGAGCTTTTCTGTGTATTCCTGGTGGGTCTGAGAAGCAGAGACAGGGCCAGAAGGGACAGGGTTCAGCAGAGGTTGACTTTGGAGCAGGTGGAGGCGTACCTGGAGGGTTTGGGGTTTGAACAGGAGGCATGGAGTGGATACCTCTCAAATGATCTGGAAGTGCCTGGGGATCCACTGGGGAAAGGCTGGTGGTAGGTAGCCCAGACCTCAGGGCCCTGCTGCCCCAGGCCTGCCATTTTGCAGGGAGGTGAGGGTAGGGTGGCATGTCCTAGAAGCTGAGCCTCCCAGCCAAAAGGAAGCATAGGACTAGCGAAGTAGCTTGGAATTTCTGAGAAGAGAAACAACCCCCACCCTAAGACCTGGGAAGAAAGTCCTGAGGACCCTGGAACCCTGCTCACTTGTGTGGATTGAGGGGTTCCTAAGTCTGGGTTACACTGCTTTTTATTTTCAGTACCTCCAGGGACTAGTGAGAGGGGTGGGGAGTCAAATATCATTTGTATTTCATTTGAATTCTCAATTTTTAAAGGAATCCAAGAGGTCTGTTGTGAACACCTCCCTCTTCCGCTGGGGGCTTAAAGGGGGTTTCTTGGCTGTCCTCAGCCAGAGTTGGGCTGTAAATCAAGGCCAAACAGGAACCAGAAGCCTTGCATCTCACAAGTAGTCATTAAGCCGTTATTAAACATACCGTAACTTCTCTGAAGCCTTATTGGTTTAAACACCACATTGGAGGCATTATGGCCATTAGGGCCCCTAATCACAGACTGCAGGCTGGGGCGGTGGGATGGGAGCACCTGGGGCTGGTATTTCCAGCCAAGAGGGAGGCTCAGCTCAGAATTAAGCTTCCTCTCTGACCTCACCAGGAGGATCCATTCTCTAGGATCCAGTGGATTGCAGCTCTGGGCAATCCATTTGCATTGACCCCTTTTGCTCCTTAATAAGGTTTTCAATAGTTATGGGGCTAGGGCTGTGGATACTGTCAACTTTTTAGGAGCGTCAACTCAGGACACTGCTTCTGTTCAACAAAGTCATCAAGCAGCTTATTGTGAGCATTGACCACTTTTGCTCGTTAATAAGGTTTTCAATAGTTATGGGGCTAGGGCTGTGGATACTGTCGACTTTTTAGGAGCGTCAACTCAGGACACTGCTTCTGTTCAACAAAGTCATCAAGCAGCTTATTGTGAGCGATGCGAGTAGGACACAAGAAAAATATCACCAGCAATTTAAACAAGGCAGCTTGGCTTAAATGCCAAGTGTTTTGCCTCAGGTGGTAACCTTTCTCAACCTCAGGTGTCTTGTCATAAAAATGGGCCATGTGTGCGGGATGGACGAAGGATTCTTGAGAAGCACTTCTGTTTTGATGGACGTGATGAACTGTGTTAATTAACGAGATCATTATTACAATTACAATACCCAGAAACAGCAGCCCAGGGTTCTGAGTTCCATCACTGAATTGGCGGAAGACTCCTGGCCCCAGGCTGCATGGGCTACAGGCTGGGGCCGATCAGAGAGACCTAGGGACTCACACCCCAGCCCAAGCGTAGAAGCCCCTCCTGCCATTCCCCACTCTCTGAACAGAACCAATTTCCATGCTGCCAGTTGAACTGAGGCAGCAGAAAGCCCCAGCGGACTTTCAGATTGGATGCGTAGACAGAGTTGCCCTACTGAGAGGCTTTTTTCCTAGGGTCATGCAAGACAGGGTACAGCTTTCCTGTTCCCCTTTTAAACCACTAGTGCAAACGCTTATCTGTATGAGGTCTGGAAAGAGTTTGATGGGGCAGAGGTGCATAGAAAACACAAAAAATGGCACTCTTAGAGATACTTAGTTTTTCTGTTAGGAGGGCTGAGAGATCCTGGAGTACAACAGGGGCCCTCATTTTACAGATAAAAACAACAGCTGATTTATCTTGCAGCATGCCAGGCACTGTCTGACGTATCCTGTAGACACCTGTTTGTTTAATTCTCACAACAACTCCATGAAGTAGGCACAACTATTATCCCCATTTTACAGAGAAGAGCCTGAGGCCACAGAAGGAGCCATTTGCCCAGAGTGGACGCAGCCACTTAGTGGCAGAACCAGAACTTATGCCCAGATCCACGGTCTCCCACCTGACTCTGACCATCAGTCCTTCTTCAGCCAACATGACAAATCTGAAATGATTCAGTGCACACCCTCCTTTTCCCGGAGGAAGGTTGGGACTTTTTCCTGAAAAGGAAGTTGAGGCCAGAGTGGATCAGGGACAGAGTTGGCCCAAGGTGGAGCCACACTACTGCCTTCCTGATCACCTAGTGGCAGTTTATTGAGACATGCCTCACCCAGCTGTGGTGGCTGGGATAGTAGGTGGAGGGTGGTTTCTGCTAAGCTGATACCAAATGAAACACAGCGGCTGACACCTGAGAGGTTTTTACGACCCACTGACACAGCCAGATGTGGGGCAGAGGTTTAAGAGAATTTGCGAGTTCCCCCTTTGTGCTGCTTAATAATAACCAGTTCCGTTACAATAGTGTTTGTCCCTGCTGTATTATCCACGGACTAAGTGAGATGAGCTGATGGGATGATCCAGATCATTCTAGGTCCTATCATGAAAAAACTCAAAACAACAAAAACCGCCACCCCAAAACTACAACTTTCCACCTGCTGAGAAAAACTGCTTTTGAAATCAAAATGAGTCATTTGGGGCGCCTGGGTGGCTAGTCGGTTAAGCACCCGACTCTTGATTTTGACTCAGATCATGATCTCACGGTTCGTGAGTTCGAACCCCGCGTTGGGCTCTGTGCTGACAGCGAGGGGCCTGCCTGGGATTCTCTCTCTCTCTCTCTCTCTCTCTCTCTCTCTCTCTGTCCCCCACCCTCCAAATAAATAAATAAACATTAAAAAAGTAAAATAAAAATGATGCTTACTGGCTATGTCTATGCAGCTGTTTTACATTAGCTAATTGTTTCATTCATCACTCATTCATTCATTCATTCATTCAATAGGAGGACTCACTATGTGACGGGCATTTGTTGGCCCTGCCATACAGATGTGACTCCCGCCTTCATGAGGCACACACTTTGCTGGAATGGAAGTGTCTCCCCCACAGCTGACACAAGCATCATTTGGATGTGAATCAGAACGGGATCTGGTCTCGAGAGCAGAGTTCCTAGCTTCCAGCCTCACCTGTAAGGTCAGTTCTTGAATTAGGGAGCCAGTCCCAACTACTGCTTTCTTTGGTTTTGGACCACCCTCAGCCTGCACCACATGAAGGCGAACGCTCTTCCCTTTGTCCCCAGTGGCTATCCAAAAGGGGCCGGAACAGCGGGAAAGATGTAAACCCAGATCTGCCTCATACGAAACTTCCTTCCAGACAGGAAAAACTCCGTTGCTTTGTATTTGTTTCTTCCAAGGGAAGATAGTTGGTATTACCCTTGTCTTGTTTAGACTCTGAAATCCTAAATTGATCCCTATGAAAATTCTGGGTTTGGGAGCCTAAGTAGATTGTTTCTCATTAGTGACATTCTTCCTGGAAGGTCAGGCTAAGGAATGGTAAATAAACCCTCAGATCCGGTGCTTCCTCCTTACCCATGATTTTTAAAAGAAAGAAGGAAGGGGGTGGGAAGCTTTGGGCTGTGGATATACCCAGAATCCTGGGCTGTGATTCTGACCATCCAGGCTGTAGTCTTTGCTGTGGGGTGAAGTTTCTGGGGAGTTACGGAACTATTTTTTCTCTTCCGTTCATTTGATCTGTTTTGCTGGGAGAGTCACTTAACCTGCCGATACCTCCGTTGCTCTCCTGGAAAAGGAGAGGGATAGGATTTTGTAGGCCAGCTTCACCGGAATGAACAAAACAGTGTTTATACAGATGTTTCTTGAGCCTGACTCCACCCTGAACCTATATTTCCCTGCTTTTGCTCTCTGCCCGCCTCCCTGGGGTCAGGTCGGGATGGGGGCAGTGAACAGAGAGGCGGAGCTAGGTCTGGGATGTGTCCTGAGTGCCTGGTGTGGCCCGATGGCTGCCTAACTGCCTTTGTGTGAAGGTAAATGAGTTCTGTGGCAAGGGCCAGCTCAGACCAGGAGAAGTGATTTTGTGGGAGAGTTTTCTATGAACTCCTTCTTGGTGTAAAACAGAAGGAGGCAGGTTTGGACTTCTTGGCAGTTCGAATACTTTGATCAATTAATATCGTGCATTCATGTATTCATCCAGCATTTAAAAAATTATTTAATGTTTATTTATTTTTGAGAAGAGGGGCAGGGGCAGAGAGAGGGAGGGAGACACAGAATCCGAAGCAGGGTCCAGGCCCTGAGCTGTAAGCACAGAGCCCGACATGGGGCTCGAACTCATGAACCACGAGATCATGACCTGAGCCGAAGTCGGACGCTTAACCCACTGAGCCACCTGGGCACCCCTCATCCAGCATTTATTGAATGCCTGCCATGTGCCAGACATTGGGGCTGCACAGTGACGACTGAGTCAGGGAATAGAACCCTTACTCCCACGGCTTTTCCGGGCTGGCAGGAGAGACACAGAGCAATGGGCGCGTAGATCACAGGGGCCATGGTGGCCATGAGACAGGCACCTGTCCCGGCCTTGGGCTGGGGGCAGCTGGTCAGGGAGCACTTCCAGGTAGAAAACTGAGTGGGGCTTAGGAGGGGAAGAGGTATGGAGGGGGCAGGGAGAGAAGGCATCCAGAGAAAACAGCTCAGAGGAGGGGAAAGAGGAAGCCAAGTTTGGGGAACTTGGATTTGTTGAATTGCTGGGGGCAGGGCAGGAAGAGTCCCTGCTGAAGTGGGAGGAAGAGAGACAAAGGCAGAGGCGTCCACCTGAATCGAGAGACTCCAGGGGGAGGGCAGGACGGTTCCACGGGCATCCATTCATGCCAAGCCCAGCTTCAAGCACCAGATTTGCAAGTGAGAGATGAGGAGGAGCAAGCCCCGTGGCCCAGCGGTCCCCTGACTTTCAGGGGGCATAAGGACCCACACCTAGCAGGCAGGTAGTAAATAATATGAAGAGAAAAAGTGGAGAAGAAGAAGAACCAAGTGCATCTGTTTGCTGGGCGCCCTGAGGTGGAGGGTTGGAGGAGGGGCAGCGGGGCTGCATGATGCAGGCCAAGTGTGGCAATCTGGGAGGCCTTTTGTAGCAGAGTTTTGGCTCTTACCGGGAATGCTGGCTGGGGCACCTCTTGAACTCATTCCAGCAGGAAATCCATTGGTTCCAGAGTGTAGATTCCAGATTTGTTGTTTTATAGGGCTAACAAGTATGTAATTATCACATTTGGGGCCCTTCAAAGGAAATGCAAACACACACCACTGAACACCCTCAGCCCTGTGAGCGGGGTGCACCCCAGAGTTCCAGAAGGCGCTCACCACCTTGCCACAGATATACATCCACCCCAGTCTGCTGCCTGCTCCTGCACTGGAGGAAGGCAGAGAGTGACGTTTACGAGAGACTGGGAGAAAAGTAAGTGGACAAGGGTAAAAGGGCCTCTGCCTGGCCTCCTCTGGGGTCACCAGGGCAGGAGAGGTAGTGGGCCAGGTAATAGTAATAATAATGATAATGATAATAATAATAATAATAATAATATACCCCAGTTACAGAACACCTACAATGTGCCAAGCAAACTACATCTCATTTTGTCTTTACCTTGTTACAAAGTTGGCATTAATATCCCCATAGTCAGTCATCCAGTACTGAGTAACCCATCACCCCAACACTTGGTAGGCTTAAAGCAACAATGGTCAGTGACTGTGGGCCAGGGATTCAGGAGCAGCTTGGCTGAGTGGTGTGCCTTGAGGGGCTGCAGTTCTCTGAAGGCTTGATGCGGGCTGGAGCATTGATTTCCAAGGCGGTTCGCTCACATAGTTGATGTTGGCTGTTGATGGGAGGCCTCAGTTCCTCCCCGTGTGGACCTTTCCATCTGGCTGCTTGGGTGTCCTCACGGCGGTGCGGCTGGCTTCCCCCGCAGCGAATGATCCAAGAGACCACGGCGGAAGGTGCAGTGCCGTTTATGACCTGGCCTCTGAACTTACACACCATTACCGTGGTCATATTGTGCCGGCCACACAGTTCTTCTCAGTTCTGATTTAGTGTGGGAGGGGATCTCACAAGCATGGGGCCGTTGTGGAGACCGGCTACGTAGACTGGGCTCAGAAATCTGCCCATATCCCACTGCTGCAAAGTACTGCAGCTATTCACACTCAAGGCGCCTGACTCCAGAGGCTCTAATGCCAAATGTTGGCTCAGAAAGACTGGCTGTACTGATGAGTTCAGAAGAGTCCCTGAAGGGGCAGGATGAGGAGGCTGGCAGGTGAGTGGCAAAGCCCGGTGGCCGGTGAGAGCCACGCTCACTGCCTGTCTTGAGGAAGACCGGGGAGGTACGGAAATGGGGACAGGTGTGCCCTGTTTTTTTCTGTACCCTGAGTGTTCAGCGGTCACAGCACATGAACTCCTAGGGGCTCCCTTAGTACAGCGAGCTGATCTCGGGGCTCCACGGGGGCTCTTCACCCATGTGGGTGGAGGAAGGAAGCCGACTCACCTTTTCCCTGAGCAGGATACTACAGTCCGCTATATGCATTGCTGTCAGCTTAGCAAAGGGAACCCTGGCCTTAGGCCTTGAACTGAGTGACGGGGGATCGGGAGGGGGGCTGTGTTGAGAGCCCACTCTGAGTTCAGCCTGAACTAGGCACGCCACTTTTTAAAACGGCATACAACCCACCCAGGAGGTAGATGTTATTATTTCTGCTTCACAGATGATAACACAGAACTCCGAGAAGTAAGTCGTTCAGGGTGTCATATACTTCCTAAACGTGGAACCAGGATGGACCTCCAGGTGGGCAGCCTGATCAGCTTGCACCGTGCCACCTTGAGTCTTTTCAGACAGACCTGGGGGATGTGAGCTGTGCTTTCGTCCCAGCCATTCAGTGAATCTGAGCCTTGGGTGGGGCAGAGATGGTGCTGGGCAGAAATTGGGGTGGGGGTGCATTTTTAGCACCCCCATTCCAAATTCTGGGTGGATCCTTCTTACTAGACTTTGTTTCCTCCTGGGGAGACAAGATGTGGACACGTGAACAATTGCCCAGTGAAATGAGAATGTTTGCTAAGTGTGAGACAGGCCGCCGTTGCTGAGGAACAAACACAGGCAGGAAGGCATGGTGTATGCCAAGTCCCCTCCAGGTGGAGAAGACAACCGCCGGGTGGTCATGAGAATATCAGCACCCATCGCTGGACTCCCAGATGCACAGCCCTGGGGACCAAAGCAGAGGGCCGTTGCCCCTTGCAGAGAGTCCTTGTAGATGTCTGAGCTGTGGTCTGAGAAGATGTGAAGGGTCAGCAAAACATGGACAGATGGAGAGGAGGGTAGTTGCTGAGCCTACCTAGGTCAAGTGGTCAAGTGACCAAGGCTGAGCCTAGGCATATATATATATATATATATATATATATATATATATATGGTTTTTTAATGTTTATTTATTTTTGGGAGAGAGAGAGAGCATGCAAGTGAGGGAGGGGCAGAGAGAGAGAGAGGGACAGAGGATATGAAGTGGGCTCCATGCTGACAGCAGCAAGCCTGATGTGGGGCTTGAACTCTCGAAGATCGAAATCGCAAACTGTAGCAGACTGAGTCAAAGTAGGATGCTTAACCTATGAGCTACCCAGGTGCCCCACCCCCCGCCGCCATTTTCTCCATTTTATTTTTTTTTTATTTTTATTTTTATTTATTTATTTTTTTAAATTTTTTTTTAACATTTATTTATTTTTGAGACAGGGAGAGACAGCATGAACGGGGGAGGGTCAGAGAGAGAGGGAGACACAGAATCTGAAACAGGCTCCAGGCTCCGAGCTGTCAGCACAGAGCCTGACGCGGGGCTCAAACTCACGGACCGTGAGATCATGACCTGAGCCGAAGTCAGATGCCCAACCGACTGAGCCACCCAGGCGCCCCCATTATCTCCATTTTAAAGATGAGGAAACTAGAGCACAGAGAGAGTCACTTGCCCCAGGTAGCCAGGGGATATGGAAGAAGGGGACACAGTCAGTGTGTAAGAGAGTGGTCCTGGATGACGTGACTAAAGCCTGAACCTAGGGTGTGGCTGAGGGAATGATGAGGGATGGTTGGAAGGAAGAGATATTTAGTCAGAAGAAGTGACAGACAGATTGCCATGGTGGGGGGGGTGGCGGGTTGTGGTGTATGGATGACCAGCAGCCCAGAGAATGGGCGCTGCAGAGACAGGGCACAGGGATATGCCTTCAGGGGACATTTTGAACCTCTGAGGCAGATGTCCATCCAGAAAGGGGTCCTTCACTCAGTATACATTGCCAGCTGCGAAGTCAGGGCTACTCTCTGGACTTTGGGGCAGAGGGAGGAAGGCTCCAAGTGGACTTGCCAGGCTCTGAAATCCTGTGATCACTGCCATTCTGGTGCCAGCACTGGGCATACCAGGTTCTGAGTGAGAGCAGGGCTGAGAGCTGGCTCTCTTGCCCCTCAGGGAGTATGGGGCCTGGCTGGGAAGCCTCTGGAGGGAGTGGAGGTGGAGAGGTAGAGAGCCCACCCCTGGGGATTCCTGGGAAACAAGCAGGATGCTTTGGGTGCTGGATGAGGAACGCTGGAGAAGACCAGGCCTGCAGCTGTTCTGAACCGACCTGTGTAGACTGTCCAACACTTGGTCCCTTTAAATGGGTGGGCAGAGCCTGAGCCCTGAGCTGCAGGGAAGATGGCTCTCTCCACAGAGGTCCCAAACCTTGGGATTGAGAGGACAGTGATGGTCGCAGAAGCAGCTCTTGCCTTTGGGGGTGGGGGTGCTGCGCCAGGCCAGGGCTCTGTGGTGGGGGTATCAGGGGCTGCCGGTCTGCTGTGGGAGTCTCGGGCTCTGTCAGCGGGGTGTGAACATGGCGTGTGCATGTGTGGAGTATGTGTAGCTGGGTCTCCCAATTTGGGAGAAGCCTCAAAGCCTGCATCTGCTTTGCAGGGGGGCGGGGTGGGGGGCCTTGCAGCCGAAGCAGGCAAGCCCTGGATTTGGTGGGGTGCATACAGGGGAGGGTATCCATAACCACACACAGACCCCGGGACGTCTGGGGAAAAGCAGCTCTGTAGGCACATTCACACCAGATCCATTGGGCAAAGAGACCGGATATTTTGCTGTTTGATAAACTTCATAAAACAGTGGAGCTGAGTGATTTTGCTGCTGCCTGAATGGAAGTATTCTAAGAACCCATGCCAAGAAGATAAATAAGGCTGTGGCTCCAGGAGAGGAGCTGAAACAAATGTGCAGCGAGAGGTACATCAAAGTAAAACTAGTTCTCCTGACGACCGGGGGTTCTGCGTGTGGCCAAGTGTGTGCGTGTGCGTGTGTGTGTGTTGGGGCAAATGTTTGGCAGACACTAGGCTACATCGAGGGGCCTGGAGATGTACCCTGGGCTCCTGCCAATCCCTCTGAAGGCAGCCCTCTACACAACAGGCCTGCTCGGGATTTAGTTAGGATTAGGCCCAGCCTTGCTTGGTACAAAGGGAAACCAGCGTTAGCCACTGTTGGAGATTCAGGCCCCCGCAGTCAGCCAGCTGGGGTTAATTCAGACTGGAATACGTTTTTACTGAGGGGTCAGGAATCCCTCGGGGGGCAGGATGGTTGGCCCATGTTGGCCAGTTGAAAGATTTATTCTGTACTGATGACAGGGGCTACAAGCTTGAGTATAGAAACATCAAGCCTCTCATATTTGGTTCCAAACACTTCAGGGGGTGAGGGGGAAATACAGGGGCATGGAGATGGAACAGAATGCTAGACCTGGAAGGGCATCACCTAAACATCATCTAGTCCAAAGGTTCTCAAAGGATGGGCCTCAGGGCAGCAACAGCGGCAGCATCAAGGAACTTGTTAGAAAGGCAGATCACTGGTCCCACCCCAGACCTACCAAGCCAGAAAGTCTTGGGGGTGAGGCCCAGAAAACTTTAATACTTTTTTCTGGGTGATACCGATGCCGTCTAAAGATTGAGCACCGCTGATCTAGGCTGTCATCTTCATTTTAAAATAAGGGAAGGGAGGCCTAGAGAGGAAACTTTTGCCGAGAGCATATAGCTAATTAGGACACAGCCACTTCCCTCCTCACCCATATGTTCTCAGCTATTTATTTTGCAAATAACATGGGGGGGTGCGGTTAATACATTTTTTCTTAGAGGCAGTTGTTATGTGTTTATATATTTTCCATTTGTAATAAGCTACTTAGGTCAGCAGTGTTGCTGTTCCAACCATGGAGTTATTTGCCATAAAGTTCAGGCTCTGGAAAGTAGACTCTCCAGTTGGGCCCCAAGCCCAGGAAGCCGGGCTGGGTTCCCTCAGCTGCCCCCCAAGTCACCAGCACCTTCTTTCCCTGTCTGTCCCCTGATGTGCTCTCTGTAACTGCACCACCAGCCCCATCAGGCTCGCCCCGTGCAGATGTTTTGGTCAATAATCCCTCCCTCAATCTGCCTGGCCTAGTGAGGGTGGACGTAGTGGGATTAGTTTCGCCTACTGGCCTTCACTGCCTTCCATAGAAGACCTGCCTCTCCTTCCGGCTCTCGCAGTGGGCCCAGCATGTTTCCAATATTGCCTCAGTGTTTTCCCCAACGGAGTAACGCTTTAATGGGGCAGATTTGTTCTCTGTACGGGAAACATGTGGGCTCCTGTCAGACGCCGTGAGAGTGAGCTGCCCTCTGCCACAGTCATCTGGTCACCTCTTGGGGCTCTCATCCCTGAGCTCAGGAGAAGGGCAGTTTTCTGGATCTGGAGGTGTGAGGAGGAGTGAGGGGCTCTCCAAGACTTCTGGGTGAGTTACTCTTGTACAAGAGCAGAACCGTGACAGATAGTATGTTTACATTCAGCCCAAATTCCCGGGGAGTTCATGCAAAAAAATTCTGTTGTGGTCTGAATTCAAACAGTGAAGGAACTGCTGTGTTCAATGTAAACTGCATTTTAGTGAAGAATTTTAGATGGAAGTAGAATGGGGCAGTGGGGGAGAAACCCGCTCCCTTCCTCCTTCAAACGCCTAGCTGGAGATGGTTGGCAAGAGAGTGGGGAGCGTTCTATGGCCCCAAACCTTACTAAACTAAGGCCCTGACCTCCCGGGGACTTGGTTTTCTTTGCCCGAGTCCGGGATTCTTTCCCGAGCCCTGAAATTTCTGAAGCTGGCATTACTCACCTTCAGAGAGCTGTGACACCCTGGGATGGTTTGCCTGAATTCACCAACATTGTCCTCTGCTTTCTCCTGCCCAACGAGAGGTCCATAACCTGCAGTTAAATAATTAAAGTTAATTGAAGCTTATTTCGTCTTGAGCATTTCACAAAGCCCCAGAGATAATTGGAGTTTCCCTGGAGTGTTGCAAAACTGGATTTGGAAATGTCAGATCAAGAGAACGTTGGGCAATGGATGATGGAGACAAAGGAGAAAAAGAGAGAGAAGAAGTGAGGGAGAGGAGGGAAACACAGCTTTCTGTTTCCACTGGGTCTCCTGACTGGGCTGGAGGGCTCTGAGTGGGTTTCCTAGTGATCTGGTCCCCAAAGCGGTTGATTCCATTCTGAACTACGGAGAACAGAGCCAGAGCCCAAGGAGAGACCAAAAAAGACAAAGAGAGAGGCTCTCAGCTCCCCCGCCAAGATAGTCTCATCCCAGGGAAGAGACACCCTGTTGCTCCTGAACCCCCTTTCCCCCTGCTCCACAAAACCCCTAAGGGATTTTAGGGAAACCCCTCTTTCTAAATGTGAAGTCTGCTGATTTGAGTTGGGCCCCTGGAAACTTGCCTCCTGCCCCAGAAGATTTATTTTATTAAGTGGTCCACACCTGAAAGTAATTCAGCCTCTCGGCATGGGTATGGGGGCTGCGCAGGGAGGACCGAGGCCGGCGGTGGCGGCGCCCAGTTCCTGTGCAGCTCCGCGCCTTGCGCCTGCCTCCCGGAGCCCTGGTCTCTCCGCCGCTCCTGCACCGCGCACCCGCCTCCCGCGCCGGCCTTGCGGAGAGCCGCCTGGCGCGCGAGGGGGGAAAGGGGGTAGCCAGGCGAGCGGGTGGGGAAGGGGGATACGCCAGGCGAGTTGCGTGTGCATGTGGGTGGGTGCTGCGACCAGAGTCGCCCCCGCACCCTCGAGCTTCCAGATCTGCCGATCCCGGTGCCCGCGAGTCCTGCTCGCTCGAGGGAGGAGATTGTTTGCCGCTAGGGCCCAGGAGTCCCCTCCCAAAAAGGGAATAAGAGATTGAAATAGATAAAAGCATTCAAAGTTTAATGTCAACATCGAATCTCTATAAAACCAGATCAAAGGGAACAGGCGCTTGGTTTCTTCCCGGATGGCCGGGGGCCTTGGGGCTCGGAGAGTCCCGAAGGTGGAGCCCGAGGCCGCCCGGCGCAGTCTTCTCTCCAGTCGGGGCCTCGGACTCCAGCACCGGGGTCCGCGCGGGGCCGGGGCGCGCACGCGGGCGAACGGACGCGGTGCCCGTGAACTTGAGGCCTGGTGCTTTGACAGCAGCCCACAGCTTGTCCGCGGTGCGGCCAGGCTAGCCCGGAGCCCAACGGGAGGCGACCGGCCCAGGAAACGCGCTAGCCGAGAGCGTGGCTCCTGGGGTCTGCGACTGACAGATGGCCCGACGGGCTGCGGGACAGGCGGCGGGTGTCGCCTGCTCCGACCCCGCTGCTGCAGCTCCCGGGCCGCCCGCGGTGAGCGGCGGGGCAGAGAATCGTCAAGTTCCGTCGGTTGTCCGTGCCCTGCCGTGCGGGCTCCCGTGCCTTCCCGGGGCTCCCGCGGCGTCAGGCCGGGCTTCTGCTTTCGTTTTCTCCTGCCCTTTCTCAGTTCCATCTTTCGATAAACATACGTGTGCGTTTCCCTTTCCGTTCCCGAAGTGATTCTTCTAAGGTGGGTGACTCAAAATGGAGCTTTCTTCTCGTGGTCACTGGGAAATTTTGCAGGAGTGAAACTCGCCAGCGTTTCCAGTGAGACGCGCCGCGACTTGGGCTCGTGTCTAATCGCAAACCTTCAATCTAACAGAGCCTTTAAGGTCACGGCCACGAGAAATGTGAATGAAGAGAAACTGTCACATCCTGATGATAAATATAGAGAACTTTATTAGTAGCAAAATTACAGTCTCTTTCTTTCACCTCACATAAAAAAAATTGTAAATTAAGAAAGTTCTCAGCGTGTATCAGTTTTATGTGCTGTAGCATTCCACCCCTCCAGACATAAATTTCCATGTCTGCAGAGCCAGCTCGTAGGTAAAACCACATGTCTATTTGGTGTGCCTGTGTGTGCTGGCAGTTATATTGCAGGGATGGACAGTTCATGGTGATGGACTTTGGGAGAAGGGTCCCGGGATGGGCATGCATGGAGGGCCATTTGTGTTTGCAGAGCTGGGGGGAAATACCCAGGACTCACATTGTTAAACAAACTAGTTAAAGAGGATTTCATCTTACATATAGTCTGAAATTGCAGGAAATTCATAAGCAGAAAAAAAGGGGCAGAAAAAGTAAAAAGAAGCCAAGGAAGCAAGGTTGTGGCTGTGGAAGGAAGGAAGGAAGGAAGGAAGGAGGGAAGGAAGGAAGGAAGGAAGGAAGGAAGGAAGGGGAGAGAGGGAGAGAGAGAGACAGAAAGAAAAAAAAAAGAAAGAGAAAGAAAGAAGAAAGAAAGGAAAGAAAGAGAAAGAAAAGAAAGAAAAAGAAAAAGAAAAAAGGAAAGAAAGAGAAGAGACAGATCTGGTGCTGAAAGACACGAAAGGGATGGAAATTCACAAAAAACAAGTGGAAGTGTCACAAAAAGATGGATGGTGAGAGGAAAATGTGGAGAGAAGAGAGAACACTATCAGAAAAAGAAATGTGGAAAGAGATATAGAGAAGAGAGACAGATGGAAGGAGAAAGACGCACAAAAAGATGTGAAGAAGAAAGGTATCAAGAGGGATGGAGACAAAGAGCCAGAGCCCAGACTGGGGGTGGGGTGGGTGGGCAGGAGAAGATAGAAACCCTGCAAGCTGGGAGCCTCCCCAGGGCCTCGCTTCTCAGATTTCCCCAACGCAAGGGAAATCCAGGGAAGCCTTTGTGGGCGCCGTTTGTTTGCTCCAGACCCGGATCTGATGATGCTGTTGATTTGGTTTTTAAACAGTGGGTTTGCAGCCTTCTGGGCTGGGGCAGGGGTCTGCTAGCCATCCTCAACCCTGCAGATTGGATTGAATTTCGGCCACTTTGATGGTCCTGTGATTGTCTCCCAGTTTTCCAATTTCCAGTCCCCTCCACCGGCTGGGGGTTGAAGAGGGACTTTAAAGACGCCTTTGATAACGTCTCACGGTTACATATTTCCATAACAATTTTCTTTACCAGACGGTTATGTCTGATGCAGCCCCAGATGTTCTGCGGGAGAAAAAGGGAACCAGTCCCCTGTGTCCCAGCCTACGAGGCCCCAGAGACAGGCGTGGGGAGGCAAACTCTGGTGTGGGAGCCAGGGACCTTCCCTCCTCTTCTCTACCCCCAGCTCTTCCTTGGCCACACTCTCTGAATCCTTCTCGGGGCCAAGGACGCATCTGCTGTGCGCGTCTCTGGCACTAGTGAGGCCCTAAATGCCTCTTTTCCACCCAAACTTCCCTATACTAGATCCCCTTCTACTCGCACTGCTTAGTGACAGTTTGTGGAGTGGATAAAGCACTCCATGCTAATATCTTAGTAGGTCAAATTGATTCCAGGTGCCCCTCCTGGAGAATTTTAACAGGGCTTTCTGGAGACCTGGTACCCTTAGGAGCATGAGGAGACGTTCCTTCTTCCGCAGATTTATTAAATATTACTGTGTGAAGGCGCTGAGATGGGTGCGGAAGGCAATCAAACGTGTCCGGCCCTTAAGAGGTGCAGCATCTGCAGGGCGCCTGGGTGGCTCAGTCGGTTGGGTGTCCGATTTCGGCTCAGGTCATGATCTCGCGGTTCGTGGTTTGGAGCCCTGCATCGGGCTCTGTGCTGACAGCTTGGAGCCTGGAGCCTGATTCACATTCTGTGTCTCCTTCTCTCTCTGCCCCTCCCCCCCACTAGCACTCTGAGGTGCCGCAAAAGAGGTGCCGCATCTGCATTGCTGGGGAAATGAGACTGGCGTGCACGTAACTCGTAACTCGAGCTGAAGGCTGAGTGCATGTAAAGAATGCAGGAGAGAGGTGTAACGAAGTGGCTTCAGCATTCAGCATTCTGGGAAGGCTTCATGGAGGAGGTAGCATCTGTTCTAGGTTCTGGAGGACATGCAGGGCTAGACTGTGTGGTAATGGGGAACGGTAGGCACTGTGATAGGTGAATGGGGGAGACTTTGGGGTACAGAGGCATTTTTTGGTGCTGCCTCCCCAGACCAGACTTGGATAGTCTTTGGAACAAATGTATCTCATTCAATTCATTTCACCCACTTGGTGTTGAAACGGGGCACCAAATTGGACACCTGCTGTACAGTGGGGCACAGTGATGGAGGAGACAGGTTCCTGCCCTCCTGGACGTTGTTGGTATAGATCACGTTCTACAGAATTCCAAGGGGCTACTTGGGGCTGCTGGGCAGAGAAAGGGGGAAGCCAAGGTGTTAGTGGCCAGCCCCCACCCCCGCTGCAACCAGAGCAGTTCCACTTTTTACGTACTGGGGTTCTATGTGAAATTTCCTTTGGGATAAAAGGCGGGGGGAGCTCTGCTGCTTTAAAAGAAAGAAAACGCCTGGTTCATAGGTTCTTGGGCGTTATGAAAAAATATCTAATTGAATAATGAAAGCATAAGAGTGCATCAGGAACCAAAGATGGTGATTAAGCCATAATCCAATCCTGGACACCTGAGTTTCAGTGACAATAATTGCAAAGTCCCTTCTGTACAGTCCCTGTCTGTGGCCTGTGGATAGAGCACACATCAGGTCCCAGGCTGCTGTTTTCTCCAGCCTTGTCTTCCCACATCCTGTTCTTTTCTCCCACTCCCCAGCTGGTTGGTAGTGACTGAGTTCCAGCTGTTCCAAGAACACCCAGGGGCCCTATCCTAATGATACCCCAAGATCATCTCAGGGGGCTGAGCTCAGCGGCAGTCAGAACCCCCACTTCTGGGAGCTTGTTGGAGCCCGTGAGTTGCAATACAACAAACTGCCACCAGGGGGCAGAACAGAAACGTGGGGTCCTGTTCTCCGGGGCCAGGCTTGTTTTTGGCACAGTGCAGAGAAAGTGTGGAGAGCCTGCTCTAAACACTGCCCTGTCGGGAAGACTAAGATGAATGCATACAGCCCCTGCCTGCAAGAGGCTTACAGTCCCATGGTGACCTCAGTGATTCAATTCCCTACTCCTTAGGTGGGCAGCTGAGTCTGTTGGAGTTGTAGCTGGAACTCCTAACCTCTTCCAGCACCACCACCCACGCCCCCGCCCCCAGCAGTCCTGGATGTCCTAGCCCCAGCTGCCTAGCCTCCCCTCCGGGTTCCTGCTGGCTTCTCCAGCCGCAAGGCCCAAGGCCCAAAAAGGGTAGGTTCTTGGGCTCTGCCTCCCCATGATGCCCCTGGACACACACGGGGCATGTTGACTCTTGTGGGCTCCCTGTAGGTGGGACCCCTAAGGGAACAGGATGGCAGAGCCCAAGAGGAACACCTCTCAGCTAAGGGCAAAGCCAGCTTTGGTCCTCCCGCCTTTCATCTCGGGGCCCACCCTCCCCCAACCTGGGCTGGGTCTGCCCTCAGGCTCGCTGTGTTTCCCCCTCTCACTCCCCAGCTGAGAGGGCATGGGTGCCCCACCGTGCTGGGTTGGGGAGAATGTCCTCATAGACTAAGTGCGCCCCGTGTGCACATGTGTGTGTGCTTGTGGGGTGGGCTGGTGGTGGGCTGCGGGCATTCACAGGTCGCTGAGGTGTTCCCACTTCCAGCCGTCCTCAGTACTTTAGCCGCTCCATCCAAAGACATGTATTAAGCACCTGTCCCGCACAGGGGCCTGTGCCGGGCACAGTGGGAGGTAGAGCCATGAACTAGATGTAGTCCCCACCCTGGGGGGTGGGTAGATAGAAAAGAGCTTCCCAGAAGCATGCCCTGGAGCCATGATGCGGTGGGCTGACTGGGCAGTGGTGGCGGTGGGTGTGAGCCATCCGCCTGGGCTTTGAGAGAGGCATAAGGGACAAGTTCTGGACAGCAGGGGGCAAGTCTGTCCTTTCACTGATGGCCCCCCAGTGCTTGGCAGCAGGCCTGGCATAGAGGAGGCATCCCTTAGTATTGGATGAGTAAAGGTGGTTGGGACAGGGGGGAGGCGAGCCTGGGACAGTGTGGGGGATTCTGACAGTCCCCCAGCCAGGGCCGCTCCTGGGGTGACCATCCATCTGGTCTTAAACCTGGAAGCCCTGTATTACAGGAAGCCCTTCAGCCCCAGGCAAAACGGGATGCTCCTAGCTGCTCCTCCCCTTGGCAAAGAGTTTGCAGTCAGTCCTTCCCTGGTCCTGCCTTTCTCTTTCTCCCCCACCCATCGGGTCTCTCTCAGGTCTCCTGGGCCTGGCCCTGCCCCCGCCATGGCCCCCAGCCTGACCTCCAGGGCCGCCCACTTCCCTTCACTCGGCTGTTCCTGATAAGGAGACTGGAAACAGGTTTGCCCTTTCACCTCTGCATAGCTTTCCCTGAGTCTTTGGGTCCCCACATCCTGGGTCACACCCGAGGGTCCCTGTGCCACCCCCAGGCTGTAGGCCACCAGCCTGAGGCTCCACGTGGGAGCAGACTGTTGGGACGAGGGTGCTGCTCAGGCCACGGTCCCCAGGAGGTGGGCCTCTCCCTGGCAGAGGACGGTCAAGGCGCCTGCTCTCTGAATGCAAGTGCTGTTGGACAGGATGGCTGAACTGACCCATTACTCCCCTGCATTTTGACTGACATTCTTGATGGAATTGGCCGGATGTTTCTCCTTCACAAGAGACACAGCCTCAGGCCAGACAGCTGTGCCTCCCTCAGCCCAGCCGCAGCTGGAGGTACTGAGAACCCAGGACCCACGCTTCCTACTTACGGGATAATATCACTGGACCAAAAAGGCTCCAGGAAAGGGGCGTGGCGGCTTCTACAGGGTCCCAAGAGGTCAGCAGGACTGGCTTCTGAGCATCTTCTATCCACGTTCTGAGCTTGTTCTCTGCCTGGGTCTGTGGACCCCACACGTTTGCTATCATCTGACACGGCACAGAGAGCCCTTAGGTCTGCTCGGGGCCAGGCTCTGGAAGGCCCTGAATCGTGCCCAGACCCACTTCTTAATTTCAAGAGTGCACTGTTTACAGAAGTGATTGTCCAGAACTTCTGTCTCCATGGGTTAGAAGTATGACCAGATGCAGCCATTACTTAAAGGGCATGTCATAATCTTTGCTGATTCAAAGGCCATTTCATGAATTTGCAGCACTTGGGGGGGGGCTCTCATTGATAACAACATCATTTTATGGCCTTGAGATGGTGAAAATTGTATGTTTAGAGAACTTTCCCCTTTGGTGAAATCCATTCGTGGCAGAATACCAAAAGCCACACGGAAGAGGGACTCTTATCCACTTCTGGCCTGCAGGGACTATGGAGGGAAAGGAAAATGTTCCCACCCTTGATCTTGGGGTGACTTGGGTGATTATAACCTTGTATATGAATATGAGGCTCAGGGCTGCTGTTTTCCTTTCTGCATCTTACATGGCCATGTGTTCTTCAGACTTTAGTTACGTAAGTAGCACCTTCGTGATTTTGGCCACATTTGAATGCCACTTGGGCCATTAGCATTTTTCTTTAAATTAGCTCACTACACACATATGTGTACGTAGGCACACACGAGAATATCTTTTAAAAGGAAATTTTACATCCGTATCATAAATGGAACACTGGTAGCACTTGTTATAAACAGGGAGTAGCCATAAAAACAAATAAAACAGAATCATAGCGGTGTGATACCATTGTGGCTAGATTCCATTGTTGCCTATAGAAGGCTTTGCATCCAAGGTTTGCTTTCTTTCCTATAGCAGGAATGTTAGCAAGTGTTAGAGGGCATCAGAGCTCCGTTGGCCACATTGTTGGTGACCAGATACCCCTGCTACTTAGAGGGCACATTGTAAGCCGATATGAAAGGGAATTGGAGAGGAATGATGGTCTCACTCTTTCTTCTAAGCACCATCTAGGATTATTGCAGGTTCCACCCGGGGCACTGAGTGGCTCTGCCCTGGAGAAATTGTCCCCTGGCCATTGGCCTAAAGCCTCCCTCTCAGCTAGTTTTGGACCACACCTTTGAGAGAGCTCCACCACAGACATCTTTTCCACTGAGCCATGTTCTTCAGGCCTCAGCAAGAGGACCCACAGAGCTGCTGGAGACAAGGGGTGCTGGTCTCGCCACCTCTGATGTTGCCCAGAATATCCCCACTTTAATGAGACGACCCTAGAAAGACTGCTTGCACTTTCCTTAGCAGAGCTACAGGGAATTTTTGTAATGCTTATGAGAAAACCCCAAGCATGAGAACCAGCAGGGCATTTGAGCTACACTCCCGGCTGATGACAATTCCCAAATGATATTTTCAGCTCTGCCTGCTCCCTTGAGGTCTAGACTTGTGCATCTAGCTGTCTAGTTGTTCTGCCCAGTTGCGGGCCTCAGAGACATCTTAAACTTAACGTGGCCGAACAGGGCAGGACTCTTGATTGCCACCCCCCCCCCCCCCCCCCCCCAGACCTGCTTCTGTTCCAGGTCCCCCATGTCTGCCACAGGCACTGCTACTCTGCAGTTGCTAAGGCCAAAATATCCACTTGGCCCCTTTATCCAGTCCATTCATTGTTTGATTGGCTCTACCTTCCAAAAATATCCAGAATCCAGTCACACCCCACCCCTCCCGCCTTCTGACACTGTCCTGGTCCGTGCCCCGCCATCTCTGGCCTGGACAATGCTTTACAGCTCCTCTCTGTTCTCTACACGCCAAAGCCAAGAGTGAGCTTTTGAAGATATAAATCAGGTTGTGTCACCTCTCAGTTCAAATTTCTTCAATGGCTTCTCATGGCACGCAGAACAAACTCCAGACTCCTTCCATGACATGGGCCCTGTGCCTTTCCTTCTTCACACCCTCTGCCCTGGGCTGGCCATGCTCCCGCCGTGATGGCTTCCTCGTGTTGCACCAACACTCCCTCCCACCTCAGGGCCTTTGCCCCTACAGTGCCCTGTGCCAGGGGCTCTCTCTCCCTGATCCTCACATGGCTCCTGCTTCAAACCTTCACTTCATTCAGGTCTCCACAGAAATGGCACCCCCTTGGAGAGGTCTCCTGGCCTCCCCAAGAGAGCATCTCCCCCCACCATTCTCTAACCCTTCACCCTGCTTTATTTATTTATTTATTTTTTCATTAAGTAATCTCTACATCCAACATGGGCCTCAAACTCATGACCCCAAGATCAAGAGTCGGATGCTCTACCCACTGGGCCAGCCAGGTGCCCCTACCCTGCTTTATTTTTCCTCACAGCACTTACCACTGTTGACATGGCTTGTCTGAGAAAGTCTTTATTTCTCTTTCACTTCGGAAGGATAATTTCACTTGCTCTGGAATTCTAGGTGGGTTTTTTTTTTTAAATTCCAACATTTTAAATACTGCATTCCGCTTTGATCTTGCTTGCATGGCGTCTGAAGACAAGTCCAATGTACTCTTACTGTTGTTCTTTATAGGCAAAACACATTTTTCCTTCTGGCTTCTTTCAAGATTTGCTCTTTGTACTGATTTTCTGCAGTTTGAATGTGGTACATCTACATGTAGATTTTGGGGGGATTTATCCTGACTGGTATTCTCTGTTAACATTATACATTTATTTGCTTATTTGTTTACTGACTATCTCCCACGGGAGAATGTAAATTTATGAGGGCAGAGACTTTGTGTGATTCACTGCTTTATTCCCACTCTCTGGAACAGTCACAGAAGCTAGTGACATTCAGTAAATATTTGTTGAATAATGAATGAGTAATCATATAGAGAGCCTCTAATAAGTTTGTGTAAGAGAGCAATATCATATAATGTGATTCACCCTATAAAATGTCACTATGTTTTCTTTCCTTGATGCAAAGTTGTCCAATCTATTTTTATATTTCAGCATAAAGTTGGCAGCTGCACTTTCTTGGAATAATAACAAATACCACTGAGTAATTACTACAGGGCAAATACCATTTGATGGGTTTCACATGCATTAACTCATTAAATCTTCACAGGAACTCTTTGAGGTCAGTGTAATTATGATTCCCATTTCAGAGATGAAGAAACCGAGGTACGGAGAGGCTAGTTTGTTCAAAGTCACAAAGATACCAAGGATTAGAGCTGGAATTTGAATTTGTGAAGTGTGGCCCCCAAGTGCACAAGCTTCCTTGGGCTCAATGTCTGACTTGTGCCTTATTTCCTTTCTTCATTTAGGGGTGACTTACATGGTCACGTGCACTACTCCCAGATGGACAGCTCGGTGAACATCTCTGTGTACCATAGCTCTGTGATGGCTGCCCGGATCTGGGACTTGCACTTGACCCATGCCTCCCAGGCCACCTGGTGTCCCTTTCAGTCGTTTCCCCCCCAAAGCTACCCCTAGCTCAATCTTTATCTCTAGTTGATATTGAGAAGGACTGTTTCTCATTCTATCCTCTTTACTTCTTTCAAAACAAGTGTTAAAATCCTTTTCTTTTGTGATTAAATGAAAAGTAAGAACATTATAATTTGACAGTCTATTCATACCAAATTTGGGAACCAACCAACAAGTTAGTGGTCTCTCCCTACCCCAACGACCCCACCCCGTTCTGAAGTGCCTTCCTGAGTCTCCTAGACTGAGGAAGAAGTAGGCCTTTGGGGCCTTCTGCACGTTTGTCACAGTGTCGGGTCTGTGGTGGGTATGCATGAACCTACACCTGTTGGTGGGTACGTGGATGGATTGATCATCTCTGTGAATGGTCCATCCCTGCCCTTGTGAAGTTCCTGGGGAGAGGCCTGCCCAGTCGGGGGTCATGAGATCAAGTGCCTCAGGCTGCCAGACCGGTACCATCAACTGTCCGTTGCCTCCTGGGGGTCCCTGGCTGGACTCGTACACCCCTGCCCTGTATTCACAGTGGATGCTCACCGCCCTCCCCCCAGCCCCATCTCCGTCCCCACACTTACCCTGGCATCCTGGTGGCTTTCTCCCAACAGACTTGCCCCTTCCTGAACTTCCACTGGGCCTACTTCTACTCTGCACCCTCTGCTTCCTCCCTCCTGGGGCTGCGGCTAGGCCGGGGCAGTCCAGGACCAAAGCTACGGGGGGTGTCACAGTCCAGGACGGAGCGCTTTCATCTCCGGTGGGGTGGGGGACAGTGCAGTTCAAAGGGGAGAGAAGTCCACGGATGTTTCTTTGCAGGTGGGGATTGGGCCCGGCCTCCTGTAAGTATCGCCCTTGAGAGCCCAGAGTGCTGTGTGTCCCTGGTCATTCCATCCCCAACAGCCACACACTTTGTGGTGGAGAACCCGGAGGGGCAGTAACAGTTGGGGGACATCAACTCCCAGTCTGAGGCTCCCTCCTGCCGCTTACCCCCAGCCCTCCTCAGTTTCTGCCCAGGTCTTGGAAATACTTAGGAGTACCTGGGAGCTAATGCATGTTTTTATTTTAATAAACAGCAGAGAAGAGAGAGGTAGCAGGGGAGGGAGAGAGAGAGGGATGGCACAGGGGGGGAGGGTGCAGAGCAGGCCGTCTAGGACCCAGTGGGACAGCAGCACAGGGGACAACCCATGAGGAGGGGGACATGATCCCCATCCAGATTAAAGCTGGTAGGGGGACACCTTGAGGCAGCAGGCATGGGCCCGGTGAGGGTGGGGCAGCTGTGGCTTTCTTCCTGGAGGGATGCTGAGGCGCCAGTTTGTACAACCTTGGGGGCGGGGAAGTGGAGGGGGTCCTGTGACCCTCTTGTCCTGGCCTCTTCCTCTCCCTTTCTCACCCCGCTCAGCCATGTTGGCCACGAGCTCCAAAGCTCCCCAGCCTCCCTGGGGACAGTTTAAGAGGAGCAGAACCAGGATGGAGACGCAGGGCCCAGCTCCGTGCTGCTAGAACCCCCTCAGCCCACAGCTGTCCCCCTGCTCCAGCCCATTTCGTGCCTGCTCAGAGCTCGCTGACTGCACAGACCAGGTCCCCCACTCCCCGGGCCCTTTCCCAGTGTCAGCAGCAATTTCCCGGCAGGCCTGGTGACAGTAGCCTGAGCCAGCCCAGGGGAAACCCAATGCCATGGCGTCAGCAGCGGGTGCCCCCTGGTGTCTGGGGAATGGGGCTGAGACTGTGCAGAGCTGAGCTGCCCGAGGGGCAGAACTGCCCCCCCCCCAGCCCCCCACAGCTCCCTGTCCTTTCCACACTTTGTGGAGGCAGTCATGCCCTCTCCCCTGCACCCAGGGACCCTGGCCAAGACGCTTCTTTCCAGACCCAAGCTGGAAAATGTCACCCACACCCTGGAGACAGTGCCTGTCCCAGACAGGCCAGGCCCTTCCTCCCCCGGTTGGTGTGAGGGCCCTGCTTCAGGGAGGAGCAGAGCAGCCTCGGCCCTTCCCCTCCCGATTCTAACCTAGCTCCAGCACTCAGAGAGACATCTTCGTCCGGCCCCTTCGATGGCCAACAGCCCATGCCTTCTGCCTCTGGTTTTACCTTGTTACTGGGTCTGTGCAGAACACTCACCTTCTCCGTTAGCCAGAATGCTCCCTGGGGGTGGAATGGGTTTCCTCTCTCCTGTGTATTCCTTTCAGGTCGGTAGGGGTGTTTTTCAAAAGCTGGTCCTCAAGGGCAGAGACTGGTCATACTTTATTTAGTCCAATTGCCTCTTAGCAGACTTGACTACAGTCGATCCGCATGGACACTTACATCCTAAATCAAAATGAGGGAACACTACTGTGTGCGTCGTTTTCCCAGATAATGCGTGTGCCCCCCGCACTTGGCATCAGAGCAGGGTCTAAGCTGAGGTTTGCTGCACCGGATCAGATGGACTTGACCTATAGAAGGTGGCATGACTCATGGTGGAGGGGAGGCTCTGAGACCGGTCCCAGCCTGGAGGGGTGGGGAGATGCAGCCAGAGGCTCGGGACAGTGGGCAAGGGGCCCTTCATTTGGTTTGGGCCTGAGTCCTGGCTAATGTCCAGTTATACTCTTTCCTTGGGGCTAGCAGCCCCTCTGTTGCTGATTCTGGAGATTCTCTCACACGGGCCAGCTGAACAGGTACATCCCCTTGTTGTCCCCCGCCAAGTCTTCTGCCTGGGCCACAGCTGCACACGCCGTGCTTGAGACTGGCCCTGTCTGTTTTCCAGGAGTTCAGACTTGCCCCTCCTTGGCTTGTGGAATGGTGCCACTGAAATTCATCTCAGGGTTGCCAGATGGTCCTGTCTCCTCCTCTTTGCAGAAGAGGAAACTGAGGCTGAAATGCAGTAATTTGCCCAGGCCTGCACAGCCATCTGAGGTTCTAGACCCCAAACCTCCCCACCCATGTCCCTGTTGACCTAGACTGTGAGAATTCCTGTGAGCTGCATTTATTAAGCACTTGCAGCATGCAGAGCTTTGGACTGTGTCTCGGGCTAGGTAAGAATGTCTCCAAATAAATAATACAGCTGTTCCCAAACTTGGGGATTATACGGACCAGTTGGTTAAAAATTGCTCTTAACTGAAAAGAGGAAAAGGTTTGACAATTTTTATTTTGCTGAGAATAGACTTTCTAGAAGTCCTACTTTCATTATGTTTTGTGACAAGAAAGGAAGAGCATTTCAAATCAGAAAAAAGGATGATATCATTTCTAACTTAGAAGCTAACTGAATGTAACCGCATAAAGAATTCACTACTGGTTTTTCTCCTTTACCTCCAACTGGTAATAGCATCATCATGGACCAGATCCCTTCTGTGAACCCAGATTAGAAGACCCAGATCTGTCCCCAGGAGCCCATGCTCTGGTCTAACGGCTGGCCCAGACTCCAGCCATCACCTCACAGTTGCTTCCAGGCAAGGGTGGCCCAAAGCGCTGGAGTGTGAGCAGGGCCCATCCAGACCCTTCTCCTGGTGGCTGGGGAGCAGGAGGGTTCTGGGAAGGGCCTCTGAGAGTTCTGTCCTCAACTGTCTGACATCAGACAGCATTATTTCCATCTGGATGCTTCGACCTCAGAACAAGTCGAGACTGTTCAACCCACAGGGGTCAGAGTGCCAGCCGGTTATCCTGAACCTTAGGTAACTATACCAGCTTTGACTCTTATTGGCTGTGTGATCTTGGACCAGTCCCTGAACCTCTCTGGGTCCCTTTCCTTGGCTCACAGAGCTAATGTGAGTATAGCCATTCATATAGCAAGTGTTTGATTGTATGGCCACAGGGGCTTCTTCTTAAGAAGAGGCTAAATATCCCAGGATCCCTGGGCACCCAGGCTCCTGGTCCCACCTCAGAGCCCTTCCTCCACACCTCACAGCCTCCAGGTCTTCATCAAATCTTCCATCTGCCCAGAGACCAGGCCTTTGTTCCCTCAGTCTGGCCCTGACACCTCCCGTTTTCCACTGGGTTCCACATGTTTGACTTAAGGTTAGCACCTGTGTCCCTAGTGCTGGCACATCAGGGCATGAAGTTCAAGTCCAGACACCATTCCTCAGGCTCAGTGGCAGACTGTGGTGGGGGTTCTTCCTGCAATGGGTGGTGGAGATCATCACTGACACTCCCTCACCTCCTTCCCGTCATCCCTCATTCCAGAGACCCCGAGGAAGCCCCTCCTCTGGAAAAAATTACTCCCTGCTGCTCTTCTCCACAGGGGCCTCCCCCTTCCCTCCTCTCCCACCTCACTCCAGCACTCTCTGGGGGTGGGGGGGGAGGACCTATGTTTCCCCTCCCTCCTGCCATCTTTTTCTTCCTCCCTCAGCCCCGGCCCTCGGCCCTAGGCCCTCGGCCCCCAGGTCTCCTCCTCTCAGCCCTTATCTGCCCCAGGATCTGACCTGCGGATGCACTCCTGTTTGGCGCGCTCCTGACCCTGGGATGGCATCACCGCCCGGCCTGCCTGCCCCGAGGCCAGCTCCGGCCTGCTCTCCTTCCCTTTAAAAGCCCCCATGTCTTGAAGCTGATTAAAACAAACACAGCTCATATTTTTGTTCTTAATCCAATTCTGCACTGGGCTAGGGTCGGGGAGGGAGGATAGGATGACAGAAGCACATTCTTTCCTGTGCCAGCGGGGAGAGCCAGACCAGGTACCCGCCGAGAAGTCCCCAGGGGCTGGGAGGCCATGGACCCAAGCGGGGTGCGGCTGGACAATCGTGGGGCAAGATTTAGCTGTGGTTCCCAGGGCAGGGTCAGGAGGAAGGGCAAGTTCTTCAGGGCCTTCCCGGAGTGGGGAGGAGGCAAGAGGCCCTTCTGGGAGCAGCCAGCCGGGGAGGGGGAAGGCAGGGGCTCCGAATAGAGGCCTTTATTCTCTCTAGTCTGGAAACAAGACAGGATCTGCTTGTCTCAGCTGACCCCTTCCTCTGACATCCCTTCTCAACACTTGGCCTTGGAGTTCCTCAGGACACACAGACCCAGACACACTCTCTGGACACTTTCCTCTCTCGTGGGCAAGACCCACAGGCCTCTGTCTGAACCACAGGCTGTGCCTCTACTTCCCTGAATTTCCCGATGATGGGACCACCTGCCATAGAGCATGGGGGAGAGGGAGAACCCAGTGCCGGTGCAGGCAGAGGCTGGAGGCAAGTGCCTGGGGTTGGATCTTGCTCTGCCACTTATTGGTTGTGTGACTGTGGGTAGGTCAGTCTCATCATCTGTAAAATGGGGGTAGTGTATACCTACCCCATAGGATTGTTGTGAAGCTGTGTGTGCTTAGAATAACAAACACTAAGAACAGCATCTGGCACTGTCCTGCACACTACCCTGTACTGTGTCTGGAATGCATTGTTATAGATTAAAAAAAAATTTTTTTTAATTTTTTTTTAACGTTTATTTATTTTTGAGACAGAGACAGAGCATGAACGGGGGAGGGGCAGAGAGAGAGGGAGACACAGAATCGGAAGCAGGCTCCAGACTCTGAGCCATCAGCCCAGAGCCCGACGCGGAGCTCGAACTCACGGACCGTGAGATCGTGACCTGAGCTGAAGTCGGACGCTTAACCGACTAAGCCCCTAAAAAACATTTTTTTTTAAATGTTTATTTATTTTTGAGACAATGAGAGAGACGGAGCATGAGCTGAGAAGGGGAGAGAGAGAGAGAGGGAGACACAGAATCTGAAGCAGCCTCCAGGCTCTGAGCTGTCAGCCCAGAGCCCGACACGGGGCTCGAACTCACGGACCGCGAGATCGTGACCTGAGCCGAAGTCAGATGCTTAACCGACAGAGCCACCCAGGCGCCCCTAAAAAAAAAATTTTTTTTTAACGTTTATTTATTTTTGAGACAATGAGAGAGATGGAGCATGAGCGGAGGAGGGGAGAGAGAGAGAGAGAGAGGGAGACACAGAATCTGAAGCAGCCTCCAGGCTCTGAGCTGTTAGCACAGAGCCCAACGCGGGGCTCAAACTCACGAGCTGTGAGATTCATGACCTGAACTGGAGTCGGACACCCAACCAACTAAGCCACCCAGGCACCCCTGTGCTGGGTTATGTATTATACTACACTATGCACTGCTACTCTAGGAAGTCTTGGTTGTCATTGCTGTTGTTGAAGGCAGCTGGAGGTCGTTGTAAGTCTGTCATCTAATAGGTCTATGGTTCTAAGCAAGTCACGCCTGTCTGCTAGCCTCAGCTTTGCCCCTGTAAAATGGGAAGAAGCCCAACCTCAGAGAATGGTTGTCAAGTTTCCAATGTAGTAATAGACAGGAGAGAACCTAACATTTACATGTGTGTGATGTATATTTATTGGGTCTTAGAATTATGTGATTTCATTGTTAAATGAGACCTTAAGAGACCATCTTGTCTAGGAGAGGAGGGAAGAAGATGGTTAGATCATACAAAAAGAGAGAAAAGGCAAAGGGGAGGGGAAAAAAGGCACAAACCAAATGGAATGGTTCAGAGAGTGAGAACAGGGGAGAGTCTGAGGAATATGAAAAGGGAAGAATGAGGAGGGAGAGCAAAATTGTTCCCCCAAATGGAGCAAGGACATACAAGAGGGTCGGGAAGGGTGGGAAGAGGCCAGGGAGAGGGGACAGCTGGCAGACCCCAATGCGGGGCTTGGGTATCTGCCTTGGGAGCCTGTAGGGCTAGGAAGACTCCCTGGCTGAGGTCTCTGGGGTGGGGGTGGGGTGGGAGAAGGTAGGAAAAGGCAGAGATCCTTCCCGCCACTGCTTCCCCACCACCAGGCTTCTGTCAGCTCCCAAGCTGGGAGCTTCCCTCCCCACGTGCCCCACCCTCGCCTCCTGGCTAACAGGCACTTAGAGCCAGAAGATCTCTGGACCTGCCAGGATCAGAGGCACAGCTGGGGAAAACCTCTCCTGGGCTCTTCCTGAGGCTGTTGGCCTGGGGAAGTCCTAGATCTGCATTGGAGAGATGCTTAATAATGCTTCCCCCCAAATCCTCAGAAGTCTCTAGCTTCACAGTCTTTTGGGGCTAAACAAGATCTTAAAGGTCCATCGTTTGAATCCTAGCCTAAGACAGTTCATCTGCCTGGCCACCTCCAGAATGGGCCACCTCCAGAATACCTATTGAGACAGGGCCCTCATTACCCTTCAAGGGCAATGAAGGGTAATGGGTCCCTTCCCATTTGCTGGGCCCCTTCCAAGACTGACTTACAGTTACTGTAGCTGCAAACCAGTCAGTGGGTAAATAACAACTTTGTGAGTCCTCATTTTGTGCCCTATCTGAAGGACACAGAATGTGTCCAAGGCCAAGGGTGAATCCCAGGGAGGTCCTACCGGCTGCCCAACCCATAGAGGGTGTGTGGGTGGCCAACCTGGCATCCTCGCCTTCCAGGTTCAGGGGTCTCCCATCCTCCTTCCCGGCCCCGTAGTCACTTACCTGGACTGTGACAGTTCCCCACACCACAGCTAGAAACCAAGATGCATCAGTAGGTCAGGGGGAAGGAGACTGGAAATGGCCCATAAAAGTCTCGGGCTCCCCGTAAACACCAGAGCGGGGCTTTGAAAGCCCAAAGCACTTTTATGTGCTAGTTAAAGGGCCTTCCTGTTGTGTTGCCAGGATTTACAGGGAGGTGGGTGGGGGAACGGGGTGAGGTAAGGCCAAATGCAGCCTCCGCCCTCTGACACTCCCCAGGCTTTGGGCTTTTCAGAGGTCTAATTCTTTGGGTCCCAGAGGAGAATGGAGGAAGAGTACGGTTTAGCAACTTCTTGGCTGTCACACTCCGTTTACCAAGCATGGACCGTGAGGCTCCTCCTTGGTCCTTTGCGATCCCAACCCAGCCCCCCGGGGCAGTGGTTGACCAAGGCAGTGACCTATTCCAGACCAGCAGAGTCCATTCCCCCTGGAGACAGAGGCAGAACTCTCAAGAGGTAGAGGCCAGCTACCTATGCAGTTTTTAAGAACTAGAATGATCCAAATGGCTTTATTTAGGAGAGCTTGTTTCACGGCCAGTCTTGCCTATGCACTATGTCCGATGCCAGCACCAAGGGATCATAGGGAGAGAGCAGGGCATCTGTACCTGTCTCAACTCCATGAGTTAGGGTGCCCATCCATCAACCTGCCTCCATGGGACAATAACCGTGGGCATGTAACCATGGGCAATAACCACGAATTTAAACTTAAAAAAAAAAAAACAAACCTACAAAACCCTGAGAAGCTCCACGAAATCAGTGTGTTATTCCAGCCCACTGTCCCTCTTGGAATGATGGACTGCATGAGTTTACTTTTCTCTCTGGGACAGCTGAGAAGGAGTTTCTCTGACCCATGTTGGGGAGGGAGGGAGCCCCCGGTTCTTCCCCAGTTTCCTGTGTTTACACACTCGAAAGGTCTGTCAGCATCATTTAAAGACCCAGTGGGCTCTCTCTCCCTCTCTAGGCTCTGAGCTGGGTACCTGTTGCATAGAACTAAAGAACCAAGTCACTGACCAACTCTGGAGCTGGGCCATATGCCTGGTGATTCACGCACGTCGCCCAATTTCATCCTCCCTGTGAGCGAGACACTAGTATCCTCCCCCATTTTTCTGTTTGGGGGAATTTGCCAAGGTGTCGTTTCCCAGGACCCTTGGCGGAACAGGGTATGCCTTCTTTCCTTCAATCTTCCCAGCCTTCCAGCTGGGCAGTGTCCACCCCAGTTTACATAAGAGGAAAGTGAGGCCAGTAGCGTCCCTTGTTTCACGTGAGCTGTGGGTGTCTGGATCTCCTCCCGCCCGATGGCGGCATGTTGATCTCCCCTTTGCGGATGCCTGAGGCACCTCAGTCTTTGCCCCTCAGGCTGGACTTGTCTTTGTCTTTTCTTTGTCTTTCCGACAGCCCTGTGCCCTGGGCTGCTTTCCCTCAGAAAGCAGTAGGCCGAGCACACTCAGCACCCCTAGGCGTGGGGCCTGGGGCTCTGTACTCGGGCAGGGGGATTCCTGCATCGACCTTACCATGACCCCCGTCCCCTGCCTCTTGGCCCAAAGTGCCCACCGTGGCCTCGGGCCTCTGGCATTCTTCCCTGATGCTACAACTCCCCTCTGCTCCTCTGTGACCCTATTGAGTTTCCCCAGGTCTGGCCAACCAAACACTGCCATATGGGGGAGAGTTACATTTCCTGTATATGTGTCAAAATATCTGAGCGGATGTGAAATAGATCAGACATGTATAAAAATAAACTTATACGGGGTGACTGACTACTCCCCTCCAGGGGGAACCAGCGATTCACTCCTCATCTGGGGCCCAGAAACTTGGCTGGGGCCTTGGGGACCACTCCCCACACACGGCTCCCCAGGCTATCCTGCCTCACTTCCTTGGGCTTGGCTCCTTTCCTGGAAGGTATTCTCCCCAGGGGGCCATGGGTATGGAAACCCCTTGGAAATAGGGCTGAAATTAGCAAGTTACCTCTGGACCCCGGTTTCTTGATGGAGGTGGCAGGGCTTGCTCTTTCAGCTCCCCTTTCCCTCTGACAGTCTGTGATTCTACAACCCAGGGGTCCCAGGCTAGGCCACAGCAAGACCAACGGTCACCTCTTCTGTTGGTCAAAACACCATTACGCCTCACTTGGCCATTTCCTGTTGCATCGATGTGAGGCCTGGTGGACAAGAGGACAGGGCTCTTTCTGTCCAGGCACCTCGCCTGAGTTCACTACAAAGGCTGGTGAAGGTCATCTGCTTATCAAAGTCATGTTGCCAATCCGCTCCCCGCCCCCCCCCCCCCCCCCCGCCCCCCGGCTTCTGGCTAACTCTGCATCTGACTTGATTCAGTTAAACAGAGCTCATTTTCTTTATTGCTCAAAGTTTGCAGGAAGCAGCATCTGAGCCTCATATCAGAAATTTCTCCCTAAATGTGATCCAAACTCCTTCCTCGCTCAGAACTCCTTTCACCCTTCTCTCCAGCTGTGTCCTCACAGAGAGGTGGCCGTGGGGGCAGCGGAGTTAGGTAGGGAGTTTGAGAGCATGCACTGTGGTTTTGGACAGCTTGGGAGATTCCTGCACCACCACTTTGTGACCCTGGAAAGCAGCTCAGAGAGAAGAGCCACAGGATCCCCACCACACCCCATTCTCGGGCCATTGGTTCCTAGCTGACAAAGAAACCAGCCTAGTCACAACTTCTGCCTTTGCCCACCCAGCCAAGGGACTCAAGGATCTCAGGACTGAAGACCCAATGTACAGTACCCATGCTTAGAACCCACAGGCGAGTGTCTCTTTTCCATTTCCCGGTAGCTGTCCAGGCTGGAGGCATCCTTCTCCCATGTGGGCTCAAAGCTGGCAGGCACAATCACTTCACATGCCTCCTCCGCCTTGCTTCCTGCCCCTAGGCCGTCACTGCAGACACACTACTTCTGACAGATGGGCAACTGCCATTCTGCCAGGAAGCTGGCGTCCACGCTGGGGCAGCTCTAGCCTCCATTCAGTCCAGCCATCCCATGACCCGGCCACCTGCCCCCTGCCCCCCAGGCCAATTACAAATGCCAGAGATGGTCTCAAGCCTGCAGTTCCTGAACCCGAGGTGCAGGACTCTGCTGGTTAGGTATGTTAAGGGCATGAGTAGGGGCAGTGTTTTGGAGAGGCCAAGGGAAGGGCAGGCTGACAGCTGGCTCATGACTCCCTGGACATCCCAAGTTCTCTCCGAGGCAGAGAGCCCACAGACCGCTCTTGCCAACCCCCGCCACCCTCAGATCTGGTCCCACTGTTGTGTACTCCCTGCCTGGCCATGAGCCCTGCCCCTGCCCACTAACTCTTAATCAGGTCCCTGTTGGTGAGAGTAAAGAGTTGACCTGTCTAGGAGTCCCCAGAGCGGTGGACTTAATGGACAAAGGTAGTCAGTCCAGTGTGATATTCTTACAGCTCAGGAGGCATCGCAGGACAGAAGCTCTTGAGCCTGTGGACCCTGGGAGGACCATCTGCTGGGATTTCAGGCTGTCGGCCCAGCAGCTTGTTGCTTGAGTTTTAACATCAGGAACAGCTCAGTTGAAGGCATTCTGTAATCTACAAGGGAGAGGAGGGTAACCTCTGATTGGTCCTGAGTTTTTCTATTGGTGGATACATCCCATGCTGCTCCCAGGAATATTCAATCAGTGATTGGCTGGGTTAGAATTTCCTCTCGCTTGCTTTTGGCTCCAGGCTTTTCCAACGACTGGCTGCTTATGGTTAGTGCTACCAGCTGGACAGCAGGCAGTCAGCTACTATAGTAATCAGCAATCTGTCCAGTCCAATGCCCTACCTGCCGATTGGGCCTCCTTAAGGTTAATGAAGCCTGAATCAAATCCAAGTTCACTAGTGCCTTGTTCAGCTATAATTTGACCCATCTTCTCCTGACGGAAGCCTGCCTCCCAGGTAGCTCGGTTGCCCCCAAGTCCAGCCTCACCTAGTCTGTTCCCAGCTTTCTTCCCTCTTTCCCCTCATGACCTCCATTTTGGTCCCGGTGTTCTTTGGGGCAAAGATTACACAGCCGACTACATGCCATCCTCCCTGGCAAGAACCTGCCTTTAGCTCAACCCAGAGAAGGGGCCAGCGGGCAAGCATCTTATCCAAATGTGGCCTCAGCACCCTTGGGCCAACAGCCAGGTTGAAAGGATGGCGTAAGCTGAAGGGCCAGCCTTGGCATCTCTCTGGGAGCAGCAGAGAGCCCCTTTGGACCTGTGGAATCACTGTGGCTGTATCTTTAGAGTGGCCGCAGGCTTCTCCAACCAGAGCCGGCTGTGAACTTAGTGCAAAGACCAGCAAGACCGGGAGCTATTCAGGGCAGGGTTCTGTGGGCACCTCCTCTCTCCTCGCTTTTAATGCATCATGTTTGATCTTTTGCTGCATGGTAGAGGGTTCCTGCCACTCTGATTGATGATACAGATCTTCAAAGGAACAGCCACCCCTAGAGGGAAGGGAGCACTCATCAAAGCTGTTCCTGGGCGGGGGGGGGGGGGAGGAGGGGTGGTGCCCACGAATGCCAGGCCCTCCAGGACCCATCTGGCCCTCAGACAGGTCTCTGTAGCTGCCACCATTCCGCCTGACCCAGGAGCCCCTTGCTCTCCCGCTTAATCCAGCCTGGATGGGAATAAGTCTTTTTTTTTATTGTTGCAACCAAGATGAGATTATAGATTTTTTATGTATGTATGTATTTATTTAAGGAAGCACTTTATAAGGACACTGCAGGGGAAATAGTACTCTGGGACTGGAGGACACATGATGAGTTATAGAGCACCAGTCCTGTGAATCAGAATCTGCCCCACGATGCTCCTCCTGGCCTGGCGCATCAACCCCTGCCCCAGCCACCAGGTCCCTTGGACTCTCCCCACTCCCGGGCCCCAGGTGAGGAAGGAGGCTTCCTCCTTGGCCCCACAGATCCTTCCCCAGCCATCTGACACTCTCTGTGCAGGTGCCACCCATAGCCTCCTGGAGGACTTTTTTTTTAATGTTTATTTATTTTTGAGAGAGACAGCGTGAGCGAGGTGGAGGGAGGGGGGCAGAGAGAGAGGGAGACACAGAATCCGAAGAAGGCTTCAGGCTCTGAGCTGTCATCACAGAGCCTGATGCGAGGCTTGAACTCGTGAACTGCGAGATCATGATCTGAGCCGAAGTTGGACGCACCTGCCCTCTGGTGCCCCACCTGCCAGGTCCAGCCTGAGTGCCACCTTTTGTTCCTGGTAAATTTGCAGAGATGACTCCCCACGGTCTGGTGCACATAGCATACCCAGCCCGTACTTAGTGTATGAAGTGGAAGACCGGGTGTGTGCGTGGACAACAAGCCCTGGGCCCCGCGGGTCTGAGCCTTCCCCTAGTTCTCAGTGCTCGCTGACGGTCCCTTGTCTGAGGGGTCATCTGGCTGAGGGGTTTGAGGATTTTACACTGAAGTCCAGAGTGCATTTAGCATGTTTAAATGAACATCACAGTACCGTGGCTACAGGCTGACACAAACTACCTTTGTCACACAGCCCAGGGTGTAGATGGAGGGGATGCCCTGTGTGGATCACCGTTGAGGTGCCCCCATATGAGCTGATGGGCCACCAGGCACACCACGGGCAGCATCCGGGGCTCACAGAGATGGTGCTGAGGGAGGAGGAATCTTACTCTTGGCAGTGGAGCACTGGCTGGGGTCCTGGCGTTTCTGCAGCCCTGGCAGAGCTCAGAGACACTGTGGGACAGAAGCCCCTTCACTGATCTCAGCTTAGGCAGGCAGAGCGTGTGTGTGTGTGTGTGTGTGTGTGTGCGTGCGTGCGTGAATGAGAGAGTGTGAGCTCTCACTCCTTTGAGACTCCCATGTGCGCTGCAGGGATTTAGCGTGTGTTATGTTTGACTCAGAGAAGTCTGGGCCCCTGTAAAGAGCAGTTCTGTGAAGGTGACTGGCCCCTGCCTGTTGTCCCGTTTCGCTCCTGCCATCCCGCCTGCCACCGCGCTCCAGCTATGCTGAGTCCACACTCCTCCCCGCGGACATGTGCTGGGCCCTCAGCCAGGACGCCCTTCTTGCCTTCTTCTCGGCTGGGGGCGGGGGGTGGGCAGCTCGTCCCCCTCCTCTGGCCCCATTCAAAGTACCTCCCTGGCAAAACCTCTCAGTCTGGGCTGGTTGGGGTCCAGAGTTCCTTCCCTCTGTGGTAAAGTCTATGCACGGTGCCAAAATGGTGGGTTGATGTGCATGGATCCCACGGAGGGGCCTGTCCGACTATCCTCTCTTCCTGCCTCAGGGTGGGCACTGACGTGTGCGCCTGCGGATGCGGCCGGGGTGGGGTGGGGGGGTTCACTGGTAGTCTGTGGGAGGGAGGACGGGCTCTGGCCCCTGTTCCCTCCGCTTGTGGGGCTGGCTTCTGGAGCCAGCCTGGGAGGTCACAGTGACATCTAGTGGTCACAGCAGGCCGCAGCCCCACGGGGTTTTCCAGGTGTGGGTCTGAGTCCCATGAGGGACAGGGCTAGGCTTCTGAGCTGCTCCCAGCCAGTGTCTGACTTCTCTCTAGGGCCCCAGGACAGTAGTGCAGGGCAGGACCAGGGTTGTCTGGTGCAAGGACCAGGGCTCGGAGAGAGGCTGGGCCGCCTACAAGTCAGCGAGGGCAGGGCCAGGATGGTTCCTGTGGCCCAGGGCCATCTGCCACCCTCCTTCCACTTTGGCTCCCTTGGCCCTGCCCGGCCGGGACTGCACGCCTCAGCCTCAGCTCCCTAAGACCTGGCAAGGGGACCTTGGGGCACCCCTTGGAGCAGCCACAGACCCACTTTTGTGCAGCTGCTGAGACCAGTGGCAGCCAATGGATGAGGGCCGGGCAATGGACCTCATTTACCTACCAAACACTTACTATGTGCCAGGCACCACAGAGGGCAACCGGGGGGGTGGGGCCACCTAAAGAGCTGCCTGTCTGTTCCGGGCTGGGCCTGCCTGAACACAGAGGAGCCTGAGAGACCCGTCCTCGAAGGGGCAGGGGTCCCTGGTGACAGCTACAGGAGGTGGCACCAGCTGAGTGGGGTCTCGGGAAGCACGGAGGTGGGCCTGGGGGCAGCCAAGTGTCCACCCTCATCCTGCCTGTTAGCACTGTCGCCACCAGGGTGTCCAAGAGTGTCCTGCACTGTGTGGCCCTCGCTGGTGCCCAGGAGATGCTGGTGAAAGATGGGGTTGGTGTAGGGGTGGAGGCTGCAGGGGCCCTAGTTCTGACTCCTGGCTCTCAGCCCCTCTGTCAGTGAACAGCTGCCCAAGCTCCATTCTCTCTGCCACAGTTTGCTGTGGACCATTTGCAGGCTGTAAGGGGAGAGTAGAGGGACTCTGCTCTCAGAAGGAGGCTACAGAAATCCTACTGTGCTTTTTTTGCATTAACAGTTCCTTCCTGCTCCTCCTTCTCCACTCTTTGCTTTCCTAGTACAGGCGTCTCTGTGCTGCTCCTGGGCCCTGTACGTCCTCTCCTGTCCCTTCCTTGCTTCTCTCTGTACTCCCCATTTCTGCCCCTCCTGTGCTCAGCCCTCCTGCTCCCCACCCCCCTCCCCTCCTCTTTCTGTCCCTCCGTCTTTTGCTGGCTTTGTCTCCGTGACTGTTTCTCCCCCAAGCTTCTCTGTGTTCTCTCTTCCCTATGCCTCTTGGTCTCTCCCCCGCCTCCCTGGAAGGCCAGCCTGATGTTGTTCAAGTGCAATAACTTGATGACGTGCCCAGGGAGGGAGGGGGGCAGAGATCATCACCTATCTTTTTGATGAGCCTTCTTGTGCAGCCCCAGGGAGTGGTTGTGCTCTCCCCAGAGCCCAGAGCACCACCGCCCCCCCCCCCGCCGCTTCCCCCCCTCCCCCCTCCCCGCCACCAGCTGTCATCGAGCACCTTGGGCCTTCTTTCCCCTTGACTGGCCAAGTCTGCAGATCCTGGATGGTCCGGCTACCTGTGCAGGCAATGAGAGCTGACTCCGGCCCCCTGGGGAGTCATGCTTTGGGCATGCTTCTGGGTATCACGGGGTCTTCCCTGACAGCTGGGGGTGACAGAGCCCACATTTACAAGTTTATATAAATACGTACTGAATGCCATCAGGGACCAGACACTGTGCATGGCCTGCCTCTCCTGGCCGTCACAGCCACCCTGTGCGGGGGGCTGAGCAGTGACCCCACCCCCATGAGAATCCAGAAGGCCTCGATAGCAGGCTTGCTTAAGGCAGGCCCCAGGATGGCAGATGGACACATGGCTTTTATGGAGTTCGCGGCCTACTCGTACCAACATCCAGTCAGTCTGTTCAGGAGTATGGCCGGGGCCTCCAGGCACCTTGGCATTCACAGATGTGTCCCCAGAGCCCTCCCCCAACGCAGACATGGTGCTTGTTTCCCAGCGACACAGTTGTGTCTGTTGTTGTTTGCGAGAGGCTCTGAGCCTACCCTACTGCCCCGGTTCTCCCTAGCACGCGCTCATTCCTTTCCCCCAAGTCACAAACCCAGCCATTCCCGCTAACCTTCCCCCCAATTATGGCAATCATTTCTGATTGCATGTTCTGATTAGACAATTGCATTTGCTCATGCTAATTGCATAATTAAGACAAGCAATTACATGGGAAAAATTATGAAATTTCCAGGTTCCAACTATGACTTGAGGGCCCAGCAAGGTGCCCCCTATTGTCCCCCTTGGGAAAGGCAATGGGAGCTCCAGGCACTGCTCCAGGGGGCAGGTGGTGATCTTCTCTCTCAGTTTCCTGGGACAGCACTAATTCTGCCGCTTCTCTCCTCATGGCCCTTTAGGACCATGGGACTCTCTAGACCAGGGAGCCTGATTTGAAAAGCATAAATCGGCAGCTGTGGCCCTCACCTGTCACAGGGGCACCAAGTAGCCTTGGAGAGATGGAGCCTGAGATGGGGCTCTCACATGCTTCTAGAAGCCAGGCCCTTCCCCAGTATTGCCAGTGTCCTGGGCAGCACCCCCTGGGTAGATGGTCTGAGGCAGAGAGGCGAGGCAGGCGGCTTGTTTTCCCTTCCTCCGTGCTCAGAACTCTGACTCCCGCCACTTTCCTCGGAAGTCCCACAGCCAGTGAGAGAGATTGCAAGCCACCCTCTTCCCCATCTCACCTTCTTTTGTGTCCTGCAGAGCACAACTCAAACTTTGGCCCCCTCCAGGAAGCCTTCTTGGATTAACTCTGCTCTGGGCATCTCACATGGTATGTTCTCAATCCTGCCCATCCCATGCGTTGTCTACCACAGGATCCTCCCCTCCAGAGGCTGGGAGCTCCCAGTTGGCCAGGGAGAAGCCTCATCCCTGCGTTACTCCCTCTGCACAGATGCCCTGACATCATGGAATCCACTGGGAGGGGGGGGGGGGGGGCGGGGCACACACTATATGCACATTTGCAAATTCTGTCTTATTTCAGATGCACCAAGGGAGTTGACTATTTAAAGAATACTATAGCAGATCCTTTGGTAAAGATTAGAATCACTTGCTGATTTAATTTTCGTGTGAATTTGGATTTTCATGTCTCTAGGGGAAGAGGGAGGGGCAAAGGAGAGGCTGCAGGCAGGTTTATATCTTTCCACAGCCTGTCATACTGGATCCTGCATAGCTCAGCATGTTTAAATTTTATCTTCATTCAGAAGACGTGATTTGAAACCTTCTCTGCGCAGGTGGTAGGGGATACAAAGACTGGTGCGACTCCCTCCCTCCTGATAGTGAGGGAGACACAGACGCGTGCCAGGGGCATCCACACAGGTGTGCTCAAGGGGGGTGATAGATGCAGGGAGGTGGGACTGCCTGCACCCAGGACTGGGACAGCAGGGAAGGCTTCATGGAGGAGGTGGTTTTCAACTAGCATTACAGACTTCACAGGGGACAAACAAGTAGAGGAAATGGCAGGTGGTTGGCTGCAGTGGGGGGAAGCAATGAGGTTTGGGTGGCAAGCAGGGCGGAGCCATGGTGCCCACGGATGTGGGGCTGAGGAGGCTAATTTTGATTCCAAAGGCTAGAAGGATTAAACTGGATGGTGTTACTCAGAGCAGGGACTTGGCTCACTTTTATTTAAGAAGAGCCCTTTGGCTGCTGCACGAATGGACCCAAGGGGGTGGGACTGGACAGAGGAGATGAACTATGAATTCTGAGCCACAGAAAATGGAGGAAGGGGAGAACCTGAATTGGCTTGGGGTCAGTGCAGATGCGGACGAGACAAGAGGTGGGTTTTGGAGACCTTTCCGAAGGAGAAGGGAAATAACAAGAGGGCCCATTTAAGGGAGAAGAGGAGGAGGGAGGTGCAGAAGCAGCAGGGGGCCCGTGGCAGCACTCTGGTTGGTGGGAAAGGGCAAGATGTCAGGGATTTCTTGCCTGGCGGGCTTGGTTTCCCTATGGACTAGAATTTGGGTCACTGCCGAGAGTGAGAACGTGGCCCGAAGCTGCCAGGACCTGAAGAAGGGTGGTGTTTTGGAGCAACCCTGGGCAGGGGATCAGGGCTAGGTGCTGTGGAAGGGAAAGGTCTGGAAAGTCCAAGGTGTTGGCAGCTTGGAGGAGATTTTTTTTTTTAATGTGTATTTGTTTTTGAGGGAGAGAGCACAAGCAGGAGAGGGCAGAGAGAGAGGAAGACAGAGACTCCAGAGCAGGTTCCAGGCTGTCAGTACAAGGCACAACGGTGGGGCTCGAACCCACGAGCTGTGAGATCATGATCTGAGCCTGTGGGATGCTCTACTGACTGAGCCATCCAGCCGCCCCTGGAGAAGGTGGTTTTTAACCAGCGTTCAAGTGTAGCCCAGGCTGAATGGAAGGAAAGGAGAGGAGGAGGAAGAGGAACAGGAGAGCTCGCAGAGAAGAGTGGAGCATAGAGAGTGAGGGAGCCGGGAGAGGCTCCCTGGCAAAAACCACCCCACCAGAGGTGCACCCGTTTCCCGCTGCACCTGTTTCCAAAATTCGGTTACGATGATACCTTCCTCCTGGGCTTAAATGTGCCAGCGTATATAAAGGGCTTGACCCAGGAGACCTTAGGCAAGCGGACAGAAAACTGCCAGCACAGAAGTAGCTGACATGGCAGAGGCCCTGTGCGTGTTCCGTATTCACCTCGGAGCCCTGGGTGTCTGCCGAGTGCCTGGAACACCAAAGGCCCCGAGCAGATGTTCCCGGAGGCAACAGGCACTAATGGCGAAGACCCAAGCTATGCTGCCTGCGTGTGATCAAGCTGAGCTCCGTGGTCTCCTCTGGCAAATGGTGCCTCCGAGGTTGTGAGGATTCGACGCGGCGAGGCCCCCCGATGCAGACATGGGTGGTGAACCGTTCTGTCCTCTCCACGCTCACCTTCCTGAACGCCTGAGGCCTCCCCCTGCCGGCGCCTGCAGATATCTGCCCAAGGGTTTTCCTCTGGTCACAGGAGCAATGGCACTCGTGCAGGGCACGCAGCCAAGGAGTTAGCACCGCCACCAACCAAAGGCAGGGGCCCAAGCACACAGATTTGGGTGGTATCACTCAGGTGGACTCCACACAGCCTTCCGGAGCACCGAGCAGGATTGAAGCCTCCCGGTTATTCACAAGGGCAACCTGCTTCTTCCTTCAGCTCTGTCTTCCCTCCCTTCCTAGTCTCACCTCCTCACCTCCCTGCTGGCTCTTCCTGGGGTCTCCTCCCAGCTAAATTCGCGCCCTCGAATCCCTGTCTCAGGGTCTTCTTCTGGGAAACCCAATCCAAGGGAGCGTGTAAAGTGCTCGACAGGAAGAAGGCACTTGGTAAATGTTAGCCGGCTCGCTAGACTGAAAGCTTCGTGAGGGCAGGATGTATCCATTGCGACAGGATCTCCCCCATCCAGGGACAGGTCCTGGTGAAGAAGGCACCCCATCCATACGTGTTGAATGAATCCACGAGGATGTGTTTCCTTTTGCCCTCTCTGCTTTGGGACCCTCCTATTCCCTCTCCCGCTCTCCTTTCTCCGGGTCCTGTGTTTTCTTTCCTGGCCCTCCTTTTCTCCTCTTCTCTCCTCCTTTCTCTCTTCATGGAGAAACGAAGGGAGACATGTCCCTCTAATTTTGCCAAAGTCCCACTCTCAGAATGAGCCCTCCTGTAGCATTGTGACATCACTGTGCATTAGCCAATGGCTGTCCATTTGGGCTGGTCCCCCTGGCCTCTGAGGGCCACCGCCCCCCATTGATAGGAGAAGTCACCTGCTCCCGCACCGGCCCTTAACCCTCAGGGCAGCTGCAGAATGGAACATGGATCCCTCCTGATTCCATTCTTGGCCCAATGTTCCTCACAGTCAAGCTGCTTCTGGGCCAGCGATGCAGCCTAAAGGTGTCAGGGCAAGAGAGTGTGGCCATGCTGAAGAAGCTGGTGTCGGAGCGACTGCAGGTGCCCGAGGAGCAGCAGCACCTGCTCTTCCGAGGCCAGCTTCTGGCCGATGACAAGCGTCTCTCCAACTACCGCATCGGGCCCGACGCCTCCATCAATGTCATGATGCGGCCCTTGGCAAAGTCCACTGCCGGGGAGGCCCACCAGCCCCAGCCCCTGTGGCACCATCTGGGCCTGGTCTTAGCCAAACACTTTGAGCCCCAGGACACCAAGGCGGTGCTGCGGCTGCTGAAGCAGGAGCACCAGGAGCGCCTGCAGAGGATAAGCCTGGGTGACCTGGAGCGGCTGGCGCAGTGCCTCCTGGTAGAGGAGCCGGTAGTGGAGCCCCCGGGGGAGAAGGAGCCTGAGGCCGAGACCTCGGCGCCCCAAGACAAGGAGGAGGAGGAGGAAGCAGAGGAAGAGGAGGAGGGGAAGGCTGATCAGTAAACTGGCCCATCCTACTCATTTGCAAGTTCAAATCCACCTGGTCTCAACCTTCTGTGTTCCTTGGTGACTCCCCACTAATTCCTGCTGAGGGACATGCATCCACACCCCTTTCTGAAACTTCAGAGCAGCTGGACCCCTCTGTCCTCTCTTGGGTCTGTGGTACCCGCTCTGAGACACAGTATGATTCCACCCCCATTACCATCCCTGACAGGGTTCTGATCACCCCATGGGTGGCCCTAAAGGGGTGGTCAAAGGCCAATTTCCCCTCCTGGGCTGGACATCCCCTAGGCAACCTACCAGGCTGCAGAAATCCTCCTGCCCAGAGTCTCCATGGCTTCTCCTTTGGCGCAGAAAGACAGATAACGTGAGTTCATTTTTGTGTGTCCCCAGGCCATGGCACCTGCCCTCAGGGTGTCTGACAGCCAAGAGATGAGGAATGTCACCCCCTGTCCTCTGAGTGAGGCGATCCTGCTGTCGCTTGTGCTTCCACAGCTCAAGGGGCAGGGCTAGCAGAGGCGAGGAGGCGGGGGGAGCACCTACTCGGTGTCAGGCCTGGATGCTTCGGGAGATACACAGACCAAGAATAGCAGGAAACTGAGGCTTGGGCAGAAAAGGTGGTTTGCACAGTCACTCACTGTGGTCAGCGTGACAGACCCCTGCCTCACCCCCTGCCCCAAATCTCACCCAACAGTGGGTGTCCCTGAGCCCCCCTTACCTGCCCAGCACTCCCCGGGAGCAAGAATGGTACCAGTCGACATCCTTGCCCCCACAGAGCATGCAGCCTGGACAGAGAGGGCAGAAATGTGACAAATAAAGCCACAACATGACCACAGAGTATAGCCAGTGTGACTGAATATCCAGGTGAAGCCGCCACCTCGCAGGGCCCTGGGCTCAGCTTGGAGGGGCCAGTCTCACAGGCTATAGGAAAGCCGGGCTTCCTGCTCCCTTCTGGTGTGAGTGGGTGGTGCTTGCCAAGGGCTGAGGAGCCCCCACCCTGGGTGTGAGGGGCCATGGAGCTCCCTGAGAGCCTGTCCTCCCAAGTCCCTAAGGTGCTGTTCCTGTGGTTCTGTCCTGTGATGGAGGTGGAGGGAAGGTGATGAAGGACAGTGTCCTGAAAGGAACACGCAGGGCCACTTCCCTGGAAACCTTCTGTCCTTGGCCTAGGGCCTCTGCGACCGATTCCAGTCCTTGCTCCGCCATGTGACTTTGGTTAACTTACGTTCCCTGTCTCACGCAAGGTTTTGCACCTGTTAGATGGGGATTGTTATATAGCTGAGCCTTGAACAACACGGGTCTGAACTGTGCAGATCCATTTCTAGGTGGGTATTTTTGGATAAATACAGCGCAGTACTGTAACTGTTTTCCTTATGATTTTCTAATTTTACCCATTTTGAAGTATTTTTTAAATGTTCATTTTATTTTGAGAGGGGGGAGGGGCAGAGAGAGGGAGACAGAGGATCCAAAGCAGGCTCTGTGCCGACAGCAGCGAGCCCAGCGTGAGGCTGGAACTCATGAACCGTGAGATCATGACCTGAGCTGAAGTCGGACGCTCAACGGACTGAGTCACCCAGGTGCACCCCCCCTTATGATTTCCTTAATAACATTTTCTGTCCTCTTACTTACTTTATTGTAAGAACATGATATATCATATGTATAACATACAAAATATGTATTAATGGACTGTTTATGTATCGGTAAAGCTTCCAGTCAACAGTAGCCTATTAGTAGATAAGTTTGGGGCAAGTTAAAAGTTATACGTGGACTTTTGACTGGGTGGGGTGGGGAGGGGGTCGGTGCCCCCAAACCCTGTGTTGTTTAAAGGTCAATTGCCTTATGATGCCAGATGCTGTCTCGGCCCCTTCTGTGAGGGCAGGAGAGAGAATTTCCCATCTCAAATGAGGGTGGGAGGGTGTGTGTGATTCGATCAGGGTTTTCACGTTGTATTGCCCTTTTCATCAGCCTGTTATTACCGGTCAGGGAATACTAATAGTGTCTACTTACCCCACAGATGTTTGTGAGGGTTGGTTATGATGACAGTGCAATCCAGAGTGACATCTTCTGGCAGAAGGGGCCGTGGCATGGCCGGGAGAGACCCTGGAAAGCAGGTCTCTGGCTCTGTGAGCCTGCTTAGTGGCAGAGAGACCCTCGTTCAGCCAATGCCCATCTCGTCCAGCAGTGCCCCGGCCTCTGCCCCCACCAGCCAAGAGGACAGGGAAGTGGGGCCTTGTAGGGACTGAGCTCCATCAGGTGTGACCTCTCCCTGGGTCCCTGAGGACTCGGCCTGCGGTGGCTGCCACCAGCACCCACGGGCCTGGGACCGTGGAGGGGGTCACCAGCCTGCTCCTTGCTTCCTCTCGGCTCCTGCTCCTGGCACGTCCTCTGTCCTCCACGGAAAGGCCTTCCGAAGGTTCTGTGAGCGTGTTTGTGCTGGGGCTGTGCCATTTGCCAAGGGGGACGAGCCTATTATCTTTACATTAGGGTAACTAATAGCCCATTTCCCGAGAAATCTGTGAGTGATCAAAATAAGTGAGCCATTTTATTCCTCTTGCGGAGAGAAGCTGGCATGAAGGACGGGGAAGCCTTTGTTTTCTCTCTAGTTAGTGGGAGTGTCAGGGCCAACGGAGAGCAGCCACCTCCGATGCTTCTGTCCCTAGCGCTGCAGGGGAGGGTGACTCCAGTCCCCAAGGAGCGGAAGGAAAGGTGTTCAGCTCTTCCACACCATGGATGCCTCCTGCTGCGGACACCGCCCTTCCCAAGGACCCCCTGCCCCTGCCCACAGGAGCTGAGCATAGCAGAGTGCCATATCACTTGGCACTCCGTGAGAATGTGCTTCCCCTGCTAACCTCTCCCTGGGATGTTTTATTCAATGCCAAGTTCCTCAATGTGCGCTGACAGGCTTTGTCCCCTAGCGGGAGGATTTACAGGTAGCAGGGGGCAGCAGGTAGTGCATTGGGCGGAGGTAAGGGGGGCAGGCAGAAACTCCAGAAATAGGTGAGAACCCTATTCTGCATGGAGAACCCTAGCCCCTGGGCTGCCTGCCATGGAGATCCTTCCCTGTGGCCAGTTTCGCCTGATTCAAATTTAAACCTGTACCAGTGAACCCGCTGAAGGCTCCCTGTTCCCTTCTCGGCTTTCACCAGCGGAGGGATGTTGGGAATGGGGAAGGTGAAGGTGCTCTTTCTAAACGGCAGCCTTGGGCATATAGCTCTGCCGCTTGATTCCCCACAGCACCTCTCTCCTGCCATGGAAGGACACACAGGTCCCCTCCTCCCCGCTCCCCAGGGTAGCAACTTTGCTCAAGTAGGAAGCATCTCAGGACAGCCAGCTTTGTGTGTCTATCCACAGAGGAATCTGGCTTCTCCTTGTTCCTGCACGCATCACCTGCAGGCCAATGCCCTCAGTCCCCTGGCTCCTGGCAAAATGGCCTTTCCTCGTTCACATCGTTCATGCGTTATTTTATCAGCCCTTTGCTCCTCCTTCAAGAAACACTGGTGGCGGTCCTACTATGCGCCAGGCTTTGTGCTAGTGATTTAGGCTGGTAGATGAGGAGCTCTGTCTTTCCGACAAGGCAGAAAGGAGCGCGCCCCCTGCCGTCTCTTGCTGCGTGGAACGGCAGAGGGGACTCGGGAGCCCCAATATCCCTCCACAGCCCCTGCTTGAGTTGTGCTGTGTGGGTAGCTAGCAGAACACCACTGTTGCCCCTAGTCCTGAGTGATGGGGCAGGGGATGGTCTTTCCGGATGGAAACCCTTGTAGATGATGGAGAAGGCAGGCACTTAACAGCGTTCCAGGGGCTACAGAGACCCCCACTGCTGGGTTTTACTAAAAGCGAGTCACGGGTCCTGCCCACATTTTTGAGGAAGAGATCTCACAAAGGCACAGACAACAACAGAAGGAGATTATGGGGGGGGAGGCAGTATCTTGCAGCCTGTCCACCACAGCACGGGTTGTGGTATATAGTTTTGTGTATGTGAATGACATCATTGACAAAAGAATCAACGAAAGGGTTAGGTTCAGCTGTGTGGGAGCACAGGTGGGCAGTTGCTCTAGCTGAGCCTCAGGGAGGCTTCAAGGGGGAGGCAGCATTTGAGCCAGTGAAGGATGGGAAAGGAGGGCAGTCGAAGGACACGTGAGGGACTTTTCCTGACACCTAGGCTCCACGTGTCACACCTGGAGAAGCACCACTTGGCTTAGCACGCCCAGCTTCTGACCTCGCCGGGTGCCCCATGGCATCCACAGCCACATGGACACACCCAAGGCGCACACCTGTCCTGTAAACACAAACTCATAGGGTGGGGTGTATGGTGGCAGAGCCGGGTTTGCAGAGTGAGCGGGAGGCCGGGTGCCACTTGCAGAGTTGGGGTCCACATCTTGCCTTTTGGGGCTCAGGCTGCTGGAGCCCAGCCCGGCCCAGGCAGTCCAGCCGGAAGATCCCACACAGCAAATTCAAGGACAGAAAAGGAAAGCTTTGTAGAGCCCAGCCCAGGAACGGCCGGGGCTGTGGGAAGAGGTGGCATGGACCAACTTTGGTGGGTCCAGGTGATGCCTCGTGTGGTCAGGACACGTGGGGACATGAAGCTGGACACGCGGGTGCACACGTTTGTGTACCGGGTGGCAGTTGGGCTTTGCAGGGGTACCTGCAGGTGCACGTCGGCCCATGTACGTCGGAGAACAGAGACCCTCTTCTCTGTGTGAACACTCCAGCGTGGCATGCTTGCTTCAACTCCCTGCCCCAGCCCGGATCACTCTCCCGGTGCTCTGAGCCGGGCTTGAGTGGCTGCCAGCCTGTGGCAGGGGGTTGGCCAGGGGCCAGGCTGCCTTGGGGGAGGGTCCTGCTTTGGGGCCAGCTGCTGCTCAAGGAGCTAGCTGAGGTGAGACCAGCTGCAAAGCCTGGGCGCTGGGGTCCTCTGGAGCAGATGGTGTTCCCGCCGGCTGGCTCGCCCCACTCTTCCCTTCTTGGCTCACCTTTCTCCTCTCCCTGTCCTTTCTGGGTTTCTTCCTACACTTCTCCTCTACCCTCTACCCTTTCCCTCCCGTTTTCTCTGACCACATGTGGGGCTGAGCTGACTGCATTGTGTGGACATCTGGGCACCTCCCTTGAGCGCTCTTTCTCTCTGCTCCGTATGTCTCAGTGCTCATCCACTGCCTGCCTTCCTTTTCTTCCCATTCTACTCAGTCAGCCCTCGTTGTCCTACTGAATGCCACCACCAGCTCCTCTCCTTGTCTTCCCGGCGTCTTCTTTCTCCTGATGTCCTTAGACTCACCCAGTGCACAGGCATGGACAGGGACCCAGAAGCTACTACCTTTGAATAGGTCCTGACCCTGCACCCCACCTGCCCACACGTGCAATACCAACTCACAGGTGCATCTAGCCAGCCCTGTGTTCAAGTGCAATGGGAAATGGCCTCATTGCACGCATGCCCCTGTTTGCTGACGTAGACCCCCAAGCAGACACACATCCAGAGAAAGGGCACAGATGTCCGCACACATGGCGTTGCCACAAACAGCCTTGCTTGCAGAGGGACACGCTGCTAGGGAGGTGGGACTGCTTAGGCAGGCACACGTGCGGCACCGGCCACAGCAATGAGCTGCTTCTCCAAGTCACGGCGGCCAGCAGTTTCGGTGCCGGGTCCCCGCACTTGCATGGCTGCGCCCTGGCCAGCCCAGCGGGAGCTGGGTGCCCTCGTTCTTCTGGGTCACTTCCTGCAGTCCTTCCCGGCTCTTCCCCAGGTGGCTGCTTGGTTCCCCTGGGCTCCAGCACTGTCAGTCCCCTTCTGGAAAGGACTCTAACCCAAGGAGCCAGCAGGAAGCCCAAGCCCCCAGGATGGCTCCTTACTTACTTGCCCTCCTCTCCCTCCGACAGCATTTCCCATCATGGTGATTTAAGGGCCCCCTCTGCCCTTGTAGAAGGGTGATAAATCTGAGGTAACTACTGTCGGCCAGCCGGCTATAAACCCGTCACGGCCCACAGCAATGGGGCCAGGCCTGCCCACTAAGGTCCGGCCGAGTCGGCCTTGTCAGCCAGACGTCCTTGGAGAAGCCCCAGGGCACCCGTGCCTGGGACGTTAGTTATGAGCTCAGACCCTGGGATCAAAGCTGCTGTCCATCAGAGACGGCAGAGGAAAGGCCCTCGGAGCCCGCCACTGGTTCCTCCTCTCATCCAGACCCCCTCAGGCCACTGCTGCTACTTAAACTTGGACGATAATGCATTGGAGAAGGACTCAGTGCTCTCAGGGCCCCTCAAGCCCCTTCCACTATCTCCCCTCAAACACCAAGTGCACCTCCTTCCACGCACAGCCTGGAACAGGGACTCTGGAGGGGCTTTGGTGACAGAGCTGGGGTGACAGGGCAGTAGCCTGGGAGGCTGCCTTTCCTGACCCCCTGCCGCCCCCTCTCCAGCACAGGCCTGGCAGAAGGAGGAAAGCAGGGGGCACTCAGACCCCAGGACTTGGACGAAGCAGCCCCGTAGAGACATCACTGGGCAGAGACATGTGGGGAGGATATATACTGATCTTAGGCAAAGTGAGGAGTCCTTCCAGACTATCTCCCTGGGCTGCCGTTTTTCCTGCAGCCATCTTAGCCCTAGAGCCTCCGTCATCTCTGCTGTGACCGTGGCAGCCTGTGAGGAGAGGGAGGCAGAACAGCAAGAGACAATAGAGGACCTGGAATCTGAAGCCTTGGGACTGAGTCTTGAGACACTCCCTAAGTGTAAGAGTTCGGCTTGGTTGCTCGGTCTGACCCGCTCTAGGCTCATCCGTTCAATGGGGATAAGAATGCCCCCCTTGTGGGGTAGCTAAGGGCACCCATGCCATGATATAGGTGAAAGTGTTTTTATACTCTAAAATACTGTGCAGAATTAAGGCTTATTCTCATGTGACCCCCACCCACCACCGCAGTCAACCGAACGTTCTCTAGCCAGTTTGTGCGTAAAGGGATTTATGGCAGGTGGGGGGATGGCTTACAGGACTCCCAGGAGGACGAGGAGCTGCAGCGGGAGGAACACCCACATTGCCACCCGCCCTGCTGCTTGGCTCCTGGGCTTCCAGGGACAAGAGCCCGGAGCCCCCACCACAAGTGTCCGGGGGGACTCAGACACCTCCAGCACCACCCTGAAGGTGGCCTCTCACCTGGCTCATTGCCGCCTGAAAGACGCATGCGGGGGCACCTGCTTGGGAGACCGCAGGTTGTGATGACACCTTCACGGAAAGACTCTTGGAAATGTAGGTTTTGACTTTCCAACAGGCGAAAGGGGGTTGGCCTGTGGGAGGTCTATGGAACAAACAGCAAGGAGGAAAAAAAGAGAGACAATGAGGGAGTGTAATCCATAGGTTGAAAGAAAGTTAAGATGTATTAACTAATTGCAAAGGCCGGAGTTATTTGGATCTTGATTTGAGCAAAGTGTTTTTTTAAAAAAAAAGGGCAAGACAATGGGGAAATTTGAACCTTGGCTGGATATTTGATTGTGTTAAGAAATTAATGTTATATATTAAAAAAATTTTTTTTATGTTTTCATTTTATTTTTGAGAGAGAGAGACAAAAGTGCAAGAGGGGGAGGGGTAGAGAGAGAGAGGGAGACAGAATGTGAAGCAGGCTCCAGGCTCTGAGCTGTCAGCACAGAGCCCAACACGGGGCTTGAACTCACAGACTGCAAGATCATGACCTGAGCCAAAGTCGGCCGCTCAACCGACTGAGCCACCCAGGCGCCCCAATGTTATATAGTTTTTAAATGTGTGATAATAGTATTGTGCTTATGTTTTAAAAAGTCACCTTTTCTCTCTTTTAAAAAAATTGTTAGTGTTTATTTTATTTTTGAGACAGAGAGAAACAGAGAGACGGAGAGACAGAGGGTGAGCAGGGGAGGGGCAGAGAGAGAGAGGGAGACAGAATCCGACGCAGGCTCCAGGCTCTGAGCTGTCAGCACAGAGCCCGAACTCACGAGCTACGAGATCATGGTCTGAGCTGAAGTCAGACGCTTAACCGACTGAGCAACCCAGGTGCCCCACAAAGTCACCTTTTCTAGAAGCGTGCTGAAATACTTCTGAAATGTTTTTATGACATTTGCTTCAGAACAATCCAGTGAACTAGCCAGAGCAAGGTTCACTTCAGCAGCCGCTCAACTGCCAAAGCCTTGCGTCCCACGGGCACCTTCTTGTGGAGGCCTCAGCTGATGGCAGTAGCTGTTTCCTGACTGTGCCACCAACCCCAAAATTCCCTCCTCTGATGCTAACCAGCACTCCATTGTCTGGAAGTGCAACTCATTCAGAAAACGAGTCCCAGATTCTCATTTCCTCGAAGGTTTCTTGCTTGGAATCTCTTCCGATACCAAGCTGGGGCAACAGATCCCACTCTGGATGATGTAAGCAGAAAGGAATTTATTCGAGGATATTAGGTGGTTCAAAGAACCTTGGAGAGATCCAAGACGTTACCAAGCCAGGAGGAACACCCGAGCATCCCACAGGACTGATCTGGAAGAAACACAGCCCTCTGCTGCCCACTGCCCAGGAAGGAGGCTAGAAACCTACCTCAGCCGAGGACAGGTGACACCCAATGTTACATTAGTTTCAGGCGTACAACTTAGCGATTTAGTCTCTTCGTGGTTTATAGATTCTACCTTGTTCACCGTGAGTGTAGCTGTTGTGTCGCTGGTGTACTATCATTGACTGTATCCCTTATGTTGTTCCTTTTATTCCGTGACTTATTCATTCTGTCACTGGAAGCCTGTATCTCTGTCTCCCCTTCACCCCTTTTGCGCACTCCCTACCCCCGTTGCCTCTGGCAACCATTAGTTTGTTCCCTGTATTTAGAGGTCTGATTCTGCTTGTGGTTTTATTAATTCATTTGTTTGTTTGTTTTAGATTCCATTTTATGAGTGGAATCATCTGGTATTTGTCTTTCTCGATCTGATGTATTTCGCTTAGCGTAATACCCTCCAGCTCCATCCACACATTTGTGGTCTCAAATGGCACGAGCTCATCTTGGATTATGGCTGCATAATATTCCATCGCATATGTACCGCGTTTTCCTTATCCATCATCTATTGACAGACACTTGGGCTGCTTCCATATTTTGACTATTGTAAATTACGCTGCAACAAACATAAGGGGTGCGTGTATCTTCTCGAATTCCTGTTTTCAAGTTGACCCAGAACGCTTAATCAGTCCAGCTGCTGCCTCTCATTTCTTTCTATCTCCGCTCTCCCTCCCAATGTTAGACAGGGATTTTTCCTGGTGGAACTGTCACATGCAGGTCTAGCTGCAAAGGAGTCTGGGAAAGCAAGTTCTCTCTCTCTCTCTCTGTCTCTGTCTCTGTCTCTGTTTTTGTGTCCAGGAGAGCATCTTGCTTGGTCCCCTAGCTCCCAGCACAGTGACCTGACCATAGCACTGGGTTGTCTTGTTCGTTGCCTACCAAAGTTGAAGTTATTAAACCCAGGCATTGACGAAGCAGATGTTCCGGCCCTTAATGCAAACATCCACTGAGTTTAGAGTTTACAAAGAGCGCTCACATACTTTTTCCTCCTTTGGTCCTCTCAGCAAACATGAAAGTTTGAGATTACTTGAAAGGTTTTGTATTTCAGGAGATCGAAACTCCCCTGAACCACGGAGCTGGTATAGAGTGGAACCAGGTACCCGAATCCTTTCCTCCTCTCCCCTACTCCCCTCGCTTCCCCACCAGGGTGGGATAATTTATTGCAACTTTAGTTTGTGACTTGATTTTCTTTGTGTAGCTAACTGTCCTTCCTCCATCCCAAGACCACAGACAGGCCTTGGTGCAAGCTGGCCTGACACCAGATTTCGGTGGGATGTGGCACAGAGGGCTGTGGGTATAATGGGCACAACCCCTGGAGTCAAAACTCTTACTTCAACCTGTTTCTCACATGAGAGAATGGCCAAAGCAATAGCATCTACCATTAGAGGGCTTTAGCAGGATTAAATGAATTGCCACTAGCCAAGTGCTTAGAATATAGTGCTCAATAAGTTTGGTCATCATTCAGTATAATCACTGGTCATATTTGGGGTAGGGGAGGGCCCAAAACATCAGTTGTCAGGCACCTGGAAGACCACTGTCACCTTTTTCCTGGCTTTTCTTTTATAAAATTTTAGGCTCACTGAGGGGATCGTCTTTGTGGGAGGAGGCAGTGGAGGAAAATTTGGACGAAAGCAGGCTAGAAGGGAAAGGTAGGGCGGTCCCAAGGTTGGGACCTGTATGTGCTTCCCTGTGGTGCTCCAAGGAGTGGCAGGGCCTGAGGATAAGGGTTGCAGGGTGCCCTGAGAAGGTTGACTCTCAGCAGAGACCCTTGCCCCAAATTGGCCCAAAAAGAGAGGACCCACCGCCATTCATGAGATCTGGTCAGTGAGCACATCTGTGCAGACAGGGCTGGGTGGAAGCCTGGAGAAGATTAAATTTAATCTTTAGAAGAAAGATTATGTAACCTAAGAAAGAAATGTGACCTTTTTAGCACCATGTGTGGGAGACTAAAATACCGGCAAAACCAAAGTTTAGGCAGATTGTCTTAAAGATGGGGTCCCTATTCCTTTCATCTCTCCTGAAGTGCATCCGGAAACCGAAGATCTTCTCTCCTTATCAAACTCACTGTCTGGTGAGGACATGAATGAGTCAGATCAAGGCAGGTTCAAGGTCCAGCTCTGGCACTTACCAGCCTGTGTGGGAGGTTGGGTGAGTCACCTGTGAATTGAAATAAATTAAATTCCCTTCAGAAAGCTGTCAAGAGGATTATGCAAGACAATGGAATTCAAATATGCTTTGTAGATGGTGACTGATGTGTCAACATGAGGTGGGACATTTGGTCTTTATGCAGATTTAAGCCACTGGGGAGCCTGCCGGCTTTGTGGCCTCCTGGCTTGGCTGGCGAAATTACTTTCCCCAGAATTCCCTTTCTACCGCACTTCCAGATGGGGAGCCGCAAATGAGCCCCCCCCTTCTCTCTCTCTCTCTCTCTCTCTCTCTCTCTCTCTCTCTCTCTCTCTGGAAAGATGGAGCACAGAAGGGGGCGGCAGCTCTTTTGTCGAATACACTGTCCTTCTCCCAGTTATTCAAACATGAATCCAGGGGGACTGCTGCAAAGGGAATTTGCACTTGTGATTAAAGTCCTCCCAGATCAGCTGACTTGAAGTTATGGAGATTCCTGGGTGGGCCTGGCTCAGTCAGTTGGAAGCCCTTTAAGAGAAGGCTTAGGCCTTCCCTGGGAGGAACTCGGGCAGGGCCAACAGCTTCGACAGGGGCCTAACGGTTTCGGGCTGCCCGTGATCTTCCCTTCCTGCTTGCCTGCCCCATGGGCCTCAGACCTGCTTAGCTGGCCCCACACCCACGTAGCCAGTTCCCCGTACTTGTGCGTGTAGATCTCCTCCTGGCTCTGCTTCCTTGGTGGAACTCCGCCTGCTACAGGGTGCTTCTTTCTGCTGGCGCGCAGCATGGCGGGAGGCACCGGTGAACAAGAGGGGGCATGTGTTTGGTGCAAGAGGCCCCCGCGGAAGCCCCTGCAGTGGCACCGGAGGGTCGCGCAGGCGCGGCAGGGCGAGCTCTGCTTCCGTCTGCACTGCCGCAGCGCCTGTGAAGCTCCTGCCATCCGCTGCTTCAGCAATAGACAGAGGGTCACACATTGACATTTTAACGGTGGGTAGGATGAGCAGAAAAGCAGACAGCCCGAGTGACTGATCACCCACTCAGTGAGTAGCAGGAGCGAGACGGGGCTGACCCCCAAGGGCCCTCCCAGACCCCGGCTGCCCTGTCTTGTCAGCTGCCTTTGTAACTGCAGCACTTACGTGGCCAGTGCCGTGGACGGGAATTTGATGGTGAGCAAAGAGATCCTTCCCTGCCCTCATGGAGCTCCCGGTGGAGGGTGCCTCTGTGGGGTGTTCGGCTGGACGAGGGCTGATGCTGGACCTTCAGAGAGCTGGGGTCTGGAGTTGGCGTTCCCTGCTGGACCCAATTGCCTTGAGCAATACTCAGGCTTACAGCCTTCAGGAGAAGTCGCTGCAGAGGTGGGTGCTCCGGGCCAGCAGGAAGAGTGAAGGGCTCTCAGGGCACCAGCAGGGACCCCGGTGGTAGTGCCCCAGGGTCCCCTGGGCCTTGCTAGAGGCACTGGTAAAGGTACCGGAAAATGCCATCCAGAGGGAGACGTTGAGGAAGGAGGTGAGCAAGGGCACGAGGGACTGTCTTCCTCCCTCCTCTGTGCGCTGTCCCCCAGTGTTTACGTCCTCTCATGCATCCAGCCCTGAGCAAGCCATCTGTGCACCCCCCTGCCCTCCACAGATGTGAGGACACTGAGGCAGGTAAGCCCTCAGCATCAGCCAGGGGACAGCTCTCCTACTGCGTGTCGTAGCACCTTGGGGAATGCGCAACTGACAGGAGAATGTTCTTTGATCTGAGCACACAACAGTCATCTTGGGAGTAGAACTGTTTAAAGTCAATTATTTATCTCTTCTGGCCCCAGCACGCCACTCTCACCCTGGCAAGGACCCACAACCAACTGGGGTGCTCGCTGGGGGCAAAGGGAACATGGACTGGCCAGGGGAGGAAAGTAATTATAGATACTGCTCCGGCCAGTTGTGCAAACAAGGTCCGTGTTTCCTTATGAATATGTTTATACATATATATTTCCATTAGGCAGATATTTTTGTCTCTTTCCCTCTTTCATTTCCTTAGCATCTAACATAAGACGTTTTAACGGTAGTTAACTTTATATCTCAGGATTCAAGTTACAGGGTTTTAAAAGGAGGCATGTGAATCAACGAGGAGAAGAACGAACATCAAACAGATAAAAGTTCCTACCCTGACTGAGCTTACATTCCAGTGAGGGAGAGAAATAATAAATAAAATATATAGATATCAGTTGGTGATAAATGATAAGAAGGAAAATAAAGCAAGGAAGAGGTACCGGGAGCATGTGTGTGTGTGTGTGTGTGTGTGTGTAATTTTGAACAGGGCGGTCAGCAAAGGCCTCCCTAGAGGTGTCATTTGAGCAATGGGAGAGGGCAGGTGTAAAGGTCCTGAGGTGGAGTGTTCAAGGAAGCCTGCTGTGGCAGGAACAGGAAGGAGGAGGCAGAACACAGCATGAGGTAGGTAGAGAGAGAATTTGGGCCGGATCACACAGGGCTTTGGGGTCATGCTAGGGACTTTGGTTTTTACCCCAAGTGAGATGAGGAGCTGAGAAAGGACTTTGAGTGACATGCTCTGACTTGGGTTTTCATACAAATGCCTCTGTTGCCCTGAAGCTTGACCCTGCACGTGACCGTCTCGATAAGGCTTGTCTTTAGCTGCCCCTGCTTCCCTTCCAGTCCCACCCCAGGATTGTCAGGGCGCTGAGGTCCTGAGCTTTGCGGGCAGGTGCCCAGAGAAGGGGAGTCTGGTGACTGTCCTCCCAGCCCAGGGCTCCAGCCCTTGCCTGTCTTTCTAGTGCCTTTGAGAAGTTAACCGTACGGTACGATTGAAGCTTGCTTGGTTAGATTCTGTGAAGGTGAGCCCAGCCCTCCTGGCCGGGTTGAACTGACCCTGTTGTGGAGAAAGAAGCTCAGAGGACAGAGCAGTTTATTCTGGAGGGGTCATGGTGCTGGGGATGAAGGACGAGGCGAGAGGATTCAGAGAATGGACAACACCAGACCTGGCGTGTTAAACAGAGAAGCTGGTGGGGGCAGACCAGAAAAGGGGAATCAGCAGTAATAGGCCACAGTCACATAGAAGTGTGTAGAAGATAGAACCTCCATCTCCAACTCAGGTGAGATTAGTCAAACTTTCTTCATTTTCCAACATAGTTTAAAATCCCTTTTAAGTCTATTGCCACCGAGTGGTGAAAATTTAACCTTGGTCACTCTGTGGGGGGCCTCCGTCACTTTCCCTCGGACCGCTTTAATTCTTGGGGGCTTATGGACAGCCAAGAGGGGGGTGGCGTAAGGGGGGGGGCAGGGACATTTGCCACTGACGTTGCTGGACCTGAAGGCCCTGCTGGTTGGTGCAGACAGCCACAATCCCACGGCTGCCCTTGCGGCCTGAGGTTCCTCTGCTCCATTCATACGGGTCTGGGGAGGCTTGGGCGTCTGAGAGCAGGAAGACTTCTGGTTCCTGAAAACCCCATGCTCCAAAGGATGCCGGGCCCTCTCTGACATGGACTATCAGTGGTCTGGAACTAGGCCATCTGACAGCTCTGGTCCTCTGTTTCTCCTGTACTTATTAGTTAATAAGTACTTGTGGGGTGGGTAGGTGGAGAAAAAGATGGGAAGGCAGACTGCCCAAGGACAGCAAAGGGTGTTGGAGCTTAATGCTGGCCGGGACCTTGAGCCCCACACAAGGCATGGGCCTGGCTCTCTGGGCCCTCTGGGCCCTCTGGGTGTGGTTTGGGAGGTCACGTCCCTGCCACACTGTGCTTAGCCAGACACCAGGGGTGAGGGTGGGCATTGGAGCCCCTCATCTCCTGCTTGGTGTCCTTCAGTTCCCAGGGCACCGGCCACTCTTGGGAGCGGGGAGGGGGTGCCCTGGCCCCTGTATGGGGCATTGGGGACCCCGAGGCCTCTCAGCAGGCATTCTAGAGGCTAGCGGCAGCCAGCCCTGCTGCTTTGAGACTCGAAAGAGGTGGGATTTATGTCTCTGGCTGGGGAGGACAGCTCATTTTTCACGGTGCCTCATGACTTTCCAGACTATATTTTCAGCCTTGGTTTGACGTCAGTCTCTCGCTCTGTCCCCGGGGATCTGCTTTGTACATTTCCAGGCCGACCAAGCCGGAGCCTCCCCATGCCCCTAGGGCCTCTCGTGGGTCCCTCCTGCCGCCTCGGTAGTGCTCCCGGGCAACAGCTAGCGTGCATGTGTGTGCGTGCGTGCGTGCGTGCGTGCCGGGCTCCCGGGGAGGCCGGTGGATGCGGGGAGAGGGGTAGAGGGGGTCTGCCGGAGAGATGGCTAGGCGAGCTGGTCGAGCTGCGCTGGGAGGTCCTGTGTGGTGTGTAAGTGTGTGTGTTGCAGGGGGAGGAGTGGAGAGCCGGAGACCGGGAGGAGCGAGCCAGGCTGGCTGAGGCGGCACGTTTGTCCCTAAGCGGCTTATCTGCAGACATCCCTGCTTCTCTGTAACAGGCTAGGTCCCAAGGCCTGAAAGGAGGGGAGGGAAGATGAGGAAATGGGGGGGGGGGGGGAGGAGGAAGATGAGGAGGACGCCAGGGGGAGGGGGCGGTGGCAGAGGCAGGAGAACGGACTACCGGCACAATGACAGATCACATGTGCACAGCACATGCTTTCCCATTTCTTTACCTGAGTCCTCCGCAGCTGTGCCGTGGGGATTGTTCTCTGTGTACAGGGGGAGAAAACCCATTTTGCAGAGAGACTGCTCTTGGTTCATGGTGCCCAAAACTCAGCCCAGCTCCGCCCTCTGCTTTGATTTCAGTTTGAGGGGGCACGACTGCGCTCCGAGCTGAGCTCGTAGACCCGCCAGAACCTGCTTCAAACAGTGGCCCCTAGACACAGACCACAACTTGTATTTGGGGGTGTCTCCCTTTACATCCCCTTAGAAAATTTTTTTAATGTTTATTTACTTTTGAAGGAGAGAGAGCGAGCACAAGTGGGGGGAAGGGAAGAGAGAGAAGGAGACACAGAATCTGAAGCAGGCTCCAGGCTCTGAGCTGTCAGCACAGAGCCTGACATGGGGCTCGAACCCACCAACCGTGAGATCACGACCCGAGGCAAAGTCGGACGCTTGACCGACTGAGCCACCCGGGCGCCCCATTTTCATCCCATTTTTGAACCTAGGCTAAGGCCCTGTCTGTGGCAGGCACCCCAGATACAGTTAACAGACTCCAGTTCCAGTTTGTGCCCTCACACCTACAGGCTGTGTGACTCCAGGATAGTCACTAAACCTCTCTGGGCCTTGATTGCCTCATTGCTTTGTACCTGATAAGTTTAGCATGTCCTAGACTGAAACACATCTTCCCTCCCACAGCCTGGACCTGGGGCCCAACCACCCCCGCCCCCCCCTGCTGCTCATCATCCCAAATGTTTTCTCTGGCTAATGTCACCCTCAGCCATCCCAAACCAGAGCCCTCCATGTCCAGTCAGCCACCATGCCCTCCTCATTAGGCCTCCTAAACACTTTGAGGACCCCTGACGCCCTGCCTAGTGTTCGGTAGATTCTGAAGAAGTGCTAGTTTTTTGCTTATGAGCTCCTCCTTCTGCTCTGAAAAACATCGAGGGGTCTGAAAACACGAGTGCCGCTGTGATACATTGCGGTTCCCAAGCTCCCTCTCCTTTCCCTGCCGGTCACAGTGTCCCAACTCCCACCCAGGAGCTGTCACCCAGTTCCCACTGCATGGCCTGGGTTCAGGCTCTCCTGGCTCCCACGGGTGGCGGTACATTGCATCAGTTAAGAATGTGGGCTTTTGGGGGCTCCAACCCCAGCTCTGCCACCAGCTGTGTGACCTGGGCAAGTTTAACTTACGTCTCTGTGCTGTAGTCTCCTCGCCTGTCAAATGGGAATGATGCTAGATACTACACCTTGTGAGAATTAGATGCTTCCATACACACAAAATACTTAGAACAGTGCCAGCAAGGAATAAGTGTTGAACAAAACTTTTGTGATTATTGCCTGGAATATAATAGCCTCCAAAATGGTCTCCCTGCTTCAGGTTTTGTCCCCTCTAGTGCATTCTCCACTCAGTGGCCAAAGAGCGTTCTCTGTCACTCCCATGCAAGGTTGCCAAATAAAATACAGGATGCCCAGTTCAAATTTAAATAGATGTCTGGTATTTTTATTTGCTAAATCTGGCAATTCTACTCCCATGCTTAAACATTTCTCCTGGCTCTCCACTACCTTTAAAATAAAACCTAAATTTTTAGCATGACATTTAGTGTGACTCAGTCCCCTGCTCCCTCCGTTTAATCGGTCACCACCCTCAGCCCCCTCCTATGCTCCCGTCGTCTCCGACTGCCTTCTTGGAATCCTGGAAAATGCAGCTTAGCATTTTGGAGCTTGGAAGAACCATTGGCCACATTTTTAGAGCAGAAGATTGGGGCTCAGATAGGTTGAAGACTTGACCAAAGCCACACAGCAGTTAGTGAAGCCCACACACTTCCCAGGCCAGTGTTCTTGCCAGAACCTCAAACTTTAGCTCTGAAACACTGAGCTCAAATGTTTGGAGTGACAAACATACTAGATTTAAAATTCCTGACCTCCATGATCTCACGGTTCGTGAGTTCGAGCCCCACATCAGGCTCTGTACTGACAGTGAAGAGGCTGCTTGGCACTTTCTCTCCCTCTCTGCCTGTCTCTCTCTCTCTCTCTCTCTCTCTCGGTCTCAAAAAATAAACAGACATTAAAAAAAAAGAATGGCTTCCTTTAAAAAGATCAAAATAAGAAAGTAAAAATCCTGACCTTGGAGAACCAGCTGTGTGCTCTCTTAGGTTTAGGGGGTGAGGGAAAGCTGGACCTGCTGGCCCAGAGAAGTTCTCGGGGGACTGTAGGATGACCTGGAAGTGTTCTGGGCTCAGGTAAGGAGCCCCTTGGGGTGTGGAGACAGTGCTTCCGGGGCGGGGGAAGCAAGTCCCTGTTTGCAGCTCTGTACTTGGGGTTTGGCCCAGAATGGTCTTATTTTCCCAACTCCAGGCAGCTGACAGGGAGGGCATGTCAGCATCCCGGACAGAGTAATCATGGCCAGCCCAGCAGCCTTGGGGTGACCTCAGGGGCTAGCCCAGCGTGGAGGCCATCATGATGGCAGTAGGGACACTTCCCCTGGCACCCGGGGGGGCAGGTGCCACCACTCTGCAGTGACTCCGGCACCAGCCTCGACATGGACCAGCTTCCCGGCCAGATCCCCGGGAGGCTCTGGCTCCGTGACAGCCACGCGATGAAAATATCTCCGCTCAGTGCTGAGAACTCGGTCTCGATAATTGACTTGTATAATGTCCAAAGACTGTGCATATAACCAGCCCAAGTGATGCATCATCTTTAGCAAAAAGATTTATCATGGAATCTGCAGCAGCTTCCCATTTGTCTGGAACAGAAATGAGAGCGACTCTCCCTGCCAGGAGTCATCCTTTGTCTTCAAAGCAAATTCCTCCATGGTTGGAGGCTTCTTGGGCCCAGGCTGAGGCCTGTGGCCAACTTCCTGGCCAAGGTCCCAGGGCCCTGGTGTCTCCATCCCAAGAGTCTAAGCCACAGGCATCAGAGTGCAAATAAGAAAGTGGAGCACTGGGTTTAGGAGCCCTGCATTCTAGAACTGGCTCTGCCATCAACTGGCTTCGTACCTGGGCAAGTCACTTAGTATCCAGGCTTTTACTTCTCCGTCTGCAATATGGAATTTGTGATTCCTGCTTGAACTGTCTCACAGCAGAGATGGAAGAGGAATCACCGATCCCCTACCTTGCAGAGAGGCTCCATGGAATCACGGTTCAGAGCCCAGGCTTTGAGGTCAGATGGATCTGGGTCACATCCCAGCTCTGCTGCTTGGTTATGTCACGCCGGGCAAGTTTCTCACCCTCTTTAGGCTGTGGTTTTGTACAATGGAGGTGCTAAGAGTATCTTCTTTGTGGTTGCGGTGGTGCCAGGAGGAAAAAGAAAAGGTGCACAGGAGCCCGGAGAACGGTGCGGTGCAGGCTTATGCCCTCGAGTCCCATGCTCCACGCTCTTGAGGCAAACCCGGCCTCCCGGGAAGGCAGGGCGCGTGAGTGGTAACACTCCCTGTTGGGAGCGGGCCCACCGCTACATGTCACATCATCTCACAACTCTAGGTGAGGAAACACACGCAGAGGTCAAGGCCTTACGCAGGGTCCCTCAACTTGTCCGTGACAAAAGTGAGCTTTGCGCCCATTTCTAGCTGCCTCCAGGATCTGTGTGTTTTTCTGCCACACCACGATGGCTTATATTATAGTTGGAGAGTGTGAAGATGGTCAGTGAAGAGTATAATTAGCAGCAAGGCCGCAGAAGCTTTGGAACCAGGCCGACTTGAGTTTACCTTCCGTCTTTGCCACCTCGTAGCTGTGTGACCATGGCCAGGTCACTTACCCTCTCTGTCTCAGTATGGTAGGTTCCTAGCCGCAGTAAGTGGTGTTCTACACGATACCTCTTGTGACTGCTGCCGAAGGCAGGGTGTGCTGTGTGCTGAGGGACAATACGGTGGGACTGTGGCCAGTGGTGGTGCTGGCAACCCCCCTCCCCTGCCCCAAGGAAGCATCTGGTCTGCTGGAGGTGACCAGGCAAGCCAGCAGGGAGGCATGACGTTGAAATGGGACTTTGAAGGACCGAGAGGCTTCTGATGAGTGGAGCCAAATGAGAGGCCGTTCTAGGAAAAAGGGTTGGTGCCTAGGAAGGTTTTAGAAGACTCAGGAGAATCCTAGGGTGAGAGAGCATGGCACCGGGAACCCATGAGGAAATGCTCCCTCCCCCCCCCGCCCCCCCAGTGCACCCGGCGACTGCCTTTTACAACCACTTTCCGCGTGCCGGGCACTGTGTATCCTTCATCTCTAGTTTCCACAACTGTTCTTCAAAGTAGGGGTCACTAACCCCTTTCACAGATAAGGAGCTGAGGCCCAGAGAGTCTGAACAAGCCCCCACGAAGGCGCACGAGTGAGTGACATGGCCAGGAAGGGCTCCCACTTGGGTCTGTGTGCAGAGCGTCCTCCATCTGCACCACCCAGCACTGAGTGAGCGTGTGCCTCCGTTCGGCGCCCCTGCTGTGCACCAGGGGAGGGTTTATAGATACAGGCTGGGTATGACCGTGACCGGAGTCCCTGGACTCCAGCAGCTGGGGGGCCCGGTGAAGGAAACACGCACAGTGTGGGTGCTCGGCGGGTTGGGAAGCCCAGAGGAAACGTGGCTTGTACTCGGGCAGCGTGGCCTCCTCATCAGAGTCCCTGCTCCTAGCATCTGAGGCTGGGGACAGGCTGCTGTGGTCAGCCCACTCTCAGGCTAGCTAACAGTCCGTGGTGGGGGGGCAGGTGGGTCGTGTGGGTGAAGAATAAGGGAGAGCCAGCTGGCCAGAAGCCATTTGGCCGCTCCCAGCCCCCATCCGGCACGGTGGATTTCAACCTCTTTGGGGCCTGCTGGACATCTGTCCCAAGGCCACGTGTTGACAGAGCCCACGGCTGATGTCTGCTTTCATTCTCTGTCTCCTTCAGCAATATTTCAATGCAAGAATTTGTCTTTTCTGAGTCCATTTCCTCCGAGCCCCTCCACCGTTGGCTGGTAAGCCCATGTGACTGAGTCATGTGAATCAGCTCTGTGGTCGCCAGTGTCCTATCCCAAGACCTGGCCGGCATTTCCCCCTCGGCCCATCTCAGACAGAGCACTGTCTCTGACCCAGCCTCTGAGAAAGATCCTCCCATCTCCTCCCATCCACCTGCCAGGCTATGTCCCCATCTCCTCCTGGAAGCCTTCCCTAATGTCTGTGGCCCACCCTGCTTCTGACCTGAGGATGTCTCCGAATACAGCTGTTAACAAGATTCTCTTCTGTCCCAAGACCTGGCCAGCATTTCCCCTTCGGCCCATCTCAGGCAGAGCACTGTCTCTGACCCAGCCTCTGAGAAAGATTCTCCCATCTCCTCCCATCCACCTGCCAGGCTACGTCCTCCTCCCCACCTCCTGCTGGAAGCCTTCCCTAATTTCTGTGGCCCACCCTGCTTCTGACCCGAGAATGTCTCCGAATACAGCTGTTAACAAGATTCTCTTCTGTTTGCTTATCCATGTGTTCCTCAGCGTGGTCGCTCTGCAGGCGCAACGAGGGTTCCTTTCCTGCCTCTTTATCTCATCCCCAGCACTGAGCAAGGAGGGGCTCGGGACATGGTGATGTCTGAGGGATTCAGCCGGATAGGGGCAGATCTGGGACAGTCTCATCAAAAAAAGATTTCCATAGATTACTGAGGGTGACATCTGGCTTTGTTCAACGCTACAGGACTTTTCATGATTTATTAGCCATTCTCTCTATGTTTAGGAGCCAGGGGCCTGGGTCTTGGCACCGATTAAATGAGCTCTGTTTTCAGAGCTCTGTTTCAGACCTATGACTCTAGCCAGGTGGAGAACCTGGGAGCAAAGATACCTAAAGTCCCACTCACCAGAGTCACACTTGTATTTCTCACCGCAGCTTCCTCCCCGCCCAGAGCTGAGCACTGCTTAAATGGAGATGAGCCTGTTAATGACACACACCCTGTTCTTGCCCCAGTTTGGCAACTGACTTGCTGCCTGACCTTGGACCCCACCTTTCTGGGCCCGGTTTTCTTCCTCTGACAACAAGGGTAGTGGCCGAGAGGGCTGTTCAGGTGACTGCAGGCTCTGAACCTTTGCTTCTCAGACTCAAAGGCAAGGATGTCGATGGCTTCTCGAATATAAATGTTTCTTCCCTGACAGCCAGCCTGGGAGATCAATAATTCTGTCAGAGCATCCTTGCAGGAAGGCTAGAGCCTAGAGGCAAGACCGGACACTTTATTCGTGGCTCATCCCCATTCTCCAGCCCCCTTCACCACCCTGCCCCCAATCCAGGATGCGGCAACCTGCCATGAATGAAGAGTGGCTGGTCACATGGCCTGGTAACCATGGTGACGGATCCCCCGCAGCCGGTAGGCATCAAAGTCACATGAGAACCCCGGAAAACTGGCTGGGGTATTTATAGAAGCAGGCTGGTGCTTTTATGGAAATGGGTCTATATTTGACTCTGGTACTAAAAGCTGCATGCTGGCCCTGGGGCCAGGCGGGTTTGCACCTGATTCTCCTTCCCCACGCCTGTGGGGCACACGCCCCCCTCCTATGTCTCCTGCCACGTTCCCCTCCTCATCCCACTCCTAGAGGCTGCTGCTCCTATTCCAACAGACCCCCCTCCCCCTGCAACCCCTTTCTGTGCACAAACAGTGCTTCCTTCTGGGCTGGGAGTTTGGGGTCCCAGGATGCAGGCATGTAGGCAATTTGGGATATCTTCCTTCACCATCCCCCCACCCCTTAAATATCAGAAGGTACTGTGACTCCTCCAAGTCTTTACCGCTTCTTTCTTCCTCAAAGTTTGGAGGTAGCTGATAAAAGGGAGGCAATACACTTCCAAGGACAAGACTTCAAAGGTTCAGCCACCCGGCCCTCCATGGGTGTTATAGCCATGTTCCAGAAAAGCAAAGTTCCCTTATGCTAATGGTAACTATTGTTTATTGCGCACTCCCTGGACGTGTGTTATCTCATTTAATCCTCATACGCCCTATGATACACATAACTGCTCTTATCCCCATCTTCCGGACGAGGAGCTCCTAGTCAGACTGAAAACCTGGATGTGATCCGCAGTCCGTGCTCTCTTACTGTGTCCTGCTGCAGAGAGTAGCCATGTCCCCCTAAATGGCAGGGACAGGAGCGAAAGTGGGGGGCCAGGAGACACCAGTGGAAGGAGCAAGGAGAAACGCATTTTTGTTATTTTAATGAACAGATAATATATGCACATAGTCAAAGAAAAATTAAACCAAAGTAAGTCCAATACCAAGTTTCCCTTCCAAGGTCCTCCAGCCCCCAGGCCCCCCTCCATAGAGGAAGTGACCGTGGCCATTTTCGGGTATCCTCTTTCTAGAGATCGCCTTTGCGTATAGAAGCAGATATAGATATACCAAATATTCGTGGTACAGATACAAGGCCTAAAATTCAAAAGGTATGTGGAAAATAACTCTTTCCTTCTTGCTTGCCCACAGCCATACAGTTCCTCGCCCTAGAGGCAAGCACCATCATCAGTTTCTTATGTCTCATTCCAGAAATATTTTATGCCCCGACAAGTACGTGAGACATACACAAATGGTCCCGCCCTCTCCACACTATTCTGCATCTTTTTTCATTTAACGATACATTTTGAAGATATTTCCAAATCAGAACATACAGAGCAGATTTGTTCGTTTTAATGGCTGCAAAGAATTTCAGTGCGTGGAGGTACCATAAATTATTTAAACAGTTTCTTGTTGAGAGACATCTAAATTGCTTTCTTTTCTTTCTTTCTTTTTTTTTTTACAAACACGGCTGCAAGGACTATTTTTCAACAAATGTCTTTAAACAAACACATGTTCAGAATGAGTATGTGCCTTCAGAATTTTCATAAATGTGGTTTAATGGGCAATGGGTATGTGCCTTTGTCGTTTTGATAAATATGGTCTCGTTATCCTCGGCAGAGATTGTATAATTGAAGTCTTCTCCAGTTAGCAACTAGTGTGTTATCAGCCTTTTAAAGAAAATTTATTTACCAACATAATAGGTAAAAGATCATATCCCATTATTTTTCAGTTTGCCATTTCTTCTAATATGAATGAAATGGAACATCTCTTTATACGTGTAAAAGCCACTTGTATTTTATTTTCCATAAACTTTCTATTCATAGCCCTCTCACTCATTTCTTAAAAAGTTTATTTATTTTGAGAATGAGCAGGGGAGGGGCAGAGAGAGGAGGACAGAGGATCTGAAGCAGGCTCTGTGCCAACAGCAGAGAGCCTGATGTGGGGCTCGAACTCACGAACCGCAAGATCATGACCTGAGCTGAAGTCGGAGCCACTCTAACTGAGCCACTCAGGCGCCCTCTCACTCATTTTTAGGAACTCTATATATTAGAGAAATATCTCCCCCACTTTTAAAACAGTCACTTAATAGATATCTCTAAACACCTACTATATGGCAGGACTGTTCTAAGTGCTGGGGATATAGTGTTAATCTAGTTGGGGAGCAGACAACAAGCAAATGAAGAAGAAAGTGAGTCAAATGCCAGATGGTGATAAGTGATTTGGGGAACAATAAAGGAGGGAGAGGTAAAAGGACATCAGTGAAGACCTTAGAAAGGTCTTCCCCTCCCAATATTAGAATAACTTTTCCATGTCTTCTTTTCGTATTTTTATAATTTCATTTTCATTTCCATTTTAATTTCATTTCATTTCCTTTTCAAAGGAAAAACTTCTGATTTTGATTATCCTTTCTACTGTATGTTTACTTTCCTATTTCATTAATTTCTACATTGTCTTTATCGTTTTCTTCCTTCTGTTCCCTTTGAGTCTATTTTCCTAAGTTCTTGAGATGTTTGCTTGGCTCATTGATTTGTAACCTTCTTCTAATATATCTATTTAAGTCCACAAATATCCCTCTAAGTACTGCTTTGGATGCATTCCTATGGCTTTTAATTTTTTTTAACATTTATTATCCCCGATACGAGTACAATTTGGTGTAAGGAGTAAGGAAGGCATTCACATTTACTTCTTTTCTGGTGGCTAAACCAATACCATTTATTTAAAAAATCCATCTTTCCCCTAGTCACTTGAAATATAATCTTTATCATAATCTAAATGACTAACTAAGTCCGAGTTTATTTCTGGACTCTGTGTTCTGCCTCATGTATTTCTCATACTAGGACCGCATGAATTTAAACTTACAACTTTATAATATGCTTCCTCACCTCGTGGGCTACACCACACCTATTGTGCTCTCTTTTCATAATTCCCCTGGCTATTTTGTATTCCTTTGCTTCTGCTTAAATATTTTTTGTTTGTTTATTTGTGTTGTTTGTTTATCTGTTTGTTTTGCAGGGTGGCGGATCTCTCAGTAGCATTTGGGAGCTGCTCTCTCTATGCGGATTTTCTATACCTTTTTTCAAGTTTATTCCTAAGTACTTTTCTTTTCTTACTATTGTAAAGGAAGCGTTTCTTTTATCTTCTCACTGGCTGTGGGGTACCTGAATGTTCTAGATAATTTGCATGTTAATTTTTCATCCAATCATATTACCGAATTATACTGTTGTTTAACTTTTTCTCTTGTGAATTGTTTTTTGAAACGAAACTTTTAGCTTTTAAGGGGATAATGCACATTAATTTTAAAGTTCTCAGGGTAAGTGGCTATTTAATGATTCAGTGAATTAATAAGTGTAAGATGCTTACAGTAGTGCCTTATGAGCTACTGCTAATAGCAACAGCGATAATACTGCCTTGATTTATCTTTTTAATCCTCACAAGGACCTCATGAGATTAGAGAACTGAATATTATTTCCATTTTCCAGATAATATGAAGTTTAGGGCACCTCGGTGGCTCAGTTGGTTGAGGGTCCGACTTTGGCTCAGGTCATGAACTCGCAGTTCCTGAGTTCCAGCCCTGCATCGGGCTCTGTGCTGATGGCTCAGAGCCTGGAGCCTGTTTCAGATTCTGTGTATCTCTCTCTCTGCCCTTCCCCCACTAGCTCTCTGTCTTTCTCTTTCAAGAATAAATAAACATTAAAAAAAAAAGGATATGAAGTTCAAAGATATTAAGTGATTGTCAAAAGTTGGCTGGCAAGGCTGGATCAGAACCTGGGTTTATCTATGTCCATCAAGCTGTCTCAGAAAAGGAGAGCTAGGCGAGTCCTTGTGTAAAGTGAAGAGTCCCTTGAACTCACACACACTCATCCCAAAGGTCTGCTTTGATTTGTGCTCTGTATGCTCCTGCAGGGGTGTGTTCAGTTGGGGCACCTTATCCTGTTCCATAAGGACTCTGCAGAGTCAGATTCTCTGGGACAATTTTCCAGGCCACTGAGTTCCAAAAAGCAGAAGATCAGAGTTGCCTTGGGGCTGGGCAGTGGGGCTCGGCTTGAATTTGTGGGGTGCTTCCTATTCCTGTGAAGAGCTGTCCATTCCTCTCCTCCATTGCCGTGCTTGACTATCTCACATCGATTGGGAGATGAGGAACCAAGGGGTTCAAGGGCTTGCCTGAGTCACAGTGGAGGATGGGGAGGTGATGGGTGCAGGAAAGAATTGGTCCCTTCCATGGTCCTCCAGGGCAGCTGATCTCTCACTGCCTCTCTCTTTCCTCACATTCCTCTCCAGTTCTGCCCCACCTCCATCGAATTGCTAACCACTGGGGTTCTCTCAGACCCTGAAGTGAGGCTTCCACTTTACAGACTGGGGAGTTGAGGTCAGGAATGAAGAGACTCTTAAAAAAAAAAAAGGTTTATTCATTTGTTTTGAGAGAGAGAGGGAGAACACAAACGGGGAAATCAAGAGTCAGATGCTTAATGGACTGAACCACCCAGGTGCCCCATGAAGAGACTCTTGAAGCTGCTATGAGTTAGAACTGGGAATCAAAATTGGGGTCTCCTCTCAGGGGGTAGGGATGCTTCTGAAGGGCTCTGGTGTTGTCACATCCCATTGAAGTGTTGCTGGGAAGCAACATGTGACTGTCACATGTGACATCATGTGACTGTCATGCTCTAAAACTTTCCATGGCTCCCTCTTACATTTCAATCTAAGTAGAGGTTTCCAGCCTAACACGTTAGGCTTCCACATTAGAGAATCCCACTCACCTTCTGGCTTTACCTCTCATTTGTCCCCGAAGCCACAGCCTCTGAATGACCTGGCTGGACCCAGACCTACGCCTTGGGGTTGGACATACGGTGAATTCACAAGCTCCTCCATGCTTGCCCTCTATTTCTTTACAGGGGTCCTCAAGCTCCAGAGGGGAAGCTAGATGGACTTGTGACATCCACCCCTTTGTTGGAAAACGAGAATTCCATTCGTGAAGCTCAAGCTTAAGTTAGCAGCCATTTCACATTGTTGCTTCATATTTACAGCTTGAACTCTACTAAAACTCCAGTTATTTTTCACATAAACTCTGATGGAACCAGGAATGATGGATTTGGAGGAACAGGAAACAAACATGTAAAAGGTGATGAACTCATCTGTGTTGTGTCTTCAAAGATCCTTACTTGGATTACTATATGTATTATATACACGTACATACATGCTACGCGCACGCCAGAGAATCTTGCTCTTTCTTCCGGGCCACATAATGCTCAGAGCAGAAACTGAACTGAACACAAACGCCCGGGTGCTAACAAAGTTCTTTGTCACTGTTTTAGGAAAACTTACTTTCTCTTAATGGGAATGAAGTCCGTCGTTGTCTTCTCACCGCTGGGGCTGCCTTGGGGCTTTTGTTAGGCCCTGGCCAAGGCCGGGGAAATTGTTTAGCTCTTCAACACCTTCCATGCTGTCTGTCTTTGGCTGATGGTGTAAACCCTGCCTCTGAAGTGGGCCATGAGCCCCCCGTGCTTTCCCGAACTAGTATTTAGTTGGATTTGCAAAGAGACTCGCCGCACACAGACGGGAGCAGGTGGACCCGGAGCCGTAGTAAGGGCTGCCGCGCCCACGGCTGCACCAGATGGGCCGGGTGAGGGGGTGGCTGCCTGCTGTGTACTGACCCCGGGAAGTCCTGTCCCGCTCAGGTTCCCACCGTTCCCCCCTCGACACCCGGCTCGAGTTTGGACAGGTGACTTTTCGACAGCTGGGATTGCTGGCAGGCCTTCCTCCCTGGGCTCAGTCCTGTTCCATCTACACAGGACCCCAGGGCACAGGGCTCTGGCCTGAAGCACCTGCTCCCATGCTTCTGGCCCAGCTCTTTACTATGTCACTGTCATCATCACAGTTGTCATTGTCATCATCATGATAACAGCCATTTATGTGTGTCAAGTCCTCGCTCTGTGCCAGGCCGCTGTTATACATACGTTCCTTTGAATGCTCAGCATCCTGTGAGGAGGGCACTCTCCTTATCCCCATTTCACAGGTGAGAACACTAGGTCCCTAGAGGTCGCAAGGTGAGACCGTGAGTCCTGGCACTGGCCTGCAGGGGCCGAATGAGCCTCCGGCCGCTGGCTCGCTGTGCTCCTGCACCGCTCTGCTCCCGCATCCCTGCGTCCCTGCGTCTGAGAGCTGACACTCACTTTCTCACTCACTTGCTAACTCAAGACGCCGCGTATGTGTGTCGTTCCTCCTGCTTGCTCCATCTAATTGGTGAGCTGATGAAGCCCGTGGGGTCTCCGTGGCAAAGCAAACTACGGTGTGTCAGGGATGGCAGCCACTGGCCAGGAAAAGGAAGGAAGCAGAAGTGCCACGAATGAGGGCAGCCCTGGAGGAAATCGGAGCTCCTGTTCCAGGGTCCAGCTTCCATTTCCCCCGGCTGGTTAAGCTGGCATTTGCCTCTTCATTCGGGTGAAACTCCACCTCCCACGGGGATTGGCTTGATCCTCAGAAGCCATAACAGGATAACCATCTTCAAGGAACTGCGATAGGCCTTGCATTTATTCTAAAGACACGCAGGGGGGCCTAGGTGGCTCAGTCGGTTAAGCATCCTACTTCAGCTCGGGTCATGATCTCTCAGTTCGTGAGTTTGAGCCCCACGTCCGGCTCTGTGCTGACAGCTCAGAGCCTGGAGCCTGCTTCGGATTCTGTGTCTCCCTCTCTCTCTGCCCCTCCCCTGCTCATGCTCTGTGTGTGTGTGTGTGTGTGTGTGTGTGTGTGTGTGTGTGTGTGAAAAATAAATAAACATTAAAAAAAATAAAGACACACTTACACAGTAACGGTGGCAGCTGGGGACTTTTATATCAGCTGTATTTTAGATTCTGAACCCTAATTGGGTGAACCCCAATTGCTCCTCTCCTTTGCTGATCTAACTCAGTTAATCTGGGAGGATGGGGTTCCGATGATGGCTGTGGAAGGAGGCCCATCTACTGCCTCTAAGTCAGGGGTGAGGGAGTTCTCCAAGGTGTGAAAGTAGCACATGGTCACTGACCATCCTGCGACTTCCCTACTTATCCAATAAATACATGGCTGTTCTGGTTATTTATTGCCGTGTAACAAAGCACCCTAGAATGTAGCGGCTTGGAGCAATAATTTTCTCTATCTCGTAGTTTCTGTGGGTCAGGCACCTGGGAAGGACTCTGTGGGACAGTTTGTCTCTGCCCCATGCAACATCTGCTGGGGGCTTGAGTGGGCTGGGAGGGATTGCTTCCAAGATGATCCACTCACGTGGCTGGTGCCTGCTGTAGTTCAGGAACTCAGCCAGGGCTGGGGGTCGGTGGCCTCCTCCCCACATGGGCCTCTCTGTGGGCTGCTTGGGCTTTCTCACAGAATGGTAAGTTCTAAGAGCAGGCATCCCAAGAGAGAATGGAAGCTACCATTTCCTTATGGCCTGGGTCGAGATACACATGACTTCCTTCTCTTGTTCAGGCATCACAGATCGGATTCCGAGGGAGGAGATACGGGTATCACTTCTTGAAAAGAGCATTCAAAGAATGCTGGGACCATTTTTAAAAACATCCACCCTGGAAAAAACTCTAATAACTGTGCCGTTCAGAACAAAAGAGAGATCATAGTTTAGCATCTGTGTGTGTTTAAGATATTCAGAAACACAAACAATTGAAGTGAATTACAATTTGGGCTGTTTCTCTGTGTCCTGGAAAAGGCCACGGCCAACACTTCCTCCTACATCTTACTACTTTACGATCCTGGGGGTAGTGTTCCTTGGATTCATGTAGTGAGAAATAAAAATTAAGGGCATTACTTCAGTGTCTTTCTTTTCAGGAAGACGCGCTTGGGTGGAAGAGGAAAATCTGGGGAGGGGAGCTTCGCCAGGAAAAGTATCTCCTTTTCTGCGCAGGACCAGTATTGAGAAGAGTGGGTTAGGTCTTGTGTTGGTCCCTGCCAGATTTGACAGGAATGCCCAGCCTGTAAGCTTTGACTGGGCACTTACTGTGTGTAAGTCCGGTGTGCGAGGGGGTGGTGGGGGAAGTGAGGCATGGAGAGTTGAAAAGGAAGAGGTCCCTGCCTTTTATGTAGCCACACTCCAATTTGAGAGGCCAGCATAGATACGTGAAGGGAAATCTACATTATATGGCCCTAAATGTCAAGATTGAGAGGGAGGATGGACCTCACCATTTGACTTGGACACCAAGGCTGAGTTTGTCTGTGAGTAAGCCGGGGATACTAATAGTCTCACCTGGTAATATAATACTAGGTACTTGAAATATCTTTCTATAGGCCTGGCAAGGAAGAATCTGTTTTCTAGATGTTCAGAAGGGAGACAGTCACTGAGCGCTGGAGGGGTCAGGAAGACTTCCTGGTGGAAGCCTTCCTTCCCCTCTCCATGTTGGGGCCTTCAGTCAGGGACACCTTCCAGGCTTCATCTTCTTGCACTGCAAGGCAGATGTTGACAGTGTGGACTGCCTTTTCCTTCTGGAAACGCTTTCTTCTGTGACACACACAGTCCTCTCACCTCTTGAGTCTTCCTCTCTGTCTTCTCTCCTGACCATTCCTGCTCTTCCTGCCCCACGGAAGCAGGCCCGGCACCCCAAGTTCTGCTCTCCCGACTGTCTTCTACACACTTCTTCTGGGGGGGGGCATCCTTCCCCTCTGCTTAGCACCCTCTTCTGCTCATGATTTCCAGGTCTGTGTCTCCAGCTCTCTCTCTCTCTCGGACTTTACACCCATATTTCTAGCCACACTTTATTCTTTCAGCCAATCTTTATGGACAGTCCGTTCTGTGGTAAAGACAGACGTGGTCTCTCCCCTCGTGGAGCTCACCCATCATCCAGGGAGACCATTCCCCGGCATCCAGTCACACCATTGAGCAGCTAATTACAAATCATGACAGGGCTACAAAGGAGAAGAAATGTCCACCTGGGAGGTTGACTGAATTCTTCATGGTCAGGAGAGCCATGAAGAATTAGGGTTTGAGGTGAATTGGGTGGGCGAGCAGGGAGCGAAGGAAGAGGAGGAGGGACTGAGAGGCTCTCTGGCAGAGAGGGCATATGGCTGAAGTCCAAGTTCGGAAGGAGTGGGTGCGCATAGGAGGGCCAAGAGAAGGTCAGAGCAGGCAGTGGGTTGCAGGGAAGGCCATGGGGGAGGGTGTGAAACAAGGCTAGGGCTGAGGAAGGGCCTGAAAGAATGTGTTGAAGGTGTGGGCCAAACGCTGCAAGCTTGAGAAGACTGTGATCATATCTGGACTTCTAAAAGATCACGGTGCTGCTGCTGTTGTACGGAGAAAGGCAGCAAGACTGCAGTCGGAATCAGGAGTTGACAGTGAGGGTCCAGGCGAGTGATTATTCTGGTGTGGATAAGCATGATGGCAGCAGAATGAAAGAGAAGTGGCCAGATTCTAGAGGTACTTAGGAGATGAAATCTCCAGGATTTAATGACAGATTTCACAAAACAGTGATAAAGAGGAGGTCTCAAGGGTGATTGTTGGGTTTCTGGCTGGCTCAACTATTCACGGAGCCAGGGAGCACTGGAGGAGGAGCGAGAAGCAAATTATGGAATGTTTACAGGGTAGAACTTCGAATGTTGAATTTATTTCTTGCAATCTGTGCTAGAAGTGACTCCAAGGGGGTCAAGTAGAAAGATAGAGTAGGAGGTTGCGTATATGGAGCTCAGAAGGATGTCCGGAAAGGAGATGTAAAGGTGGGAGCCAGTGGACTGGGAGATGGTCTCAGAGAGACGTACAGAGGGTGAAAAGGCTAGAGCTCTGGGAGGTCCAGCATTTAAAGGTCAGCAGGGAAAACCAAGCGGTGACCAGAAGGGTAAGAGGAAAACCAGGGAGTGTGGCACCTGTGAAGAGAGTTCTAGAAAGAAGTCTTGAGAGGGCAACCAAGACAAGTATCACAGAGAGGTCAGGGAGATGAGGACTGGAGACTGCTCCGTGGATTTAGTGACATAGAGGTCACTTGTGACCCTAGCGAGAGAGAGCCCCCTAGGCAGCATGATGAACAGAGGTGGGTTGAGGAGCGAGTGGGGAGTGAAGGAATGGAAGCAGGGTGTGTGGAAGAAAATGAGAAGGTGAGGATGAGAGCTTTAGTGACTTTGTGAAAGGAAGATGCCTGCTAAGAAGGATCCAGTAGAAAGGAAATGATTGATAAGACAGGAGAGAAGGAATAACTCACAGTGATTGAGGTTCTCAAGGAGGCTGGGGCCAGGGGACCCAGTGGACTGGGGACTGATCGCAGGGAACAGGAGAGACTCTCCCCTGCTATGTCAGAAAGGAGGAGGAGAGAGCAGGTGCAAATGTAGGTGCAAATGGGGGCAGGTCTACTTATCCTCAGTGGAAAACCCAGAGGGCTTCCAACTGGCTGGGGGTGGGGAGGGGCAGCAGGGTGGGTGTTTAGGAGAGCGGAGAAGGTGGGAGTGGCGTCCATCAGACCTGAGAAGTAAGTTGACCGGAGAATCATAGGAAGCTTGTTGTACTGCATGAGAGCCCATTTGAGGTTGGTAACCATGAAAGCAGAGGGACACTCATGTGCCCTATGGTGTTTTTCTCTAGAGAACTTTGCATAGAGAAACCAAGTATTGCGTTTATTCAAGGTTGGGGTTTTACTGGGTAAATGTGATACAAGGGCAGAGGAGCAAGGACATCTCCTGGTTATTGTCTTGATATCCCGCAGACACTTTATTTTCATATATCCCAAATCCATGATCTCGTTACCTTCTTCCTACTGCTCCCCAGATCTGTCCCTCTTTTGAGATCCCCATCCTGGTTAATAATAATACAATTATCTAATAATACCACTAATAGCAATCATTTATAAAGCACACGTATCAGATATAATACCAGATATTTTTAAAAATCCTCTCACCTGGTCAGCATAACAACCTTATGGGATATGTATTATTCATTTTACAGATGTGGAAACTGAGGCTCAGAGACATTATGTCACTTGCTCAAGGTCTCTAGTAAACGGCAATCAGAATGAAAGAAAACAGGTCTATAAGACTCCAAAGTCCTACCCTTTCCCATGAGCACACCACCGGCGAGCTCCCCTACCCTAAAACCACCCATCTCTGACCCCGTCCTTCTCTCACATCCCCCACCAGGTCAACCATCACATTCTGTTTGTTCACCTCTGGCATGGCTCCTGTATCATTTGCTACTTCCTGCCATGCCCCTTCACCCCACTCCATGTTGCTGGATGGGTCTACCTCAATGTAAGCTCCATGAGGATAAGGATCATTATCTGTCCTGTTTTCTGTGGCGTCCTCAGGGCCTAGAACAGTGCCAGGTAAACGCTATCTAACACTCAGTAGCTGTTGAGTGAAAAGATAGATGCCCATTGGGAGATAAATCTCCATGGGTGTCTCACATTTCTGTAAGTCTTGTGGGCAGAGGCACTGATGGCTTTTTGTTCCAGACTATCTTTTTGAGGATATTTGCATAGTGAAGAGCTTTGGAAGACAGTCTCCCTCAGTGGAGGACAGGTTTGTTTGCTGTCTAAGATAATAATGTCTCTCTCCAGGGCAAAGGTTGGCAAATTTGCGTGCAGTCCATTATAAAGGATTGGGGTTCCTAAACTTAGAATTCTTCAGTATGTGCAGGAGCACCCAGAATCAGCCCCACATCCTTCCCATGGGACTTGGGGATCAAGGGAAACTGATTTGAAAGTGCAGCTCGCACTGCCTGCTGCGCTATGGGTGATAAAATCCTTTGTCTCTGGCCCGGGAGCCTCATGTCTTCTGCCAGCATCCATGAAACCTTGGCAGGCTCCCTCCTTACTCTGCAAGGGTAAAATCTCAGAGTCTTCACAGTTCATGGCACGGTGCTAATGCCTGTCAATAGGGCAACTGAGAAACAGCCCCCACCTCCGCCACCCCCTCCCAAACACTGCCTCTAATGCTAAGATCCCCTAGAGCAGAGAGAATTCATCCCAGACTCCCCACACAGCCCTCCAAGGCCCAGGAGGATAGCTCCCACCTCCCTAACCTCACCCCTGTTGCTCCACCCCTCCAGCTCAAGCAGTCACCGCCTGCACACTTCTCCACTCTCTGCTAGCTTTGCTCTTGTCGTGCTCTCCCGTCCACAAGAGCCAACCTTCTCCCCTTGCATCTGTTGAAGTCCTATCCACCCTCTGAGGCCAGGATCCCAGCTCACATCCTTAAGGCCTGCCCAGAACCCAGTCAGAATTTTCCTCTCCCTTCATAGCCCCCCACTTTCCCCATCTTGTAGAGTTCCTCAGTCCTTTGGGCTGGTATTGTGGCTATCAAGGTAAACCCCACTCTGCCGGTTCCAGAGGCGCGGCCCGCAGTTCTGCGATCTTCTCAACCCCTGCTGCCCACAGCATACAGTAGGAGCTCAACAGGGGAGTACCGTAGTGAAGTTGAACTGCACAGGGAATGGTCTTGCAGGATGGTAGGATGGAAGGACGGTGGCGTGGAAAAGGAATTGCAAGTAGGGGAAGAGTGAGCAAAGGCACGGGGGTGCGTGGAGGTGGCTACAGCAGGGGAGTAAGCACTTTGGGTGAAGCCTAATTCATGAAGGAGGGCCAAAGAGCTGCACCTGATAGGGTGACAAAATGGGGCCCAGGATTCCAGAGACCCTTGGTCATTGGGGCCCCATTCTTCTGATAATGGAAGCCCCCGTGATGAAGCCCCAGGGTCTGGGTGTCCTGGGGAGGGGCCTCAAGAGGCCGCTCCTGGGTTAGCCCCTCTCCCTCTCCCTGCCCACCCCCTCCGCCTGCGTCGTCGGCCATCAGAGCCTCGCTTGCGGCCCCAGAGCCTCGCACTGACGCGGGCCCGAGCGTGAGTCAAGCCTGCGTCACGGCGCCCCGCCGCCAGGGTGGCCTTTCGGAAAGCGAGGGAACAGTGCGCGCTGCGCTCCGCCCAGCTCCGTTCCGCTCCGCAGAGCCGGCGCGGCCGGGGCGCGGGGAGGGCGACACTCGGCGCTGGCGCCTGCAGCCCCCACGCGCTCCCTCCGCCACGGAACCTGGGTCCCAGGGCTGCTCCCCAGAGAGGCTCGAGCGCGCCGCGGGCGGGATCTGAGTCGGAACCGGCGGCGAGGGAGGGAGCGAGGAGAGAGCAGAGTCGCGTGCGCGGACGCGCGGCTCCGGGTCCCCTCCCAGCCCCGGCCGGTGCCCGCCGCCGCCAGACTCGGGCTGCCCGCGGGAGGGGCTGTGAGCCGGCGACCCGTCGGGGACCGCAGCTGGTCGGCCGGAGTGCAGGGGGTCGAGTCCGCGCGACGGCTCACGCGGGACAGGTGAGTCTCGGGCCGCGCCCTGCCTGGCTGTACCCGGCCAGCCACCGCAACTTTAGCTGTTCTGGCCCCGCCCCAGCCTGGAAGGCCTAAGGACAGAGGTGCGAGGCGGCGCTGCCCGGTGCCCGCCCGGCCCTGCGCGGGCCCCGGGCTCCTCCCGCCGCTCCAGCCGCCGTTGCCTGGCGACGAAGCCCCGGGGCCCGCGCTCCTCGGGCGCATCGGGGGTGCCCAGCTCCGCGCTCATGGGTTCACCAACGGGCTCCAGCTTCCAGGGCTCAGGAGGGCCCAAGAACTCCGGAGGTAATCCGGCAGAGGTGCAGAGGCAAGCGCCCGCGGAGGACCGGGCGGGAGGCCCGGCCGGTTTGGCCGCCCGGAGCTGCGCGCCCAGAGCGCAGTTCCCGCGGGGAGGCTCTTGCGCGGCCGGAGACCCCAGCCTCAGCCGCTCGGCTTCAGGCCCATGACCTTGACAGTAACATTGGCAGGAGTAGCGGAGCGCTCACGCCCGAGATGAATATTTAATTCTGGGTCCGGGAGCTGGACCTCGCTGAATTCGGAGCTAGCGGGGAACCCATCTTCCCTCGAGGGAAGCGCATCTGGGAAGCGAATGGCTGAGATGGGGGACCTGCGCGGGGTGCAGGTCTGGAGAGGGCGCCGTCTCGGGAGAGGCCTCAGCCACATTTATACCTGTGCAACCAACGTCCTCCCAAGCTATGCTCACGGTAGTCCGGGGAGGGCCGCTCCCGCAGGGGCGCGGCTGCCGTGGAAGGAAGACTGGTGTTATCTTTTTAAAGGCCAAACAGCCCTTGGGAAATCCTGAGGCCAGTCACTTGAGGGGGCCCAGTGGCTGTCAAGTGGTGTTAAAAAAAAATGTTTTTGTTTTGTTTTTATTTATTTTTTAAAATTTCATTCCTCTTTCCTTCTTTGAGAAATTTGTAACGGATCCTTCAGATTAGGGAATTTCTAACCAGAAATACCTTTGGGGCAATTCAGCTGTGAAAGGGAGGCAGGTGGATCGGGCTGGGAAGACAGGGTCGTGGTATAGAGAAGGAAGATTTTTCTGAGGGCACTGCCCTTGTTAACAGGAACTTCCAGGAACTGAGAAAATCCTGTAACGGCTCAAAAAAAAAAAAAAAATCAACCAAAACTTTAGTTCGAGCCTAACTGTAAGGCTGTCCTGTACATACTGATTGATGTCTGGAGAACAAGGTCAGAGTGTGTTGAGGTTCATGGTGAAGAATTGCTGTATTTCATGCTGTGCTTACATTACCCCATGGTCCAGCCAGGTGGACCCATCACCCAGGCAGGAGGAAGGGCTTCGAGGTCACACCCGATTGTCCTTGGCTGTGGCCCATCCGTTGGGACCGTCAGAGGTCTCAGCTCCCGTGCTGGCTTTTTCTCCAACCAAGCAGCTGTGGCTAAGTAGGTGGTGAGTCTCAGCAAATCCCTGCAGCTCAGCCTGGAGAGTGACTCAGTGCAGGAGGCAAATCGTGCCCACCAGCTCTGATTGGAGTGAGTTCGTTTGGCCTGAGTCACACAGAGTTGTGTGTCAGCTGTTTGTGAGCTGAATGGAGTTCTTTACCAGGGCTTGTAAGCAGCGATGGCCAGGGCTCCCAGAGTTTGGGGGCCACTGACTAGAGGTAGTCAGGTCCTCAGAGTGAGCCAAGCAAAACTCAGGCACTGGGCAGGTGTCCTAGAGCTCTGACCCCACAGGGAAGGCACGCAGAGCCAGGTTGGGGTTGGGGGATTGGAGCAGGGGCCCAGGGGGAGGCTGTGTGCTTGTGGTCGGAAGTGGGCCCAGGGCTCTGCCAGGTGCCAGGGCGGGGTGACCTTGGGCAAGTCACTTTACGTCCGGGGCCTTGGTTTCCTCGGTCATAGAAGAGGGATGCCTGTGGTGCCTTTTCCTCAAGCTTATTTTGAGCCCAGTGCTGGACACGTGGCAGATGCTCTAAAATGTTAATTCCCCACCTCTTTCTTTATGGGCCTTAACCAGAGGTGGTTCTTTCTCTCCCTGCCCTTGTGCCTTGGTGTGAGAGGGGGTGTGGAGACAAGTGAAAGTGTCAGGGCTTCACATGTGCTTGCGAAGGACCCCTAATTCAGCTTCACGTTGACCTCTTCCCAACCTTCAGGTCTCCCCAGGACACGCTGAGTAAGAGCAGGGTCGTGGACCATGAAAGACTCTTAAATACAGAGAACAAACTGAGGGTTGATGGCGGGGGGTGTGGGGAGAGGGGAAAATGGGAGATGGGCATCGAGGAGGACGCTTGTTGGGATGAGCACTGGGTGTTGTATGTGAGCGAAGAATCGGAAGAATCACCAGAATCTACTCCTGAAACCAAGAGCACACTGTATACGATGTATGTTAGCTAACTTGACAATAAATTATATCTAAAAAAAAAAAGAAGAGTTATGAAAGGTGGGGTGGAGGTGGTGGACAGAGCTGTGCTGGGTCTGATGGGTGCCCTCAGCTGTCTCTGCAACAGCTCCAGGGCGAGACTCCAGCACAGGCCCTGACTCCTTAGAATTGTCCATGACCATGGCCTGGTCTCAAGTTGTGGCACTTGCCCGGTGGACTTTGGGGGCCCCTGCCATACGGCCAGATCTTGCCATCCTCCTCCCTCTTGTCCTATCCATCATGGAGTTGGAAGCTGCATGACAACCATCCTGGGGAGGTGAGGCTGGCCTTTCCTGGAGAGGAAAGGAGTGTGTCGCTTGCCTTCCCTGAGGGATCCTGGCCCCTTGCTGTCTCTTTCTGTAAGATGTCTAGGCTTGGTGCTGAGCTAAGATGTGTGTGCCTCAAGAGTGAAAGGCAATAATGGTGCAGCCAGAGAGGCCGTGCTGACCTAGGGGACTCCAGTCTACTACTGGCAGTGTGTGTGTGTGTGTGTGTGGTACATGCACCCTGGATTGATGCTCTCCCCACTGGACCTGGAAACAAATTTCAAAGATGATCGAGACAGAGATGAGAGGGTTCTTGAGAAGCAGGCTCCTACTGCCGGTGTGTCCCCCCTTCTCTCGAGCTCCTTTCTGATCTAAGTTTGCTGCGGCAGGACAATTCATCATGAATCCCTTTAAGGCTGTTAAGATAAGCAGCCACATAGTTTAAAGGGAAGGTGGATTTGGACTTTTTTTCCTGGAAGCAGATCTGAGTTATCACTCACTCCTAGGCTGGGCTGCAAGAAGTTCTCACAGCCAAACATCTGGAGCACCAGGCAGGGAAAAGACTCTGTCACTCAGCCCCTACAAAGCCCTTGTGCATCACCCTCCCCCACCTAGCGTCCCAGACTGTGTTAGTGTGGGTCTGCGGGTCTGTGTTAGTGTGCTACCCTAGAATCAGGCGGGTCAGTGACCTGTGGGGAAGCGCCTACTTTGTGTGCTTTTAGGAGGGGCCGGTGCAGTTCTGGATTCCAGGAGCTCATGCCGTGCTTGGCAAACAGTGAGAATATCCAGGTTTTTACTGAGGCTTCTGTGTTGCACTAAGTGCTTTATTCGTATACCACCTCGTTTAATCTTTGCTACAATCCCAGGAGATGGATATTGCTCCCTGCAGTTTACGGATGTGGGACTTGAGGTTCAGAGAGGTTAAATCATTTGCTGAAGGTCACACCAGCAGTGAGTGGCAGTCTGAGAATTTGAACTCAGGTCTGGCAGATTCTTAACCACTTCACGGTAAGTTCTTAATAAATGTTTGCAGACCGCCTAGGCATTTATACCCAAATGAGGCTGTCTAAACCTGTGGGTCTAGTTATTTAAGCTAGTGCCCTGAGGAAGGGAGAAATGGGCCTCCACCAATGGGAATTTGGTGGAGAATGAACATACCTAAACTTCCAAGGTTTGGGAAATATGGTCTGTGGTGCCAGGGGAGCTGGGATCCAGCGGGAGATCCTAGGCTCCATCATGCTGCTTTATTGTCCTATCTTGTCTTGTCCCATCCCCACCCCTACCCCGACTCTACCACTCCTGACCTCATTCCTTAAAGTTTGTCCAAGTCAAGGGTTGGTGCTGGAAGCAGTGAGGGAAGAGTCAGAGCACAGTGGATGTCGCCCTAAGGATTTCCGCATCTGCAGAATCAAGGACAGTCAGTCGCTGGTGGGAGCTCTGGTGTGTCAGATTTCTCTGCTGGAGAGTGTGTGCCAGGGACTGGCAGCAGTTTCTGGTGAGGCCCCAGACTCCAGAGCAAAACTGCGAACACTCCAAGGTTATGCATGGCAGCCGCTGGCTGGCGTGGACTGCTCGGAAGGACGCCGCTTGCTTCCTCATCTTGTCCCGTGGAGAGCCCACTCTCCTCACCCTTGGGGTTCTGCCACTGGAGTCTGGGGCTGTGCTGGGAAACTTGGCATCAGATTCTTCCTGCTTCTTCATCTATTTCTTCTCTGAGAAACCACCATCCCTGGCAGGACAGGCCCGTATTGTCCTAGCCTGCGTGGTATGTCCAAACGACCCTTGATCTTGGTGGGGAAGTTCTTGTAAGTGAGGGTGGATAACTGGAATGTAAGCATTGATGTTCCCCCACCCCCAGAGGACACAAAGGGTTTTCCCAGAAGCCCTGGCTCCACAGGCAGCCATTTTGTGGAGACAGAGTCCTTTGAAAAGACCCCCCCTCCCCCACCCCCATGAGTTATTATTCAAGTTAAAACACTGTTCAACTATGGATACATCCAGTTGTTAAAAGAAATAGATATTCACCGTGCACAGAAAATTTACAGGTGAGCACATCAGCTCAGGTGCAAGATGGATTGCTGTACCCTATAGTTCTCATGTTCATGACCAGGTGCATTTTGTTGGAGCATAATTCTGGGTCAGGGGAGTCCTGGGCAGCCTGAGTGTCTAACTTGGGAGTTGAGACTTAAAGCCCTATTTGCTCTGGGACCTCTTGTGGAGTGAGGGTGGGGCAGGCACAAACGGGAGGAAATAACGCCCCAGCTCCTGGGCCTTGGGGTCATCTCATCAGCTGCATTTGTGCCCCTGAGCTGCCTCTGTGCCTTCCAAGGCTACTCACAGTTCATTTGAAGATAACAAGTTGCCTCTCCATGTACTCTGTCATTTCTAATTACTGGTTTAATGAGAATTTCCACTGGATTCTGTGCACCACTAATTTGCCACCTATTCTTTCACTTACAAATAGAATTCATTGGTCCACACCCCCAGATTCCTGCTGGTTGCATTTTCTCTTTAATTATAAGACTCCTGGGCTCCTGTGGTTTTAAATCCCACTCCAGGTCAGGAGTGCTGTTTGATAAAGCTACCTTTCAAGGGAAGCGAACAGTCACCTGCTGGAGCGGCTCCATCAGGTGCTGCCAGGTGAGTATCCAGTGGGGATGCGGACCTCCTCTTCCCTGGGGGGGTTGGAAGGGAAGGAGAGCAGGAGCAACCCAGCGCCGGCTTCCTGAATGGCCTGGTGGGCGCTGTCCACGGTCCTGGCACACCACCGAGACGACCTGCCTGCTAGTAATTTGGGGACTCCTCTAGAGCAGCTGGAAGGAACCTCCTTGACCAGTCCCCCAACTTGCATTGTGACATTGGCTTTGGGAAAGGACCTGGCCAAATGAAGAAGCTCCTAACCTCAGGGAGAAATGGTGGTAGATGGACTCACCTCACTGTTGACTTGCTGAATGAGATTCGGGTATATCACTTTGCACCGTGTCATGGTACATTGGAAAACTTCCTAACCAGTGCCGCAGATGGGTAGCGTGGGGCCCAGAAATAACGATGCCTCTATTCCTTGGAGTTGCCTGGAATGGCCTAGGGTGCCGGGACCACTTACCCCAGTGTGCCATATCAGTGTCCTCTTCTCCATGTGTCATGATGTACAAAAGATTGGAAAGCACTAGAATATCAGAAAGAAAATGGGCTACAGAGCTCAGGGGCCCACAGTTTGAATCTCCACTCTTTCACTTCATGGCAGGATAATTTTGTACCTGATAGTTTTCTTCCCTCAGCCTGGGTTTCTTTGTAAAATGAGAATTACATTTTTATCCCAAGTTGTTGGGGGTATAAATAACATATGTAAGCATAGCAGGTTTTCAAAAATACTTGCTCCCTTCACTGCGATCGGCTGTCCTGTGACCTGTTCCTAGTAGGGGCACTTTTCTGCCCACCTCTCCACAAAGCTACACTGAGGGTTGATGAGGAAAGAGCCACAAACCCTTCTCATTCCCAGGAAAGAGACATCATGTTGGGACTGTAATTAAGGGTTTCTGATCACTATTCCTTCAAGTGCCCTTCAGCAGTCTGGTGGGTAACACAGGTAATTGGACACCCTTGGTTCCCTCTGTCTCTCTCTCTGAGGCAAGACAAAGTAGTGGCTTTAAGAAAATCCAGGTCCGGGGCGCCTAGCTGGCTCAGTCCGTTGAGCGTCCGACTTCGGCTCAGGTCATGGTCTCGAAGTTCGTGAGTTCAAGCCCCGCATCAGGCTCTGTGCTAACAAATAGCTCAGAGCCTGGAGCCTGCTTCAGATTCTGTATCTCTTTCTCTCTCTCTCCCCCTCCCCCGCACATGCTCTGCCTATCTCTGTCTCTCAAAAATAAATAAATGCTAAAAAAATTTTTTTAATAAAAAAAGTTTTTTTAATTAAAAAAAAAAAACAGAAAAAGGGGCGCCTGGGTGGCGCAGTCGGTTAAGCGTCCAACTTCAGCTCAGGTCACCATCTTGCGGTCCGTGAGTTCGAGCCCCGTGTCGGGCTCTGGGCTGATGGCTCAGAGCCTGGAGCCTGCTTCCGATTCTGTGTCTCCTTCTCTCTCTGCCCCTCCCCCCTTCATGCTCTGTCTCTCTCTGTCTCAAAAATAAATAAACGTTAAAAAAAAAAAAAACAAAAACAGAAAAGAAAATCCAGGTCAGAGAATTTGGACAGATACTGTGAGGACCCATCTGTTACCACCATGGGCCTCTCATGAATGAGGAAAGTAGGTAGTGAGGCTTCCGCTCCTTGCTCCTGGAATTTTATTTTAACACGTGATTTTAAAAAAAACTTTTGTCTTTTTCCAAATTGGGACAGTCCCATAGGTTGTCTACCTGTCGGGGACCTGGCATGCTCTCCAGCACTCTGGGGCTCTATGTTTCCCTCTCTCTCTAAAACCTAAACCTCACCCACCGCCCCGGGCTCAGGTCACCATCCCCTCTTACCTACCCTCCCTGTGTCTTCACTTGTCCTTCAGTCATCTTTTTAAAAACAGTTGAGTCACATCACTCTCCTGCTTGAAAACTTGAAACGGCTCCCTATTAGCCTTGAAAGGAAACCCAGTCCTTTCCATGCTCTGCAAGCCCTGCCTACTCTGGAGTCTAGCTATCCTCCTGAAGGCACTTCCCATTCTTCCCTTGCTTAGGATGCCCTAGGCCCAGGTCCTTCTTTCTAGCCCTCCTACTCACCAAACCGGCTGCCTCAGGGCCTTTGCACTTCCTGTTCACTCTGCCCTGAATGCTTTCTCAGGATATTCACATGGCCCATTCTCACCCTCCATCAGGTCTTTATCAGAGTGTGCCCTCCTAGTCCCTCTACATATTGTAGCACCCCTGTCTCACTCCGTCCCCTCACATTCAATATTACATATTTATGTGATATGTTTATATATACTGGACATATATGTCTATACATATGGCACTAATTATATATTTGTCTGTTTTTAAATTTATTTATCTATCCTGGGAGAGACAGAGAGAGTGTGAGTGGGGAAGAGGCAGAGAGAGACAGAGAGAGAGAGACAGAGAGAGAGACTGACTTTCAAGCAGGCTCCATGTCGCCAGCGCAGAGCCCAACACAGGGCTCGAACCCACGAAACCATGAGATCATGACCTGAGCCGAAACCAGGAGTTGGATGCTTAACCAACTGAGCCACTCAGGTGCCCCATATCTGTCTGATTTTTGTCACTTTACCCTAGAATATAAATCCCACAGGGGATGGGCACTGCTTGCTCTGTTCTCTGCTGTGCTAGAACAGGGTCTGACACATAGTTAGTGTTCAATAAATATTGGTTGAAGGAAGTAAAGGAAGCGGGAAATCAGTTGGAGCACCAGCACCCCCTCCAGCCCCCCGCATCCTCGGGCACCCACATGCTTCTGGTGCCAGGGCACTGCAGGACAGTGGGCAGCTGTGCCCCTAGGCTTGGCCACACCCACTTTCCCCATGTGCTCACGTGAAGGGGCAGCTGGTGTCAGCTCACGGTATGCCGCCTGCATCATCTCATCTCGTCCTCACGACCAAGAGGCCCTCACCTTTGGGACTTCTCCATCTTTTCAGGTCCAGAAGCCAAGACCCTGAGATTCTGTGTTCTTTCCTGAAGACTCACAGCTAGTAAGTGGCAGCAGGACTCAAACCAGACCTCCCTGCCTCCAAAACCCATCTTTCTGTGATAGTGTTGTGGTTTAGAGTCAGATCCCAGAGTCAGACTGTGCTGGTGTGGACCCGGGGCCTCCAGTTTTTGACTTGTGCCTGTGGACCTGTCGCTTTGCTTCACCAGTTCCAAGATGCATTTTTTTTTTTTTTTTGCACACCATCACATCTTCAATTCAGGACACAATGTACAGTCAGTGGCATCTCAAAATGGCTGTTGATCAGGTGGCAGTGGTGACCTGGTTGGGTGAAAACCTTCCATTGAGCCTCTCCGGTAAGTTCAAGAAAGCACCAGCATCGCAGGGCCAGCGGTTCAATGAAATCAGCAACCAATCCCGCTGAGCCTCTCCTTCTTCATCTGTAAGATAGCAGTAAGTGTGGTGCCAAACTCATACGGTTATGGGCAGGGTTTAAGGAGATAATGACCGCTCCACACAGTGGCTGCTACAGAGCCAGCCCTCAAGAAGGATCCCTGTGTTGTTGTTTGTTGTTGCTGCTGCTGCTGCTGTTAATGATGACACCCCCGCCCCCACTGCCTTCAGAAGTTCCCTTAGCACCTAAGTTCTGGCACAAGGTTAATGCATCTGTGGGGTGGTCATGGCACTGCTCTTGCTTCCACAGCGACTAGGCATGCCTTTCCCCCTCCCATGAAATGGTAAAACTGAACCAAAAGATTTTGTTTGCACTGGCCCCACCCACGTATTCCAGTGCCAGTTCCTCCCCCTCTGGACCATCTGCCCCTTTTCCTGCTTCCCTTCCTCCTTGACTAAGAAAACAAAATACCAACTGCAGAGAGCACGCTCGGCAAATGTAACAGGAAGGTGAGACGGGCCACAGAAGGTTCTACTGGCTCCTCTGCCTGAGCTGCTGTTTGCAATGGTCCCACCAGCCTCGTGGAACACTCCGTGCCGAGACGGTGCCCATCCGGTGTGTACCTCTCTAAGGTGAAGGCAGACCCTGTCTACAAAGTGGAGAGAGTGAGGCACAAATAGTGGATCCTTTAGAAGAGGCAGAAAGTCAGCGAATGACGGCCAGACTTCTTAGCTTACCTTTGCTTTACACTGCCACGTGGGGCGTCTTTGGGACATCGTGTGTTTTGGGGATGGGAATATTGCACCAGAAAATAGGAAAGTTTTGAAGCTGGGGAATTATGTCAGGTTCTGGAAAATCGGGGGAATTCAGAATGCACCTGTCATTCATGCACTCATTCCCTTCCTTCATATCACATTCACTGAGCACGTACAATAGTAATACATGAGGATTTGGTCTACAACAAATCTGTGAAATGGAGTCAGAAATTCCTGTTCTGTTTATTTGACTTCCCAAGAATCTTTTCTTTCTCTTGCTATCCATGTGGTAACCAGATGCAGTTGGTAGGTAAGCACTGTTCCCTATTGTACAGATGAGTACAGAACAGAAAGCTGGATTCCGAGTCCCAGGGTCCTCCCCACATGGGCTTCTGGGCTGCACTTCATTCATACCCCCCCACCCACGCCCCCCCCCGCCCCCCGCTCCCATAGCTGGGGCACGCAGGCATCTAGTAGGTTTAAATGTGACTCAGTCAAGTGTGTTAGCTTTTTGCCCTTGCTGCTGTTTCAAAGGTGAAGGCAGTGGTTAGGATTTCAACATAGGAAGCAGGTTGCTCTTAGAGGGTGGGGTGGCAGGAGCCCTGGAACATCTGCAGGTGTCCTATTCCGCCCTGTGTGTGCCAGGCACCGGCTGGGCTGGGGGCAGTTGCGGGTGGACGCAAAGCTGGATATGCTTTGGTTCCTGCCTTCAGGGAGCTCCCTGTTTAGAGGATGCATCGGGGGTGTGCACAAGGAGTTATACTAGAAAGCCAAATAGTCAAAGCGTGGAAGAGTATTACAAGTTGCGTGCCGAGAGGGGAAAGAAAGGAGCATTACTTTTCACTTACAGCATCACAGAACGTGCCACAGAAGCAAGGTGGATCTTGAGCTGCACCTTCAAGGTCATTCAGTGAAAGTATAGCTAACCCCTCTGAGCCTTTGGTTCTTCATCTGTAAAATGGGAATAAGTGTGGTTCCCTTCAAGGGAAGCTTCAGGAGGCAGACACCGGGGAGGGTTTTCTGCACAGGGGCCCGGCAGAGAAGTGGCAGCTGAGGCTGGGGAATGGAGAAGTGGCAAATGTCTCTGGCAAGGGCCGTGGGCTCTCTCCCGTGGAAGTGGGGCAACGTGGTATTTCAGGAA